>NW_026555336.1:30154774-30367596 GCF_029017545.1 Prosopis cineraria
TATTTGCATGCATCATCCTTTGGCCCTTTATTATTATTATTTTTACCGAAAATTTCTTTTTTTTTTTTTCCTTCTTGCTTTGAATAAACTAGCATTTTATTTTGTGGAGTATGATAGAGCCGAGAATGAGGGTCGGACTTGAGGGCTGGGCTTGAACGCCCTGTTTGAATAAGAATTCAGGTTTTGAAAATAATTTTTTTTAAAAGTAATCGGACTTAAGAGCTTGACCCTGATAAGCCCTATAAAAGGGCTCAGGCTAGGGTGACGCTTTAGGCTCTATTATATTATTATTATTATTATTATTTTATTCAATAGAACACGTGTTTGAAGCTAATGACCTGCTCATCTTATCCTGCACACATTATATTATTATTATTTTAAATTTATTCTAAATTAATTTAATATAATTTAAAATATTAGTGTATTGTATAAAATTATTATATTTTTTATTTTTCTATAATATTATTATGTTTGTGTATTTATAAAAAATGAACTGTTTTTTAATTAAGATTTAAATTTTATTACTAGACTTTTAAATGTGTGTTTTTTAATTTCTAAAAATTATGAGAATTTTAATTTTTTAAAGTTTAAAATATTTTAATTAATTTATAATGTTTAATTTAATTTTAATTTTTTTTTTTGAGAAAGGGCTTGCGGGCCCGACCCTCAGCCCTAAGCATAAGGGCCGAGCTTTGAGAAATGATATTTAAAATGAAAAACCGAGTTTTTAGGCTCAGGCCCTTAAAATCAGGCCCACCCGTATTTTTAGCTCTAAGTATGAATGTGATTATTAGTGTATCAATTTCTTAGTTTACTTCACTTGAAAATATGGTAATTCTGAACAAACTGAAGCGCACGCAGCACGATCGCTGCTATTATTTACTCCAATAATTCACTCAAATATCAATTCTGATCTGTGGATACTTCCAATTGCAGTATGAATTTGCCACTGCGTGGTTTGATCAGTAGTGCTATATATAAAAAAAAAAAACACAGAAAGATGCAAAGAATCCAGCCAAAGTCTCCAGAATTACAATCTAGGGGATTTTCACACTTTGCTTAAAAACTACATTTCCACATGCTTCTTCTATTGCCAGAATTCTAGAAGCTGCCACTCCACAAGATTCTCTCTTGGGAAGTAAGATTATTCGAGAGAGGAGAGAGAGAGAGAGAGGCAAAATGCTGCAGAACTCCTGAGCATTCTTGAAGCTCTAAATCTTCATTGCAATTCTCTTGAAGCTATCACTCTATGAAGAATAAGCACTCACAGAAAGTCATGCATCCACTTATTAGCTTTATCAACAAGATCAGAAGGCTCATAATGTATGACTAGATTGTCGCCTTCAAACATAAATTTAGAGAAATGAATTTTTAATGATCCTCCCATAGGGCGCAGAGATTTCCTAGTTGCTTATCAGATCTCTTTCCTCTGACGGACTTGACCTGGTCTAGGAGACAATATGGCCTCTTTAATTTTGGTTCAAAGAAGCTGAATTTGGAAAATTCAGCTCTTACATCAATTTCCTTAACCCTTAAGGCATCTATGTTATACAAAATTCTCTCTACATAATATTTTTGGCTATAAAAAAGTTAGAAATTTATATTTCGAATTTATCACATATATCTTGTTTGAAAATATAAGACATAACATTGAAAAGACAAAGGACAGGATCCCTTATTTGCTTACATGAGATAAAAGGTTAATGTTGTGCCTCCAACCCTTCACTTTCAAAGCAATGTTAACGTAGAATATTTGACTTTACCGCTACATAGAAAGAAAATGAAGACATATTTGACTCGTCTGCTAATGGATCTCTTAATTCAACTATTCAATTATTAGTTAATATATATTTATGTGCGTCTTAATAGTTAATAGTCATCTTGTAACATCAATAATGGATTGTAAGCTTTTAATTAATTATTGAGTGTGTCTATAAATCCATTTCCAAATATAGATTACTATTAATTATCCGCACCTGATTCTAAATTTTTAATCATTGTTTAATGAACCTCTTTATTTTTAATTAATTTTTCTCAAACCATGCAACTGGCCCTTGGCGAGGTTATTATTATTATTATTATTATTATTATTATTTATATATTATATTATTATTGCTACGAAGAATAATAATGGCTTTTACTATCCCACAAAGATTAGGCTATATTCACGGATAAAAAAAGGATTAGGCAAATAAATAATACATAATTATAACTAGTCTCAATAAAAGTGGGACTGTGGGAGATCCTCGAAACAAAAATTAATGGCAAAAGTACCTTTTAAATTTAGAATAAATGAGCAAATTGATCATAAATATGGATTCAGAAACCCTAAGATTCTAAATTTATCTTTTATGCAATATTTTTTTTAACTTTTAAAATTAGTGCAATTTGACTTTTTTCATTAATAAAAATTAACTTTAACTATTAGTTAATTATAAAATAATATAAAAAAATAGAGAAGATGACTAAGAAAATTTCATGGTCATTTCTCTATTTTTTGGACCCTTATATGTAATTTTGTGTTCTTTTACTGTAAATTTTGGGTTTTTTTCTCATCTTCTGCTCGATTAAGAATCAAATTAATTTTTATTAATAAGAGTTAAATTATATTATTTTTAAAAATTAATAAAAAATATTGTACAAAAAATAAATTTAAAGTCCTTGCTACTTGTTTAAAGGCCAATTTATTTATTTATTTTTAAATTACTTACTATAAAGGTAACCTAGCTAACAATCTCTTCAACAGGAAAACCATCAATCAAAGGGAGAAATTAAGGTAGCATAGTAATTAACTAGTGGCAGGGCCAAACAAGTAAAAAAAAAAAAGTCAAAATACAAACAAAAATTACAATTTGGTCAAAGAAACCACCAACCAAAAGTATAATGACACGATGCAGACTTATTTGGTAACCGTGTTTAGTAAGAAAGAAAATAAGATCTTAACTAATCATCAATCTAAACAGTTACTAAACTATGTGCAGAATTGAAGGGTTCAATAATATAATTCCAAATTTCAAAGTCAAACATATTGTAGGAATTTCCAAGAACCATAAACTAAATTACTACACGCTTATATAATCCCACAAGTTTTTGACTTTAACTAGGGAGACCGTATTAAATGTTATAACGATGCACGAGCAACATGCGGATATATATGAGTAATAATTATTAAACATTTCAAATACGTAATTTGTTACCAACCCACGTTCGCTATTTATTCCGCCGCTCACGTGTTTTTCTCACGTCTTTCACTTCATCGTTATCGCCAGTCACCACCACACGTACGTCCATCACTTCTACAGCTCCAGAGAGCATATTCTTTCCGGTTTTAAGTATACATTCCTTATATTAAAATATATAAAATATTTTTAATTAAATTTTATTTTAATAAAATAATTATTTATTTTTAAAATAATTTTATTTTTATTTATTTTTATTTAATAGAGTGTTTTACTCTAAACTAAATATAAAATGATTCATTTAATAGGAAATTTTTAAAGAAAACAAATGTTAATTATATTATATCTTGAAAAACTAAAAATATCTTATATATTTAAACATTTAACCTCTAAAAAAAATATTTATATTTTTTAATGAAGGGAATATTACTTTTTAAAAAATTTAATTATAATTTTTTACAAGTAACCCTATATATAATCATTAATTATTTTTTTAAAATTTTATCCTTACACAGTTTTTTCATGTGTAGAGTAAATATTATACATTTATTATGTTAAATATTATAATATACTTTTAATTGAATTAATTACAATCGATAAGGTAGTTAATTTTCTTTAAATTATAGTACAACCTTTGGTTTAATGGGGTGTATTAATAAAAAAACCTTATTAATTATACTTTTAATTAAGGGTACTTTTGGGGAAAATATTATTAATTGCATCTTAAAAAAATCAACAAATGCTTTGTATTTTTTAATATCTTACCTCAAAATACTTATATTTTTTGATGGAGAAAATATAAGAGATAAAATGTTACTCCATCAGCCCCATTTCAAAGATATTTTTTCAGTATTTTTATGTGTAAAAAGTATTTGTAAAAGATAAAATATATACAAATGAAAATATAGATATGAATGATTATCTTATTCTAACATTACCTCCCAACATAGTATTTCACACTAAATGAATTTTGTTCTTCCCTCTTATCTTTTTTTGTTTTGGTCGGAAGGAATACTTCACTTAACTACCCAAAGATAGACAACAAGCAAATACAAAGAGTCATGTAGAAAGAGGGAAATTAAAAATCCAGACAGCAACAAATCGAAAGAAATAAACTGAGAAGAAGCCAAAAGAGCACACCATAGCCAATTCCTGTTCTCATATCCATTTGCTGGGGGAGATCCAAAGCGAGGGAAGCTCCATAACATCTATTGCTAAAATGTGGAATAAAAGAAGTGATGGTGTCCCCACCCACCAATAAAATACACATCCTTATCAATGAAAATATTTTTAGAACTTCATAAAAAATTTAATAGTATAAGTTGTATTTAATAAATCTTATTGGTAAATGTATTTGTACAAAAAATGCATTGCAACTTATGGTGGATGAAGTATTAAAGATGATGCATTTATAAGAATACATTAAAAAAAATAGTGAGATGTTAAAAATAACTTATATACTCATTCGGTTGAATATTATAAAGTATTTTTGACCAAATTATATCACCATGAGTTAATTAATTATATTTAAAATTATATATTTTTTTATATTTATCTTTATTTAATAGGCTATCTCAAGTAAAAAACTTTATTAATTATATTTTAAAAAATTTAAAATAATTTATATTTTTTAACATCTTATCTAAAAAAATTCTTATCGTGGGGATATAAGATAAGATTAAGAGGATCACAGAGTATACTTAAGCTGAAAAAGAAGTTAAGTAAGAACCGACCACGTGTGATAAAATTCCCTGGAGAAACCAACAAAAGAATGACAGAAACATGTAGAGCCATAGTGCATTATGGAGTGGTCTGAATTGTTGACCACCACAAGTTCCCGCTCGATGGCTTTTGGTGTGAGAGGGTCCCACCAGTTGTTCCGATGAGTCCTATTTTTCGCGTCTGCTGACTCAGCCCCCGCTGTTCCAATCTTCCCTCAGAAAGCCAAAAGCCTCCCATCTCTTGCCTTTTCCTTGACGTGGTCCGATTTTTCTCACATCAACGGCCAATCGCTATCCTCCACGACCCGCCCTTCTTTCCCTCAATCTTGGCCCTTTTGCTCCTTTCCGTCATTTATATAACCTCCTCAATGCCCTCCCCTTCCAAATCCACCACACTGTTCTTTCTTCAACCATGGAAATTCCTGTAATCGACAAAATCAAAGATGTTCATATGGGTTTCGCCTCTCTCCAAAATCCGTCTCTTTCTTTTTCTGGGGTCCAATCTGTTTCCTTCGCTTACACTTTCTGTAAATGGGGTGCTCTGATTCTAATTCTCGCTCTCGTCGCTACTTTGGACGTTCGATCAATAAGATCAAAGTTCTCATCATCACATTCCGTCGCCACAGTCCTCCTCTGCCTTCCATCCCTCTTCTCAACGGCGACGATTACTCTAGCTCCGACTACGAAGAGGAGGAGGAAGAAATCAGCTCGTCGTCGGAGTTTGAAGAAGAAGATGATGAGGAGGATGAAAAGACAATGTCTTCGTCTTTGAGTTCCTTCCATTGGCGCGTAGTGGATGAAGATTGCAGAATTCGAGGCTCCGGTCACCAAATCGATGACCGGTTGCAGAGCGGTAGTGTTAAGCTTCGACGACGTCGTAGCATCAGGGACATTTTCTCGCTGTCGGAAATCGTCAACAGCAAGAGCGTCGTCAAACTGTGGGACAACATAGGATTTGGGTTGGGTTTAGATTTCGATGATGGTGAAATCTACGCGGGAAGCTTGACCCGGCCGCCGGCGGCGGCGGCGGCGGCTGCGTCCAGTTCACCTCCAGCTGTGGTTTTGTCCGCCGACAAAAACGCATCTGGTAAAACTGCTGTGAAGATTTGGGACAGTCGTCTCCGGCGAAGGTTACCGGCGGTGATTGCCGAGTGGGGACCGAACCTGGGCAAGATCGTCGGGGTAGGATTCGGCGAAGTCGAGAAGTTTTATGTCAGAGATGACGTACACGATGACGTGACTGTTGGAGACCTGAGAAATGTTAGGTCGCCGTTACAACGTGTAACGGAATCTGACACGGATACATGGTGCGACACCGACGCCGTTATTGTTTCCGCTGAAACTTAGGATTAAAAAAAATTATAAATGGCAGTTTAGTAGAATAGTTGCTGTAATTTAGCAAAAATGTTTGTTTATATATTAACTTGTGCTTAATATTTGTGGATTAAAACAAAAATTAGTTTATCTACGATTCGCATGCGCGTGGTGCGTGCAATGAGCCATATGTTATTTCTTCATTGTAATAAATATTTATATCCATACATATGTATATAACTTTCTTGCGTTGCAAACTGTGAAGTTTCTCTCCAACCACCTAATAGGGTTTTTATTTTTATTTTTTGAGCACATTCCGGTAGTGATTAGTGTGAAGTAGTATTGATTATTTTTTTCTCCGAGTGTAACGGAGGTTTTGAGTTTTAGTGTTTTGAACATAGAAACAAATTTACATTGGAAGAACTTTTATTTATTTGGACCTTGATTTAATTTAAGTCATTTAAATTAGTCAATAATATTAAACACAGAATGCATGATAGATTTACTGCAATAAAAAAAAGTCTATCATTTCTACTTATATTGCAATCTCTACAATGATTACGGACCAAGAGAAGTTAATTATTATAACAACAATGAAATTGGAATGTGGCAATATAATGTGGACGCAAATTATTGTTGTGAATATGAGGTCAAAGATTAATTAGAGAAAAAGAGATTAAAGTTAGAGGAGGTTCTTACTTAATTGTAATGCATTAGCTAAAAGATAAGGTTGGTGGATATATATGAACGATTCTTTGGCCACAGAAATTAATTATAAATAGCTAGAGGGGATGTGCATGCATATGACTGATATTAGACGAGTAACAATTTTTTCCTCCTTCCGATAGCTTGAGGGATTAGGCTTAATAAAAAAATTTTAGCCTGATCTATCATTTTGATCTATAAAAATTTATAGTTTATTATAATTTTATTTAATTTTTAAATCATTTTTGCATTTTAATTATTTTAAATGCTAGCTATTTTTTCTGATAGAAAAATACTGGCTATTTTAGTCCTCTTATCTCTTTATATTTTCATTTCCCAGCCACCTCCATTTTTTTATGTTTTTTAGTTTGAAATTTTTTATACTATTCAAATAAATAATTTTAAATATAAAAATTTTAAATTTGAGATTTAAAACCTAAAATTCAAATCCAAATCTATTAATCTAAACACTACATAATGTTATTTAAAAAAATTACCAGTATCCTTTAAATGAATTAAGATTATAACCTTAATTCCTCGAAGGACCTGGGTTACGTTAGGGGTTCTTTTATACGTGTACATAAAGTTGAATGTGTATTCTTTTGCTAACATTTTCATTAAAATATCTTTTTCTATGGATTATATATTTTTTTAGAAAGTTATTTACTCTCTATATACATCTCAATAGCTACTTTTGGATGTGTAGTCATTTTTTCCTAGATGATAGTGCAAATTAATATCTATATGCATATTTTTTAACTTGTAAGATTTTTCTCCGTGCTTATTTGACAACTTGTTAGAAATATGATTTTGCAACTTTCCAAATAAAATTATTCTCATATAATTTTCATCAAAACCACATTTTGACTAAAATCAAATGGATTTCCAAACATGCACTAATAGAAGTAACAGTAAGCAATATCAATGTTTGATACAATGGAAGAATATTTTATAGAAAAAATAAAAAATATATCTTTTAAAAAAATGAAATAGATACATTTTCAATTTCCTTTAAGTTCTAGAAAATAGTTTTCTTCCCGCCAAACATTATATAAGAAATTAAAACTATGAAATTTGGGATAAAAAGGCTCAAGTTCCTTAAGATAAATAAGTTGGAACTAGTTAATTTTCTTTGATAGAAAAAATTATATAAATATTTATAGAAAAAATTATATAAATATTTATAGAAAATATTATAGAAATAGTTTTAGGAACTAATAGAAATACTTAACTTAACCCCGTAGCAAAAATTTCATAAAAATAAAAAAGTTTACCATCGCCTACGAAAATTAAAAATAAGTATAGATAACAATAAAAAAAATTACCATTGAATATCATGTATGTTTTCTTTTCTTCTTTTTTTTTATATAAAACGTTTTGTGAGTTGAGCTTTTGGGAGCTCAACAAAATTTGGACACATATCCAAATTTAAAAAAATATTTATATTATAAAAATATTTACATATCATTTCACGTAGGCTTTAGTTGCCGAAACTTTTCCTCTACGTCATCATTTATAGACTGGCTTTGCCTTTCACATAAAACTAACAAACATATAAAAAGTGATATCTTTTTTTTTTTTTACCTGAATATATAAAAATGATATCAACAAATACTTTTGTGTCTGGCAAAAAAACAAAAAACAAACAAAAACAAATGCTTTTTGCGGACCTATAGCCAAAATTGCTTCAAGGCATCAAAGGATACGAATACCACTTCGTGTAGGGTGCTTAAGCTTTAATTAATGTATGTGCTTTTTTTTTAATAAAAAAAAGTATGTGCATATTTTAAATTAAAAAATAAACTATAATAATTTTAATAAAAGTGAAAAAAAGGAAATTAGTGCCAGGTTGCACACTTCCAAGTTGCAATACATAATTTATTTTCCAAGTTTTAAATTCATTCCATAATTTTTTTTTTTTTTTGAATGAAAAAGTGATACATAACTTAAAGAGATTGCAAAGTAAAGATAGAGTTAACTCAACAGCTACTTATTGTCCAGATGCCCTCCACTTTCCTACAAAAAAGTGTTCATAAAATCTTCTAGAACGGATCAAGTTACCAACCTCCATTATTTACTTTTTTTTCCTAAAAAAATAAATATATTAACAACAGATAGAGGAAAAGAAATTCATAAATATATTTTGAAATTAAAAAATTAGACAAAGTATGCATTAATTAAAAATTTTAATTAGACTAAAATATAAAGTAATTTCTTATTGCAAGTAATATTTTTATATTTAGAAATAAATAAAAAAGAATTATAATATTGAAAAAAGGTCGATATAATTGTATACATTTTTCTGTGTAGATTTCTTGTTGTGTATAAGCAATTAATTTTTTTTATTGGTGACAATATTTTTTAAAGTATGATCAAAAAGTAAATACGGGCACCTCTCCCAAGCAAAGCAAAACTCTTTGAACAGTGCAAAGTAGTTTTTACCACGGGCTTGTTTTCCTACAAAACAATGCAGCACAGTGACAAACATTTAACTAAGCTACATCACATGAATGTGGTATAAATAATAGCGATTTAACATCTTAAATATTACTTTAAGATTTAATTTTTAGAAGGGGTGTATAAAAAAACATTACTTGAAAGAGAATAACTCTTTAAATAGTACTCAAATTATTTAAGAGATTAATCTCATAACTACTGATTATGAAACCTTAGACAGCCAAAAATAAAAACAAAAACAAAACCAAGGTCTATGAGATCTTGGTTCAACAAAGAAGCTCTTTGAAATCTTGTTTGGGCCTTGGAGTTTTTAGGTCAGATCCATCATAATGCGGCCCATGACTATATGGGCTTTTTTGTCCCATAACACTCCCTCTAGATTGGGCAAGGCATCTTTAATCCAGCTCAAATTACGTTACTCTATTACATAAATACTTTTTAATTATTAAAAAAATATAGTTTTTAATTCCTGCACTTTACTCATATTTTTTTAATAGTCCATGTATATTTTTTTAGTATTTTTAATCTCTACACTTTGATTTTTTATTGTTTTAGGTCATTTTATGAATAACGTATAAGGATTTTAAAGAAACTGAAAAATAAAAGTGTAAGGACTTAAACACAAACAGCACATAAATTAATAAAAAACACAATTAAAGTGTAAAGACCAAAATTTATATTTTTTCTTAATTATTTCATCTTTTCTTCAAAGCTCATATGATTTTTTTTAGTTTTAATTATTGCCACACTGGTATTGTAATCATCCAAATCTAGCTCCACCGGCATTAGTAGAGTGGAATATGAGATCATTTTTTTCTTACTTAATTATTGAAACAAAACATCAAAATTAGGAAACGTATTCATTCAAAACTAGAACTAAGGATTCTTTTCTTTTTGTTTTTTTTTTTACCAATAGAACTAAAGATTCTTGCACAATGCATTTTTATGTTATGGGTTAAGTTGTTTTAAGGATGTATCTATCAAAAAACCTCATTTTTAATTAAGCATTTTTATGCAATATTGCCCCCCAACTTTTAAAAATAGCACAATATAGCCCTTATTATTAATTAAGGTTAATTTTAATTGTCAGTTGATAAGAAAATAATAAAAAGAACCCAAAAAATAACATAAAAAGGACCAAGAAAATTACTAAAAAGGACCCAAAAATTATAAAAAAATAACCCAAAAAATTAAATAAAGTTAACTAGCAGTTAAAATTAATTTTTGTTAATGATAAGAATTACATTACATCATTTTTAAATGTTAAGAAGAATATTTTTATTGAAATTAAGATTGGAGTCTTAACCGCTCATGGACTTATAGTTTAGGAGTCAAATTACTATTTAACCCTTAAATTAATACTATGTTAAATTGTGGTCAAAAATTTAAACAATATATTAAAAAGTAAAATTGAAAAAAATAATTACCCTAACTTTGTCTTGTATTGAGACTAATTTTTTTGCAAAGTTTACCTTATATAAAATAAAAGGGGTAGTTAATTAGGTCTTATAACAAGGATAAGAGAGAGTATATTTTTTCTCTCTCCAGTCCCATATATAAATCGCCTTCTGGAAAATTTTTGTGATCCTAAATATATTAACAATTTTGTGTAGTGTTAATTGATTTATTCTAAATTTGTCTTTGTTCTCAGATTTCAACGTGGAGATAGAAAATATTTGTCTTTTTTAATTTATGGCATTTATTAGAGATACAAATACGAAGAAATTTTTTTTTTTTTTACAACTTGAATGATAAAACTAACTTTTCATGGGTGTCGTAAATTATTTTTTGGGCCAACCTTTTGAGTTATTTCCTACTATTTTTATTATAAGGCACATATAATTATCTTATTGAAATTAAAAACAGGTAATTAAATTATTAACTTTAAAAATAAAATAAATTTTTAATTTTGGTTCTTTTAAATATTTTTTAAAATTTATATTATATTCTTTTTTATAGTTAATGAGTTTAAATAAGGGTAATATTTAAAAAATATAATTAATAATCCATCAAGTGTTTTTATACATTAAAGACTCAAAATTCTTCTAGATGATACCCTCTAATAGGGATGGACAAGATTATATTTATATGTGACTTATAATTAAAAGAAACAAAAATGACAATAAAATTCTTCTGAATTATATAAATAAAATATGATCCCTCAAAATATCATAATTTCACCAAAGTTTTAGGGACTTTGGTGTCAATAATTTGAAATTGATAAGATAATTTTACTCTTATTGACAAGTTGTGATTTTTTTTGTTTAATTCTTATGATTTTTAAATAAAAGTTTTTATTTCTTAAACAAAATTATAAATGTGGTTTGTTATTTGAAAACTTGTTTTTTCAATAATAAAAATTACATTTGACAATTTATGACTTTTTATTTAACTCTTGCTCTTCATATAATAAAAATTATTATTCTTTAAGTAAAAGTTATGATTAGGACTAAGCTGTCAATTAGGGCTGACTCGTAGGGCTGCCCTTTTAGGCCCAAAAAATTGAGGGCCGGGCTTCTATTTTACCTTAAAAAGGTAAATCGGGCCTAAAAAGATTGCCCCTTTAGGCCCGAAAATAAAAGGGTCAGCCCTTTTAGGCCCGTTTATAATTTTTAAAAAATTATAATATAAAAAATAAAAGATTAAATACATAACTCAAAGAAATGAACATATTAAATGCATTCATCCATCCGTCATTTATTTATTAAGATTTAACTGATAATATTAACTAAGTTTAATTTTTATTGGTATTCACTTTGATGTTGCTATTTGATATTAGACCTAATGTTTTAGTTTTTCTTATTGTTGTGGTGTAAATTGATTTAAATTTATTTTCTTAAACTTAATTTTATGAATAATAATTTTTTTTATGATTATAAATATATTTTTTATAATTTTTAATTAAAAAAATAGGGGGCCTGCCCTTTAGCCCGAGGGCTAGGGCCGGGCCTTAAAAAATAAAACCTTGACATGCAATCGGACTTATTAGTTCAGCCCGTTTAGACCCTAGCCCTTCAAGGGTCGGCCCTTTAGGGCCGGGCTGGCCCTAATTGACAGCTCTAATTAGGACTTGTTTTCAATCGTAAAATTACATTGAAAAGTTATAATTTTTTATTTAATTTTTGTGATTCACATAATAAAATTTATTATTCCTTACATAAATGTTGTGATTGAAGCTTGTTATTTTTAATAAGGGTAAAATAATATTTTTACTTTAAAATTTATTGATACAGAAGTCATTGGGAACTTCAGTGAAATTATACATTTTAAAAAATCAAATTGTCATTTATATAATTTAAGAAAATTTATTATCATTTTGTCTTAAACGAACGAGTAATAATTAATAATTAATACGTGTTTACTCAAAAAGAAAAGAAAGAGAGGCAGTACTCATGGACTAGATAATAAAAAGAGGATCTAAATTGTTTTAATTTTGCTATAAGAAGTTTGGTGAAGTTGGAGAGCATCACAACTGTTGATTAAATCAAGCACAAAGTTATGCCACATAATAATTGAAATGCTGTGTTTTAAATGGGTGGGAATGGCTTTAATACAGAAAAATCTAGCAGCACAATGCTTCTGATGTTTCCCTGCCTAAATCAAACGCATTTCATTTCGATTTGCTGGTTGCGTGGCCATTTCAGTTTGTTGATTGCATCTCTTTACGGTTACATTTATTTGATTCAAGAGGGGGATAAATAAATTTAACCATGTGGAAGTCATTATTATTGGTTGCCCTGATAGAAGTGTCTCCGTGAATTGGATAAATAAAATGAATGAAGTTAATGAGCGCATTTGCAGATTCAATTGCCATAGAAAAAATACAAGTTAAAGTAGCACATTTGGGTCACAAACTATTTTTTCTGGTAGCCTAAACTATTAAATGGTGTAAAACAAATCACAAAACTTTAAAAAAGGGAGCATGCAATAGCCCCTATTAACTTTAACTGATAGACGTTAATGTGGAGCTCACAATGATATTTGGGCACAACACAAGGACACATTAGCATGATAAAGGTGCAAATTTAGTTACAAACTATTTTTTTGAAAGCGGTGGGTAGCCTCTACTATAAAAAAAGGATCATCCAACACCTTCCCCTTAATTTAACCAAATATCATTTATTTTCATAGTTATGAGACCCACAAAGTATTAATATCTTCAATCTTCTTATCTTCATTCTCAATATAAGCTTTAGAAAAAGAAGTTCAATGAGTTCTCATCTGAAGACATTTACCAAAACGATGCTAACAAAGTAGAAGAAATAATTCGTGACTAAATTAAGCTGAAATCAGCTTCTTCTTATGCGTAGTAAAATCAAGTTTCTACTTTATTGGCATCGTCATTGTAAAGGTCTTCAACAAAAACTTACTGAACCTCTTCTTCTAGAGCTTATATTGAGATGAAGACAAGAAGATTGGAGATATTAATGCTTTGTGAGCTTCATAAGTATGAAAATAAATAATGTGTGGTCAAAATTGAGAGAAAGGTATTGGATAGTCCATTTTTTCTATAATAGAGGCTACCCAGCGCTCCCAGAAAAATAGTTTATAACTAAATTTGCATCTTTATTGTGCTAACGTGTGGTCCACGTGTCCTTACGAGCCTCACAAACGACTGTCAGTGGAAGTTAATGGTGGGCTACTGGATGCTTCCTTTTTTAAAAGTTCATGATTTATTTTACATCATCTGATAGTTTAGGCTACTAGATGCTCCTCGAAAAATAATTTGTGACCAAATTTGTTACTTTACCTAAAAATAAATGATCTCGATTTACTTTGAGAGCAAGCAGATTCACAATCTACTAGAGCCCCTAACTTATTCAAAAGATACAGAGAAAATATGAGAGAGCGTGAAAGACGATAACATGTAAAATTTTTTAAGAAGATCGAGTTATTTACACTTATATATATATTATATATATATAATATTAATTAATTAATTTTAATTCTATCAAATTCTCTTGACCTAGTAAGCTAAAAGATAGAGCAAATAACTTATGATAAAGGGTTACAGGGTAGACTTTTATCCATGGACTTATTTGTGCAATACACCTGTCATAATCTACATGAATCATAATAAGTCAATCTATTCTAAACTCAATAACTGATTAATGTAAATTCATATTATATATTTAAAATATTCCAACACCCCAGCAAGTTCTGTTCTTCCAAAATTTTGAGTAGCTTACCACACAACTTTTGTTCTTACAATGAAAATGGCATTGGACACAAAGTTGTGTTATCACCGTAACGGTGTTTATGTCTTTCACAAGGTAGGCGTTAGCAAAAACAACAATTTCAAAACATAGCGTTACAATTATTAACATTGTATAATTTTGTAGCTTGATTTAACATGCAGCTGTAATTACGCCCACAACGCCAAACTTCATATAGCAAAAAAAAAATTCAGACGATTTGGATCCAAAACTTGCAGTTAATTGAGTAATCTATAATATGGAAATCCATGTTAACTTTTCCAGTAGAATTAATAAATTGTTAAATTAATGTTTTTGATCTATTCCCTCCATTAAAAAATATAAAAAATATTTTGAATCAATCTCACCCTCAATAAAATAAGTAGATATTTAAACTAATCATATCTATTCTATTACTCCTATTAAATATCCTATAATAAATATAAAGTCATTCATCAATAGGGGCACTTTTAAGAAAAGATAATGATTATATCTTAAAAGATTAAAATACTTTATATTTTTTTTAACATCTAACTCCTTAAAATATATCTTATATGTTTTAACAGAGAAATATTTAATAAAAATTTTTGTTGATAATTAATTTAATTATAAATCAACTATAATTTTAACCTCCAAGACAGTAACTTTTGAAGCTTGAATTATACCATAATCAATTAAATAACCATTCCAATATTTAGCACCTTAAATAGTTCTGATAGTGAGACTGAAATCGCGAGAATCTATGAAGGTTGGGCCAGAAATAGGTGGAACGCAGAGGCATGCCCCCAGAAATTGAAATTAATTAAATCATTAATAATGGTTAGTGTGAGCGAGTAAGTTATAGGATCATGCGCAACCCAACCGCACGCGCACTCTCTGCCTGCAATCCCCACCATCCTCATCTCATCTATCATTCCAGTTCCTTCCCACCTTCTCTTCCTTCTCCTTCTCGGATCTCCCATCCCTTTCTCTCATGTCTCACCCTTCTCTTCCTTCTCCTTCTCGGATCTCCCATCCCTTTTCTCATGTCTCACCCTTATTTATTCTCATTCTTCTTTCGGACCCGCGTGTTCTCTCACACACATTCATCGAACACTTGAATGCTCGTTAATCACCCCCTCAGTTTTTAGCCATTACTCTCCTATATCCCTACCTTAGCTTACACGACAGTCCATTTTCGTTTCGAGCACTGGTGTCAGATTGCTGCATCCTTACTTTCGGTGAGTCTCTACCCTATTCTGTAGCAAACAATTATGGCTGAGAAGCCCTAGGACCAGAACCCAGGTATTATTTATGTTCACCTGAATTTTTTTTTTTGTTTGAACTATCTACTCCTTCTATAAGTTGGACATTCCTATCTTATGTTCTAGAACTGTTCGTCTGTGAGTACAGGCATAATTTAACTATTTAAGCACCCAAGTGCTTAGAATTCTGGGTATTATAATACAATACGACGCTGAAAGCTTTTGCTGGGTCGACTTCCCATTTCCCACTGACGGATGTGGGAAGACCTCCATAAATGCATTAATTAAAACTGACAGAATAAGACAAAAACTATTCATCATGAATCTAGGTAGCTAGCTAACCTATGAGACTTTTATGAATGAAGTTCCATCTCTGATTCATGTCAGCCTCTTCATCATCTTTTTGTAGGCTGTGCTGAATTAAATTAGTATTATAGTGTGCAGCAGCCTTAACTTCATTATTCTTAAAACTGGAGAACGTGTAATCATGAGCACGCAGGGCACACTTATGCTCGCTTGCTGCTACTTGAGAGTTGAGACTTAGGACCAAGTAACAAGACAAACATGCTGCTCGCTCGAGCTTCGTGTTGGCAAATAACAACTAGCGAGAAATTTTCAAATTGAAAATTTGCTTTGAATCTGATTATTAGATATGACCCTCAACACCCTTTCAATCTCAAACATGTTACTGATCATGCCAGGATGTTATTGTAAAGGAATTGGGCAGTTAGTTCGAATTTTTGTTTACAACCCATTTCTTGACTGTTAATGTTCAGGGGGTGGAATAAAAAATACCAAAGTTTTGATCAACTTCACGATACCGAATGAAAGTGGTGGATGTTAAAACGAGGTCATAATCTATTATTAATTAATTTGTAATGGTTTTCAATTGATAATTCAATTTTTTTATTAAAAAATAAAATTTGCCTGCTTGTTATTTACTCTCCAACATTCCTTAATCCACCCTGAGGGAGTGGAAGAAAAACAAAACAATACTGGTGGTGTTAGACTTTGATCTTTGTTTCAAATGAAAGAAATGATTTTGGTATTGAAGGGTGTGAGAGAATGAGGATGGATGAGCTGGATGAGACAGGCATGAAGGGGGGGTCCATTCTAAGTGTGCCATGTTAACTTATGCCATCTTAACTTTAAATATCTCAATTCATATATAATTAAACATAATAGGATAAAGTAATATGTATGCGTATTAAAAAATTCATGAGCGTTTAAAAAATCTCGATTATCTCGAGTGTAGACAGGTACACAATTCACAGGTCTCTAGAGCTTTCAGAGAGTTCAAAGATAATAGAGTAGAAGAAAAATGAGTCTTGTATTTGCGGTTATCGACTAATCATCTTAATAGACTAGATCGGTAACCGCCTTATTAAATAATAAATAATTATATATTTTATTATCTCTGACTCAGTCAGTTAAGAGATAAAAAATAACTGACGCTATTAGGTTGTGAGTTGGGCCTCTACTCATTGAATTCACTTGTATGACCCTCCCATCACAATTTACATAAGATCATAAAGATTAATATATTTAAATTTATTAATTAATATTAATTTATAAATAATAAATATTCCAACATGTCACCCTATTTTATTGAGTTTCCTATGCTCTGAACAATTGACCACTAAAAACTAAAGCATAAAACTATTCATCAGACTTCAGAGAGGGAAACTAAAGAACCAGCAAGAGAAAGGAACATTGGCTCCTTTTTTTAATATGCAGGGACCCCATTCATTACACACAGTCCCGCACAGACATTAATATTGGATACAGAGCAATGTTCTGTTCTCTCGAGTCTTCAATGACCACTATTGTTTACAGCTTGGTTCCCACGCTTCTGCCTTTGTTCCTAATTAATGCCTACTTGTCTGCCTCCCAGGAATTCCTGATGCGTGACACTTTGCATAGGCTCTATTTCTCTTCTAAAATGTGTTATCATATACCTTTATTTTTGTGACCAGAGAATAATCAAATTGTGATATTTACTTGTGTTTATGATTATAAGGTATGGTCAATATTCTTTTTCTATTCTGTACTAGTTTTAACACATACATTTAATATGTAACAGTTCTCTAATTGCAAGTACACGTTAAGATTTTGACAAGTCAATATTTATCGTCACATATCATATTTGCATGTTACTCATATACGGGATATTTTAGACATTTCAGCTTGAAGCATATTTTCATTTTAGTCCAGTGAGTCTCCAGAAAATTAAAAAAAAAAATTAGATTCAAAATGACATTGCCTCGCTTCTGGGCCCCTCAATGGCATTTTCTTTATGATTCTTATTATGGGAATGATCAATATTCTTTGTCTATTCTGCACTAGTTTTATGTTAGAAAACCCAAAATCTATGTTGTAAAGGTGGAAAAGTTTATGCTTCGTAGCATAGATCATTGAGAAACCTCGGAAAACAGCAAAATACTCAAATCATGGAAAGTGACAATGAGGAAGAGAAGGCTGAGAGTGATGCAAAGTCATGATACTTTTTACCTTGAATGATTGTTTATTTTATCAGATCATTCTTTGTGGCGCAACTTATGACCTTTTTATTTAATTTTATGTTTCAACAATGGCAATGCGAAATGAGGTTGCTGTGCCTGTAATAGTGCATGTTTTGGATTGTAAGATGGCTTAATATCAAGTCATGGGATATTATATTGAGAATTCTCATATTTTTTCCCTATAATGTCTTACAGTTCTTTCAAGTCAATCCAATTCAGGTCAATCCAATGCTTCTAGACATTATATATATTTGAGTATATATCCGCTGATGTATCTAAATGAAACAGGTATGTGCTTCACAAGTTATGAAGGTAAGGTTGATTCTACGGTCAACTATTCTGTTCAGTTCATTCAAAAGGTAACATTAAATAGTTAGTGGTGTTGGCATGAAATCCAAGCCTTTGTGACTGAGATTTTAACTCATTTTAAAAAGATGGATTTTTTTTTTCTTTTTTTTGTGGATTATGTACGAAACACAACAAAATTACGCTATTTATGCTTGATCTTGAAAAAAAAAATCTAATAAGAATGTATATAATCATATGCTTATGTGGTAATTAATCTATTCCTGAATGTTGATATCATAATCAGGAGTCTACAATTTGCAGCCGTTATTCCTAAAAAGTGATTTGACTTACTCTCCCTGGTCTCTTATATGAGAAAACTATTAAATTATAATTATACCTTTATTAATCAAAGAAAACTTCTTCTCTTGCTCAAATTTTGAAGAAAAAGTATTAACATTATAGGAATAAAAATATAACATCATTTATATTCTAACTAGACAGGATCACTTTCATTTTCAGAAAACATCTTATAAAATAGATCGATAGAATAATTATCTGGGAAATAGCACAAGGAGACAGAGTTTCTTTGTTATTATTATTTTGGTTTATAGACTGAAAGAGCCTTCATCATTGAACAAAACCAAACAAGACAGAGTTTTGTATAGGATTGTTTTAATCTGCAGACAACCTGAATGTTTGTTATTAAATTATTGTCCATAAAATACTGTAAGCCAATCACATATATATAGTATAAGCAGGAGGTCAAACCTTCTACAAGGCTTAACATGATTAAAGATAATGAGTTTATAACAACAATGATATAACTTTCGCTACCTGTTTAGAGAGAAACATGAAAAATCCAAATTCTTTAGATGGAGAGAATTTGGAGTGATCTTGGTTTGTCAGCATCCAAAATCCAAATCCAGAAGAGTGTTTTGGTGTGGTGTGATTGTACACGTTGGGTTGTAAAAGGCTAATTTTGTATCCACATGCAATGTAATGCAATACATGCTTTCACACACAATTCATGTGCCATAGAAAGTTTCCTACATGATTTTCTCATCCTTTTTAAAATACACATCCAAAATGCGAGTGAGAGAGAGAGAGAGAGACATATCATGTTGGGGAACAACATTCAGAATTTTTCGGATCAAAAATATAATCATAGACCCCTCCCAAAAAAAAAAAAAACTATAGCTACCAAAAATTTCTCTGCTACTTTCCTTTCTTCTGCTACTCTCCTTTCTTTTTTTTTCATTTCTTTCTCCTGGTTTCTTCGCTGAGTTTATATCTCTTCCCCTCTGATCCTCCCTCCCAAGCAATATTCAATTTCCATATATATATATATATATATATATATATTCCAATTAGATAGAGAGAGAGAGAGAAATGGAACATAAAATTTGAATTGAAGTAGCTGGATATAGCTGGAAGACCTACTCCTTCAAGAACCTCTTCACAATCTTCACGCTTGGCTCTGCCACCTGTCTCTCCCAAATATCCGACCATTTCTTGCCGCCGTTGTCGGAGCATCTCAACGGCGTCATCGCCGCCTGGAACGCCTCTGTGGCGTCCAGCCTCTGTAGGTCCCACCCGGCACCTTTAAGCCGCATGATCTTCCCTATTTGCCTTTTCGCTAGCCGACGAGTTTCTCCTTTATCGCCATCACTGCCTCTTCGTATGCGGCCTGCCGCATCCGATCCTCATCTCCCTTGACCCGCCTCAGCCCACCCGGTGGTGGGTATCGCTTGAAATACTGATCGAATTCAGGTACTCCAATGGCTTTCCTCAACCCAAATCTGTGCTCTGAGTCGTCTTCTAAGTCGCTCGCTTCCGGGTCGAAGAAGTGAGCGAGCTCATCCACCATTCCCAAGTCAAGCATGTCGTCAACTCGCTTCATCAAGTAATCCGATAACACAGGAAAAGACACGTCCACCCAGAGGATGCAACAGTTGTACCTTAACTCGGACGAGATCGAGCTCGGTGACGACGTACCATCATCGAACACATTTAACGCCGGGTCAAACTGTTCCACCAGAAGAGCATGAATCAACGAGTTGGACCCACCGACGACGATGGGAAGCTTCCTCCTCGAGCTGATATCGGAAACAATGGACCCGGCGACTGAGCGAAAATCCGACGGCAAGAACTCTCCGTTCGCAGGGTCAACATCTCCGAGCAGGTGGTGCGGGACGCCGTTTCGTTCACCCAAAGGAATCTTGTTGGTGGTGATGTCGAGTCCCCTGTAAACTTGCATTTTGTCTGCGTTGATAACTTCCGAGCAGGCGCAGCGGGTGGCGAGGTCGATGGACAGGCGAGACTTCCCGCTGCCAGTAGCACCCATTATGAGAACCACCTTATCTTTCCTGCGGTGGCGGTGGTAGGCAGAGTCAGCGTCCATCGTGGCCAGCGAGGCCTGCGGGAAGAAGAAGAGGACGTGGCAGGGAAGAGGGCAAGCGAAGAACCCTGAAAGTTATTAGGAACAGAGCAATGGTGAGACTGAGGTATAGAGAAGAACGGAAGCCTCATGGCAAGAAATGGAAAAATCTCGATGGTAAGGTACCGGCTGAGATATATATGAAGGTATTGATGAATTGAAAATGGTGGAGCGAGCAACAAAAAAGGGACGGTAGCAAAGAGAAAGTTGAGAGAGAGAGAGAGAGAGAGGGAGAGAGGGAGAGGGAGAGAAGGAGGCAGAAAGTGTGTGTATGTGTGGGTGGGTTGGCGTGGGTACAGGTAGCGTGTAAGCAGAGCAGTGAGTGGGTTCGTTTATGGCATTCAGAAATTTGGGGGGGAGAGAGAGATGTATCGTCTGCTTGCTGGAAATGGCATTGCCTTTGCCAATCGATACCGAATTGGCTCTGGCAGAGATGATAGAGAGAGAAAGCGGTTTCGCTTCGTTTTCTTTCTCTCTGTCTCAGTGTCTCTGTCTCTCAATTTGTTTCTCTGCGTTTGCTGCTGTAAGCTGGGATTCAAGTTGTGGAAGCTTTTTTGCGCTCCTTTTTCTGCCTTTTTCCGTTGCAGAATTGAACTGCTTAGCTCACACCATAGTCCCTCTTCAGCTCTTCTCTCACCCTTTGGCTCTTGCTTTTTCCCATTCTGTTTTCTTCTCTCCATGAAATTTGATTGCTGAGACTATATCTGCGTGGAGGCACACAAACACATTACCCTCCTATTTAATATAAGTAACAACCCTTCACAGACAGGCATGTTTCTCTTATATTTAATCTCCCAATCTTTTTTTAAATAACAAGAACTTAACTCCCAATTAACAAGAGATTAGTACGATGACATACTAATTACTTTTTTTGTGCATTAAAGTAAGCTTATTGTTCATAATCATATAATATATCAGCACCTCAAACATACGTATATGTAACCAAAAAGGCACGGTCAGATAAATTCTAAATTAGCACTTCTCCCACACGGTCGAGTGTACTCTGTTTTTTTCTTTTTTCCTTACTTCCTTCGGTATTTTGGTCCATCAACTTAACCTTCCGTAGATAAAAGGCTAATTATGATTAAATATTACCAATATTCAATATAAATGTTTTGTCAATGTCCCCCTTTTTTAATTCATTCTTAAAAACCAAAGAGTATTATTCACTTCCTCTCCAAACCTTAGTTGTATTTGACTAATGTTACCAACGATAACTTTTAGTATATCTTTAAGACTCGAAGATGTGAACAGAAAAAAAGGATGTTTTTACCCGGATGCCAAAATCTGTGGCTTTTGAAGCGAGGAATGTGAAGGCCTGAATAGTGAAGTTTTGCTGTCTGATTCCAAAGCCGAATTGCTTTTGAATGGTTTCAAAGACTTGAATCTTTAGGTCGGCCAGCATTAGGAGAAAAGAAGCAGAACCAGAAGCAGGTAATGGAGATGGTCACCACATTACATGAGACAGATAGAGAGAAATCAAAGGGAGGTTGTGGGAAAATGAAACAACAGCACAACAGAAGCGTGGAAGGGTGTCCTGGTGAAGAGCAAGAGACGTGAAACACTATATGAGGCTGCCCCTAAATACGAGGGTAAGTATGGTCCACCCTCTCCTTCGGTCCCTTTAGTAGTCATATTTTCACTAGAGTCATCAACAAAAGCCAATAATCTACCTGCCTTGTATTTTTTAAGGTCAAACTTGAACAAATCAAGAAATTTTCGTATGTAAGAACTTTTAAAAATGCTAACAATGTATTTTTATCTTTGAAATAATATTTTCAATGAACACCTAGCATTCTAACTTTTTTTTTAAACAATTTTTTTAAAAATTATTAAAATGAAACATTTTATCTTTTTCATTAAATTTTTATCAGTCAACATTGAATTCATATTGAAAATTTGATAAAAAAAGTAAAAATGCTTCATTTTAACAACTTCAAGGGTAAAATTGCTCCAAAAAAAAAAAATAGAGTGTTAGGTGCTTCTCGAAAAATACTTTAAAGGTAAAAATGCACTTTGACCCTTTTAAAAACTACCCTTAGGTGCTTGGACTTGGGCTAGGCCTAAACTTTTACTACTCCGTTAAAAAAATATAAAGTATTTTTAATTTAATTACTTTCAATAAAGTAGTTATTTATTTTTTTAAACTAATTCTATTTTTTTATATTACCCCTATTTAATAAAGAAGTTTATCCTAAAAAAATATAAAGTAATGATTTTATTTTAAAAGACTCGAAATGCTTTACTTTTTTTAACATCCAACCTCTTAAAAAATGCTTTACATTTTTAAATGGAAGAAATATAATTTTTCTTGTAATGTTATTTACATAATTTATTTAAAATTATGAATTAATATATAAGAATAATGCAAATTATTAAATATTTATTCTAGTGGATACATATGAAGTGGTGTTGTTTGAAATAGCGCCATCTCCTCCAATAAATCTTCATAAAGAGGGTCTAATATTTTATTTTCAAATAAAGATTGATGATAATAATGATTAAATAATATTTATTTTAGATTTTAATTAAGACACTTTGTAATTATAAAGAAAACTAATTATGTGATTCTTATAGTTTGAATTCAATTATAACTTAATTTTAAATTTTGATTCGTTATAATTCAGTATTTAAAATTTTGACTTGATTGTAATTTAATTCTTAAACTTTTTCTCTTACAATTTAGTCCATATAATTTTTACCTTTTATATTAGTCTCTATATTTAAAAAATAAAAAAATAAAGATTAAAAATATGTTAAAATTTATTACTAATATTTTAAATTACTAAACCCTCTTAATCTTTATAAATATTAAAATTTTAAAAAATTAATCTTTATAATTTTATTTTTAAATATAGGAACCAATATTCAAGTTGTTAATACTATAAGGACTAAATTATAAAAGGCAAAGTGAAGAAATTAAGTTAAAATCAAGTTAAAATTATAAGGATTGAGTTACAACAAGTCAAAATTTAAAAATTGATTAGTTCAAAACTATAAGGACTAAATAATTAATTTTTCTAATTTATATATGTATAAGTATAATTAGAAATTATAATTAAAAATTTTGCAGCTTTTTGAGCCTAGCCCTAAGTCCTATCAATAAGAGTCAGGGCTTGAGAAAAGTGTTGATTTTAGAATAAAAGTGTTTATGAGCTTGAGCCCTTAAGGGTCAGGCTTATAAAGATCATATCTGTAAAGGTTGAATTAGCCTTTTTGGATAACTCCAATTTTCACAATGTTACCACACAAGCCTGAAGGGTTCAACCCTCCGGCTCAATCACTTGTCTCGTGTTTAATTGATAAAAAAATTGACTCATATAGTAAGTTTTATAAGGTAAAAATTTGATCCATAACATATATTATGATGCCTTGAATATGTCTATGGCTCATGTGGCTAGTGGCACTAATAGTTCTTCCCACTTTTGGGTATATAATGATCCATCCCCCATATCCCCCAAGCTTCGGGTGGAAATAAGTCAAGAGGCCCATCAAGAAACTACTACTTGACCTAGTTTGGATCTATCCTGCGAGCAACCAATTTAAATATATATACTCTCTGTGTTAAATTATAATACATTTTTCTAAATTATCGTGCTAAAAAATAAAAGATATTTTGTGTTCTTTCAAAGTGCAATTGATAATTTTTTTTTCCCAAAATGCCATTTATTAAAGATGTAATTAGTAAAGTTCTTTAATTGAAATACTCTATTAAATAAAGATAAATATAAAAAAATGTATAATTTTAAGTGTCATTAACTAACTTATTAGATTGTATATTAGTTAAAAATGTGTTGTAAAACTAAATAGAGGGAGTGTGTGTGTAATTTGATAGCTAAAATTAATAGTACTTATATATAAACATATTTTTCAAACTTTGATTGTCTTTTTAAATAAACTTTCAAGCTCAAGTTAAAAAAACGAAAAAAAAAAACTCTATGTATAGGATTCAAGGCAAGGTGAAGCCTTTGACCTAGCTCAAACCTATTTAATCAAAAATTTGATCTGACTTGTTTTCATCCATACCCTGCCCTCTTTGTATTTCTACTCGCTCTTATTATTATTATTATTATATTTTGGTCAGGTGTTTCTACTTTCTCATTATATTTAAAAATGTCGCGGATTTGAATCTTATTATTAATGCAAAAATTTGTTATAAACAATATGTGAGCATTTCTCGAAGCTTTCTTTTAAGACATGAAACTTACATAAACAATGATAAATTTCTAGAATGCAATTTATCTAAATTTTGGTTCCTCTTAAAAAAGTTATAAAAAAAAAAAAGAATCTTATCTTGCCGTGTGCCCATTGCCGCTCGAGTTCATCTTGGGTGTTCTTTAGGGTAATCAGATTTAAACCATTAAGATTTTATTTGAACAGTTAAGATTTAAAATATTATTTTATATTTTTATTTCATACTCATTAAAATAAAATTTATAAAAATTATAAAAAAAAATTTAATAAATATTTTTATCATCAACCTAGCCTCAATTTAATTTGTAGAGGTCCAATTTAATATTAAAATTTTTATATATTCACTATTAGATATACTATACACAGTTTAGATTTAAAACTTGCAACTTGTAATTTGTAAAAAAATATTTTTTAAAAAAGTGCCAGCTTTAGTTATTTTAATTTTAAATATTATATTTATTAAAATAAAAACTTATAAAAAATTAATATTAAATTTGGATTGTGTAGAGTACATTTAAATAATCAATATATTAAATTAAAAAAATTAATATTAAATTAGACTTTTAAAATTAAATCTAGATGAGGTTGAAGATAAAAAAAATTATTTATTTTTTAATATTTTTTTATTTTATAAATATGAAATAAAGTTATAAAATAATAACTATTCAAATTTTTAGTCTCAATGGTCTGCAAGATCACATCACCTTAACGAGCACTGTTTGAGTAATAAGCATCTAGGATGAATCCTTGTCACTAGGGAACATGCCACTCCATGAATTCATGTTCAAATTCATGAGTTCTATAATAAAAGAGTTTTCTTACAGTTGCCCTTCTCTGTATTTATATATGCTCACAGCCTTAGACTATGTCTTTGCCCTGTGTCCTATTTCCCCAACCTCTCCATGTTATCCTTCTTTTGGTTCTTCAACAATCCAACCTTTCTTTCCCTTTATTTCTAAATATCATATATTTTCTTCTCATCTCTCACTTTCTATCACATCAACATGTTTTTTTTTTTTTTCAATGAGTTCTGATATTTCATGTCTCTGACGTAAACTAAGTTGGTCGGTAATTTATTTATGCATGTCTCTTTCCAATAATTTAATTGATATTGCATATTTAAGACTTAAACTTAAAATTTTTGATTAAATTAGATTAATCCAATTTTTTTTAGAAAAAAGGAGATTAATCTCCTTATCAGTTAATCAAAATACTTAGTGATACATTAATATTTTTAAAAAAATATTATTCTGATCCTTTCAAATGAATTTGTTTTATGGGTTTTCCGTCAAAATTGGTTGCCATTCTCATTATGATTAACGACGTGAATAATTTTTTTCTGTACCCTGATGTCATGTTACCTAAAATTCTTTTGAAATTAGCTTCATATATATTGAATTAAAGTTTCCTTGAGGGGATGGATTGGGGAATTTATTTTTTAATCAAAGGCTGTTTCACAATGTGGATACACCGATCCTTTGAATTAATTAATTAAAATAGTCTGCCTCTTGCAGGGGATATTTAAATTTAAAGTAGAATAAAAAATACATATGAAATAAAAAAAAATATGCTCCCTCATTCAAAAAATATAAAACATTTTTAATTAAATTTCACCCTCTAATACAAAATAACTCTAACTTTTGACATTCACCCTTGTTTAATAGGCTATGTTTCACCTTAAAATAAATATAAAGTAAATTATTTAATAAGAACATTTTTGAGAATCTTAAAAGATTAAAAATATTTTACATTTTTTAACATCAAATTTTTAAAAAAACGACTTATATTTTTAAATGAAGGAAGTATGTGTAAATAGTGTTTGAGTATTGTTGATTGATGTACTCTTGAATAAAATATAATATACAGGTATATTGAAACTCTCAGGGTCTGTTTGGTTCGAGGGAAGGGAAGGAGAGGGGAGGGGAGGTGAGGGGAGAGGGGGGAAGGTGAGGGGAGAGGGGGAGGAGAAGGAAGGGAGGGGAGGGGAGCTCCCTCCCAATTTGGAGGGGAGGCTTTGGAGGGGAGGGGAGAGAAAATTTTAAAAATTTCCCCTCCCCTCCTCCTAACCAAATGAGGGGACCCCTCCCCCCAACCAAACGGGGCCTCATGGTAAGTTATTTTAGACTTTAAATTAATAATTTCTTTATTTAGATATTCATTTTCTTGAATAAAAAGCATCTTTTGATATTTAAATATTCTTATTTCTTGACCCGTTAAGATTGTAACAACCAATGGCACAGTGCCCACCCAATATTTATTCCCATCAAAGATAGGATTTTTTTTATTATTGATTTTATTTCAAGATTAACAAGGGTTTCTTTTTTGGTGATGTCCAGCTTGACCCAATCAATTTTAAAGTTACATGTAACAGGGGTTAGCATTGTTTTATTAATATCTTTGTATTGAGATTCAAACCATTCTTTATTGACTAAAGCTTTTGCAAGAACCTTGTGCTTAATAATAATCTTGCCTTCTTGAGACATAATATAATAACTTTTAGGTGTTAAGAAGATACCTTCAAGTACATAGTATTCTAACTTAAACTTTCTTAATTCAGTTGATGATTCATTTTCAGGAAGAGGACTACCAAGAACGACTGATTTAATATCAATGTAGTAAGAGTCTGGTCTAAAAATGTAGGCATACATATGAATCCAAGCACATGCTGTGACAGCTACAGCCAATTGAACAGCTGATATCCTTGCAGGACACTAGTTAGAGTTGGAGACCTATCCAGTATTGCTCCAGTAAGTAATGATATAATAATGTTTGCTAAGCTTGTCCACAAAAATGTAATCACTTATCTTTGTCAATAAGCTACAATTAATGGTGACTAATAGAGTTATTTAAAATTTTGTGTAGTTGATGAATATAAATAATTAGATTCTTTTCATAGAATGTTCTGGATAAACAATAATCCGATAAACACGTTTTGAGGGCAAAATAAGTTGATTTAATAAGACATTAAAAAATCCGTGAATTTTAATTAATAAAAACAGATAAAAGAAATGAAAACAAAATAAAAATTGAATAACTAAAACCTTATGGTATTGTATTAAATTATAAAAAAATATTTTTATTTATAAATAGTGATATTTATTATTTTTTTTGTATTTGAAATTAGTGATTAATATTATTTTAATTAAAAATGCTTTCCCAATAAAATGTCATTTTGATTTGATATTTTTCTATTTATTAAAAAAGTCAAAGATTTGTTTGACCTATTAGATTACGATATTAAAATTAATGATACGAAAAGGGAAAAGCTGTGTTTTGAAAGATTTCATTAGATATCAAACCACCCAATGAGGTGCAAGATGTGACGAGCATTATTACCTCCCAATCTCATTTCTTCCACTCCTTTAAACAGAAAAAACTGACTCAAAATTATTAAAAAAAAATAATAATTAAATCTTAAAAAGTTAATTTGATGATAGTTTAATTTAAAATAAAATTTAAATAATTACAAGTAACAATTTTTATTATAATTTATGAGTTATATTTAAATTTAAATATTTATTTATAATTAAAATTTTTAAATTTATAATTATCTAAATCAATATTTTTAACTTATTTTTTAAAAATTTATTGGCAACTTAATTATTATTAATTTAATATTTTAAGATTTAAATGTTATTTTTTCAAAAAAAAAAACATCATATGTAAATCCACAAATATAATATTTATTATATTTTAGAAATTGTTCTTTTTGCCAACTGGAAAGTGTTAGTCAATAATAAATATTTTTAAAAAAATGATAAAAAAACCATCAAAATATGTAAATAATAGCTAAGTATTACAAAATTTTATATTATTATTTAGTTCCTAAGGATTTATTTGACATTTTGATCTTTAATAAAATAACATATTTATCCTCAATTATTATTATAGAAAATGACCATATTGATTGTATTATTGACTAAAATGCAATAAAGAATGACTACTTTCTTTTTACAATTTTTTAATTAATAAATTGTCATTAAAAAAGTCACTTTCATAAAGAAAATACTTTATAATTCATTTATAAATTATAAATTTATATAAAAAATAATTATTTTTTATTTCATTTTAGTCAATAACATAATCAAAGTAATTATTCTCTTTAATAGTCACAAAGGAAAAATATGTCAATTTGTCAAAAATTAAAGGAAAAATTATAGCTAAGGACTACTGATGAAATTTATTTACCGGCAAGTACCAAATAATTTTTAAAATTATGCTGTAATACCAAAAGACCAAAACATAATTAATTTTTAGTGTGAAAAGAAAACTACCCTCAATTATTTTTTTAAAAAAAACTCCTCAGCCATCGGCTTTTAGAACTCTAACGTCGGTGGCCGGACCACTCTGTAAGATTGGTCATCTAAGCTCCGACAATGGTAGTTGGACCACCGTTGGAGATCTGACATCAATCACCATACCAACGAGGGAGGTAGGTTATTATTTTTTTTAAGGTGGACAAGGTGAGGATTAAACTCACATTCTCTTGGCCACTAAAAAAATTGTTAGCCACTAGGCTAACAAATATTTTCAATTACATAATACAAAGTTTTATATATATACTTAACTCTATTTCTACTTTCCATGCCAACATGTATGAGGAGCTTAACGATTACTTATCATTTTACAAATAGCTAATTGTTAAACTATTAATGGGATTTGTTAAAAAATTTAATATGCACTAATTTTTATAAATGCTTTCTTGTTTCTATTGCCAAGAATGACAAGTTCTCATTAGCAATTCAACAAATAACTATTTGTGAAATAACAAGCCTGTTATTAGTTTTAAAAATTTCTTTTGATAAATTGATAAGAAAATTTTAGCAAAATAACAAGTTCCTATGAGATTTTGACATGTAAAATTTTGATAATAAAAATAATTAAACATTTATAAAAAAACACTCCATAACAAGTCTCCATTAATAATTTAACAAGTAACTATTTATGAAATGACAAACTCCATTACTAGCTTTGAAAATTTCTCTTAATAACTTGACAAGAAAATTTTATCAAAATAATAAGTTTCTATAAGTTTTTGACATATAAAATTTTAGCAACATAAACTAAGTAACGAGACTTGCTATAGGACTTGTTATTGTTACTTAATTTATCATGACAAGTCTCGTTACATAATTTAACAAGTACTCATTTATAAAATGATAAGTAATCATTAAGTTTCTGATAAGTATTAGCATGAAAAGTGAAAGAAAATTTTAAAATATAATAGGACTTGTCATTTTACAAATGGTTACTTGTTAAATTATTAGTGGAGACTTGTTAAAGAAATTTAATATGAAGTGGGCTTTATAAACATTTATTTATTTTTATTACTAAAATTTTACATATCAAAAGTTCATAGAAACTTATTATTTTACTAAAATTTTCTTGTCAAGTTGTCAAAAGAAATTTTCAAAATTAGTAACTGAGTTTGTAATTTTACAAATGGTTACTTGTTAAATTATCAATGGGTTAAAGAAATTTAATATAGAATAATTTTTATAAATATTTACTTGTTTTTATTACTAAAATTTTACATGTCAAAAACTTATAAAAACTTATTATTTTACTAAATTTTCTTGTCAAGTTATCAAAAAAAAAAATTTTAAAGCTAATAACAGGACTTATTATTTTACAAATGGTTACTTGTTAAATTATCAATAGGGAATTGTCAAAGAAATTTAATATCGAGTGATTTTTATAAATATTTACTTATTTTTATTACTAAAATTTTACATGTTAAAAGCTCACAGGAACTTGTGAAAAAAATTTAATATGGAGTGTTTTTTTATAAATATTTACTTATTTTTATTATCAAAATTTTACATGTCAAAAGTTCATAAAAACTTGTTATTTTGTTAAAATTTTCTTGTCAAGTTATAAAGAGAAATTTTCAAAACTAATAACAGGGTTTGTCCTTTTATAAATGATTACTTATTAAATTGTTAATGAAAACTTGTCATTTCTAGCAATAGAAACAAGCAAGCATTTATAAAATAAGTGTAAGTCCCATTAGTAATTTAATAAGTAGCAGTTTATAAAATGACAAGTAACTATTGAGCTTCTAATATATGTTGGCATAGAAAGTGAAAACAAAGTTAAGTATATATATAAAACTTTACATTATATAATTGAAAGGATTTATTAACCTAGTAGCTAACAATTTTTTTAGTAGCCAAGACGATGTGGGTTCAAACCCCACCTTAGCCACCTTAAAAAAAAAATAATCTACCTCCTATGCTGATACAGTGATCAACACCAGAGCTCCAGTAGTGGTACAGCCACCATTGTCGGAGCTTAGATGGTAGGTTCGGCCATCGACGTCGGAGCTCTAGCGGTCGGTGGCTGAGGAGTTTTTTTTTTAAATAATTGAGGGGCAATTTTTATCTTTTGACACTAATAATTAACTACATTTTGGCTCCTTAGTACTGCAGTGTAATTTAGAATCATTTAGTATTTGTAGGTAAATAAATTCCTCCAGTAGTCCTTAGCTGTAATTTTTTCAAAATTAAAATGCCAAACAATTCCCTAGAGAGTAGATAATGATTAACATATTTTGTGATACTTAATTATCATTCATATATTTTAAGAGTATTTTTTGTCACTGTATGTCCCATATTTTTACTCCATTACTGGTTTTTAAGATAAGAAAACGAATTATATTTTACATATATTTTTTATTTTTATATTCCATTCATCTTTTGCTTTCATTTTATCATAAAACAAAAACACAAGGGCATGCTCAACCTTTGGGCCCTTCATACACTTTATTTCCTTACGTGTCTAGCCTCTTTGGATCTATGAGTTTTGGTTAAATTGTATTTAATATTTTATTTAAGAATACTATTATTTTTTTAGATTTAATCAATAGATAAAATTAAAATAGGATGGCATTGAATAATTATTACAGCTCTTATCGATCAACATGCAATTAAATTGTGAAAAACCAATGTTTTAAAGTAGGATTGGAAAGTTGACTGGATTTGGATAAAAATTCATTTTCATTGTTGAACCACATTACACCGGAGCATAGAAGTTTAGTCACCATTGAGATAGAACATGAAATAATTTTCAAGAAATGAGACAAATTTAAACATAATATAAAAAATGTATAAAAATCTAAAAATTTGATCATTTCCTTAAGATGTTGACAGCTACAAGAAAGATGCAAATACTTTTTATGCTGCCCATGCTTGATTTTATCAAAATCTACATATTAACAAATAAACATATTGTATATTTATTTCTTGCACATATTTTATATGCGTATTTAATAATTTTTTATTTAATTGTTATATTATTGATTACACGGCTAGTTTTACCATAAAACATTGGTGAAAATTTTTACCCTCACTTGTCATTGTAAGAAGAATAGGATTAAATTTTTTTACCTTTAATTAATATATTTTACAAAACATCTCTCTGTTTTATTTTACATACATACATATTATATTTTCAAGATATATAATATAGATAGATCGATATGCCAAGGATTTAATTTTTTGGCCAGAATGTCAAGCATAATTCAAACTTATGAAACGAAAAATTGGCACAATTCAGTGCAGCTTTTATATCATGATCGTCAATCTGTCACTAATGAGAGAGACAAGTAGAATAATTGGACTTTAAAATTAAAAATATACTCAAGTAGTCTCTACAGAACTGATCAAGACATTTGATGGAATAAGCTAGTTAATATCCGTCACTAAAAATCTAACTGGATTCTTTTATTTTTTTTCTTAATATTATATAAATGTTACAATATTTTCATCATTTTCAAAGAGGATGATTATATTCAATCTTGACACGATATATATATATATATATATTATTATTGGTTTCACCGTTATGATTATCCTACAATGTTGTTGGAATTAGCATTAGAAATATGTTTCGAGTCATATTCGATGACATTGTCTATTTCACTATGCAAGGTTGATTAATGTGGCAGCTCTCTAGCTAGGATTGTTATACAGAACAATAGAAACTAAACACCACAAGGAGAAGAGGATAATGCTTGAAAACTCAAGAATTGTATACCAAACAATGGGGACAGCACTGCCTTATATTGGCAATGATTTCATGAACATTGGGCAATAAAATATGAGTTAAAAAATACCTTATTCATACTTTTAAAATCAGTTTTGAAAAATAATTAGTTAAATTTAGAGGTTACAAAATAAATGGATTTACGATGTTGGAATTACACATACACACTTAATGGAAATTGATATATTAATGAGTAATTATATCATATTGATGAGTAATAATTTCGTGTGTGTGTGTGTGTGTATTCTAGTTTAATGAGAGTTGACTGGAAATTAGGAATTTATTATAAAGTAATTCCTGATTGATTTCCAATTGATATAGTGAACTTTAATGATTATTGTATTCATTTTTATCATTTTATCCTCATTAAATGTTTGAAAGATTAACAAATGTTTGAGTATTTGATTTTTAAAGTACATATATTTAATACAGTAAAGTTTAAAATTGGTTAAATTTTTAGATAAAATTAATAAAGTTTAAAATTTTTTTTAATTCTGATGAAATTGCTAAAAGTAATTTATAAATCAGATTAGAAGAAATATTAATGAGTAATTTTATTGCATCAATGATGAATAATTTTGTATCCTTGAGTTTAATGAGAATTGACTAGAAATTAGGAATTGAATCCATTTCAAAAAGTTCATTCTCGCATTGATGGGAAATATTCTATCACAATAATTCTCTCCATTATGAGAGGAATTCATGACAATTAAAATACTATTACAAAAAAAATTTTCAATAATGATTATTTTAAATCTTTTATACCAATTATTAAGGAAAAAAAAGTGAAATGAAAAGTCAGCTTTTCATGTGTGAAAAGCATACTTTTCATAATAGTTATTTACATAAAACCATTATTAAATATTTTTTAACATTGGTTTTTTGTATAACCATTGTTAAAAGTTAATTTTAAAAAAATTATTTATTTTATACATCTAAAACTTAAACTTGTAAATTGCGTAGAATATACCACAAATATAAATGGCTAGCCAGTATACTTAATGACTATACAATAATTTATAACTATATTAAATATATAATTTTAAAATGAACAAAGATAATATTTTCTCAATATAATTAATATGTTAATTTATATATTTGTTCAACTAATAAAAAACAATAAAATTTTTGTTCAACCTCTTCACTTTAAAAAGTTCTCTTAAAGAAACTGTAAAGCCAAAATATTTTAAACACCAGCAATTTTCACTTCATTATAGGGCTTTGTATCATCAAAAATTGAAAGAATAAAATTAATCAAAATATAATATTTTAAGTAATTAAATACAAGAATTTAAACTAAAAAAACAAAACCAAATATCTTATGTAAATTTTCAGTACTTCCAACTTAAACTATCCCATACATATAACAAATGATGTAATATTTGCATTATATTTTCCTTCGGCTACTTATGATACTAAAATAAATGGAAACCTAAAATTAAATTGACACATGTAAGGGATAATAAAATATGAAAGTTAAGAGTTCATACTCATATTAGGGTAAATTCATTCCACTACTAATTTTTGCTTACGTTCCCCAAATGTAGACATATAATATATTTCAAGCACACTATTATTAATTGTAAATGAAAAAAATATTACAAAAATATAAATATCTCTAGAAACAAATTTTTATATAGATAGACTTACTTGTTGATATTCCATGTTAACTTTTCACTTGATTTTTTGCCCAAAGAATAAAACCAATGTATTACACCTTAATTCAGGAAAAGAACATAAGGTGATCAATGGTATTTATAACATATACAATTTTTAATGGGTATTAAAGAATTCAAATACACACACACACAAAAACATATGTATACACATGAATAAAAAATACTTTCTATCCCTTAATAATTGGCACTAGATAACATGATAATTTCATATTTGATATATGATTCAAACCTATGTTATCCTTCTATGTATTAAGTTGTGAGATTTCTACCCAATTTTTGGGTACAAAAATTTAAATGTGTTTTGCTTTCCTGTTACACAAAAAATATTGTAAAGGTCCATCATTAAAAGAAGATCAAAACATTAGTGCTATGAAAATAAACTGGAAAAAATGGAGAAAAGTATATAGAAAAATGACAAGATCCCCAATTTGGCTCATAATATATCTAGCTCCTTTAATGTTTGGAACTCTTTGTCATCTCTCTTATCGAATCTAAAAATATATCTTTTTTCATACCCACAACCTCTAGTGGCATTTTAATAGTAATGCCTTCTTTTATATCTTTGTAAATTTCATGTAGTTTTGTTAGGTAGGGAAACTTAATAGCATTTTTAGGTTCCTAATAAAACATAAAATGAAAAAGGTATATAAGTAATTACTTAACACAAAGAAAATAACATAAAATTAACGTGTTCTTTACCTCTAGCGATGTTGCACCAGTGCATTACTTTCACCCTTTCGAACATGTGTAATTGTCACCCACACCTGGTCTGCTTTAATCTTCTAGTGATGGATTGTGGACTTAAGCTTGTATACTTGACCTTCGTCAACAATATGTTTCTTTAGAATCTTCAGATAAAGATCACAAGGAGTTCCATTATCATCTGGTACGAGGAGATCAGGATTAAATAGTGCCAATACCGTTGTCACTACTAGATTATGGCTATGTTGATGCTTAGCAGGGGAAGTTTAGATGAAATGAAAAATATATGTTAAATTAAATTAAATACAAATTTATGTAACAACAACAACAACAACAAACCTTTATTCTACTAGGTGAGGTCGGTTACATGGATCGTAAAATGCCATTATGCTTTATCCTTTATTAAACTTTTAGAAATATTATTAATTAAGAGATCGCATTTAACAATTTATGTTAAATTAAATTAAATACAAACTTGAGGTGTGCAATCAACTCTCAAAACTACCATGTCTATGACCATGCCTTCACGAAATAATTCACAAAACTCCTGCCTAACCTTTTGTTGAACCTCAGCTCAAGTATCATCCTTAATTTTAGGCACCAATTAATGGATCTCATCTCTAGTCAAAACTTTGCTTGGAGAGTTTCATAGAGCTAGTTTGAAGAAACCTTGTGAAGCTTTCTCCTTGAGTGAATTTTACAACATATGAGCCAAGTGATTAATTAACGTTAAAAAAAATTAATGATAAATTTAATTTTATTTAACTAGTTACAATCTTTTCAACAATTGTAGCAGCCTCAGGAGTGATATACTCATCTTTCTTGATCATAAAGTTTATTTTGTTTGATAGGTTGGGTATGGTGGGGACTAAACAACAATGATGAGATTTGATTTTACTGCTTCCTCCATTGTTTTCTGATATTCCTCAATTAGCTTCTACTCAACTTTTCTATATCCCCCATAAGACATGTAATGAGTATAGATTGTTTGATTGTATTACTTTATTTGTAATGCTTAATTTCTATTCAACTGAAAACAATTAAATTAGTGAAATCATGTAAAATAACATTAGATAGAAATTAAGTGACAACTTATTACTTTGAATGTAGAGTCATTCTAAGATGCCATAAATTGTCTCTAAGTGTCTTGATCAAGAAAATTATAATCTTAAAATGGATCTCAACTTGCCTTCTCCCTATTTACATGGATATACTCTATAGTCAGTGTTGACTTCAAATCCTTCCATCGCTCATTAACATTCTTTGACCAAATTCCTTTGCAAAGATCATTTCTAATAATATATTCATTGTCTTTCTCATTTATTTCACTTGATTGAAGTAGATTTGTTATGAAAGGTGGGGTTTTGTCAAGATCAAAACTAGAGTCATCACCATCGTTCTCAATGTATAGTTTGTCTTTTCCCTTGAAGAGCAATAGATAACTATTTATTTTTTGAATCTATCACATAAAACACTTGTTTTACTTAATTTTCTTAAATGAAGGGCTCCTTACTGAAACCAATCTATTAAGATCTACTAAGATAAATCCATCAATGTTGTTTATTTGGATGCCATTACGATGAGCCTACTTATATTTGAAAACAACAACTTTGAATTTGGTATAGTTGGTCTCCCAAATCTCTTTAATAACTTCATAATAGGGCATGGAAGGCAATTTGAGTTTTTATTTTTTAAACTAGAAAAATGCATAGCTTCAGCTACCATTATTACTCCACTGTTCTGCACGATACTTTTTTTCATCTTAGGCATTCATATAGAAGGATACCCATTTATGTTAAACTCTTCCTAACATGCAAAACCATGTAATTGTATCAAACACATTAGACTTTTTGTAAACTTGCTCTTTAAACCACTTGCTGAATGTCTTGTGCTTATTAACTAGTTGCATTTTATTCTTTTTTGGATTTTTGTCTTTCAACATCTTTTTGTGGGGCATCTAATTAACACTAAATTTCTTCTATGTTATTCAAGATGTAAAGATGAGCTTATAACATCTCTTCACGACATATACTTTTCACTTTGACCGCTCGTGTTCCCTCACTTGTGAGTCTAGTCCCTCATGGTAAGATTTAGGAACTCCAACATCTTATATCCCATTTAAGTATTCCGTACACAACTTGACAACCTCTTCAACAACATTTCTCTCAACAATTGATGCTTTAGGATGATATAGATTCTTTGAATATCCTTTTTAGATTTTCATGTAACACTCAAATAAGTACATCCACCTTAGATATCTAGGGTCAAGAGCCTTATTTCCCTTATCAAGTGAACAATTAAATGCATCATAATATAAAAAAAAGCCAAAGTAAAGTAAATCTCTAGGTGGCACGATATGATTTTCTTGGCATCATAATAATGGTTGGGAAGAATATTGTCATTGCGAAACCTATCGGTTAAGAGTTCAAGCAACCAAGTAAAACTTATATTGGTCCATCCACATCTTTCCTTTAAGTTGACCAATCTCAACATACTCATTGTAATATCCTCCTTCTTTTAAGAATGATTAACTCCAAATCTCACTTAATGAAGAGATTGGATTATGATAATTAATATAATACTAAGTTACAAATGGGTAAAAAAGTTGGGATCCCAAGTGTTCAAAGATTAAAACCATTTTTAAAGTCTTTAAAATGGACAAATTAGAGTTTATAATTATGCGAAAATATGAGATCATTTTAAATAATGATGTATTTGCTAAGGAAGCAAAAAACAAAATAATTTTGTAAAAATTAGGGTGTGCATTGTAGCTCATTAAACATGCATCGTGGCGTGTTCGCCTCTATGCCATGCACTGCAGCTCGTGGCACTATATGCCACAGCGCATTGCACTTTCAGTGATAGTAAAGGTAACTTTTGATACACCATATTCCTTTGTCTGATGTTCGATTGGCTTGAATTAAGTGTCTACAGAAAGCTTTTTCTGAATTATAACTAATGGCTTTGGTCTTATAGTCAAATTGTTACATAATCAAAATTTGGATACTCTTTTCAAAACTTGCACTTTTTCAATTTTTTTCACAAAACTAAGTGTCCAACTCATTCACTAAAAACCAAAAGCCATTGATACCACTTAGACCACATGCAATACATTGAAACTCACTTGTGCAACGCACCACAATATATCAAACAATTATAATTCACAATTTCAATACTCAATCTCTTAATTTAAAAACATAAAAAAAGGGAGTTCAAGCATTGTTTCTCCAAGTAATTTAAAATCATCACACATTATGCCCAACCTTACTTGCATTAATATTTTGGCCCTATCACAGATATCACATTTCATAATCTCACTTCTTAAGGCTCAAAATACACTTACAATTTACAAACATGTAATACAAGTAAGGATCAAAATGGACTATTCTTAGTTGGCAATTTCAATTGTTGCATGCACATAAAGATTCAAAAATAAAGAGGCCTACTTAAATAGGATCACAGTCCTAAACCTCTGGTTGGTTTCCTCTATCTGATCCTCTTAAGCTATTCCTTGTAATATTAAAGATAGTAGGATGAGTACAATTACTCAATAACTAAGGTTCAATTAACTTAGATTAATGTATATCAATTAATTTAAATGTAAATGACAAATATAATCAATTTTCCAAATCATTTAAAACATTCAAGAACATAAATTCACATTTCCCAGCATAATAGCACAATACTCGTGAAATAATGCTTTTGAACAACTTCCATACAAAAAGAGTTTGCCACATAATCAAATGACGTATACTTGAAATGGATTAAGACTCAATTCATGATATCTATCATTTAGATTCACAATACAAACAACCATGTATCCTTACTTATTATATGCATGATCATACCTCTCTTATATCCTCCTTATTCTTTTGACATGAAACCATGAGCTATAGCATAATGGGATAGTCTATAATCTGGAACTTCCCTAGCCTAAACACTTGTGAGGGGATTACTTAGCCAAGGCTTACCCAACTCACTTGTGAAACAAATTTCTCCCATTTTCTCACAATATGGCGTGTCATTCTTCTTAAACTAGTTTTCTCGTTGAACCAGCGCATCGCTAGCTAGGTTCGAGTCTCTCGTTGAACTAGTGGGATAGTTCCTTATTGAACAAATGGGACAATAGATATATAAACAATTTAGGCATACCATTAACTTAGATAGGAGCCCTATTACGTGAATTTAATTCTCTACTCCTTTTTTCAAGCGAACTCCCACCTCTGATGATTATGCAATGCATATATTATGCGATATTTCGAGGCATGCAATTACTCAATGTCAAGCATGCACAAACACATCATCGTACACAAAAATTACATTAACAAATACCATTCAATCATTGAACTTCTCAACTTTATTTTTGATTGAACTCTGCATAACTAATTTTATTGAACTCCACCATTTTGCAAATGATTGAACTCCTTACAATACAAATATTCATAAAACCTTATTGGAAAGAAATCATTGCACTCTTTAAACACATTTTTTATTGAACTCTAAATCAAACAAGTTATTGAGCTCTATATTTATCACAATCATTGTACCTCACACATTCACAATCATTGAACTTCATAAATTTCAAAATCATTGAACTCCTATCAACTCAAATCATTGAACTCTAATGAATCATATCATTGCACTCCCATAGCAATAAATCATTAGACTTCCAACAAATTCTAATATGAAAATCTACTAATAAAATTTTTAATATATTGCATTTTTGAGCAAAAATCATCACAGTAGATTTCTAAGCAGTTTATGCCACATTTGCATTTCAATCAATTTTACAAAATTCAATAATTACTTATCAATCAATAAACTAATTAAAACACAAAAGCACAAAATAGTATTCCCTCGATTACCTCAAAGCTTTGAAAGGTTAAAGGTTTTACCCCCAAATACTCACTCTCAATGCTTTCAAGAAGCTAGAATGATGCCAATAAGATTTCTCTATAAGCAATCACAATATAATTCATCAATATCTATATTTGGGCTAATTTTCATTAATAATTCAACACTTTTAATGCTCAGAATTCATTATTGACTCATGTAAAAATACACATAAGATTTTTTAACTTCCTTTAACCCTCATTAACATCATTGAGCTCTCTAATAGTCACTAATGGGACCATATTGCCCCAACTAACACATTAATGAGGAATTTTGGATATTCAATACTCTCCAATCACCAATCATCATAAATTCATAAATACTAAGTTTTTTTAGTTCAATCTACTCCCATTAACTCTATTTAAGTCAATGGGTTTGGAACCACAGTTTATATGGATCAAAAATCACTATTATCAACTAAACCCTAACTTCTACCGCTAAGAAAATAGAAGAAGAGAGAATGATTTAGGTGTAGGAAGCTTATCTTTAATATTTAGGAGCCTAAAATACTCTCAATCCTCAGATTTTCCAAGCCTTAAAACCACATGTTTGTCTCCCCTTCATATTCTTCATTTTTCTCTCCTCTGTTGCATCAATTTTGTGATCTTATTACAGCAAAAAAGTGACCATACGCTGTGGCGTATGACACAGAGAGCATTTCCTAGGTGTGTTGCCACACATGTGCCATAACAGCTTATCCACAAGCTACGGTGTGTGGCACAGGACCTCCCTTTCAGATTTTCTTCCTCTTTCAATCACTGGTGACCTGATTCTCTTTCAGACCTACATTTAGGGTTGAGATTGAAACCAAACATGCTTGTTAGGCCTATTTGGCCATACATCTTGCTAAAACACTTAATTAATTCAATTAGGGTTTAATTAATTCAATTTTAAAATCAGGGATGTTATACTCATCAAACTTGTATACTTTTTACAACCTGAATACAGAGGCTTCTTTGTATCACTCTATAAGCTCTCATAAGTGTGCGTTTGAGCAAATGACTCTATTCTAACATCACAAATTATATCCTCTATTCTATCATTTGAGGCATTCACACCTACTTCTTTTTCTTGGGACATGAAACTCAATCATTTGGTTTTGTTATACAATATCCATTTCTTATATCTCAAATTTATCCATCCCATCACAAAAGCAAATGCTCTCTTATTTCATCAATACCTAATAGACTTTCATTTAAACATTTTACATGAAGACAAAAATATAGTCCATATTTACTGGGAACATTCCTTTTAGCAAATGCAAAAAATGATCCACCCTATTCTCTTATTCTTTACTTGTTTTTTTTAGAATTCATCCAACTATGATCTATTGTTTCACTATCAAAATATAAACTTTGTAAATGTTGGCAAAAATTGACAGAGTTTTCTCTTAAAATAAAACCTCCTAAAATTCTAAGAACAATCAAATCTAACTCAAATATCAATAACAATGAATTTCAAATCTATAAATATTGGCCAAAAAAATTGACTAAGTTTCCACCTTAAAATAGAACATCCTAAAATTTTAGCAATTACAAAATTCTATCCAACATCAATTGAAAACATAACAATTCTCAAACCTTACTATCATAATTATACATTTGATCAAGTATAAAAAAATTCATCACAATAAATTTAATTTTCCTAAACATAGGCCACATTATAGAGAAAGAAACTAATTTAAAAAACTTTGTAAAGATTAGAAAAAATTTTGGTAGAGTTTGTCCTTAAAATAAGACCTTCCACAATTTTAACAATAATCAAATTCAACTCAAATCTCAAAGACATTGTAGTTCAAATATATAAACAATATCAAATAAAATTTGACAGAGTTTCTCCTTAAAATAGGACATGCCAAAATTTTAACAATTACAAAATTATATCTAGCAGCAATTGGAAACATAACAATTCTCAAACAAAATCCATCACAATAAATTTAATTCCCTTAAACATAAGCCATATTGTAGAGAAAGAAAATAATTAAAATTTATAAAAATAATTTCAATAAATAACTAAAGAATAAAAACAACAAAATTTAATTTCTATATATAACTAACTATTATAATTTTCATAAATAAATGAAAAAAATAGAAAAATATGAATGGAGACTTACTAGGAATCAAGAGGAAAAAAATACAACCCAAAAAACCTACTTCAATTTGCAACACATTGCAATAGAAGAGGAAGAAGATGAAATCCCTATTTGAAAATGAATCTTAAGAAATCTTACTCCCAATTAGAGTTGGGAGAATGGGTTGAGCCTGTGGGTTAGCCCATTGAATTTGCCAAATTTAACGAGTTAGGTTGAAGAAATTGGCCCATTTTTAAAAATGGGTTAAGTTAGCCCAACCTTGTAAACTTAGCATGCTAAAACGGGCTAACCTACGGGTTAAACAGGTTGCAAGCTAGTATATTTTTTATTTTTTGATCACAATATATTTTCTTATAAATCTATAATAATAACAATATCTCTCAAATTTATAACTTATGACTCTCAAGTATGCTGTTTACATTTGAAAGATAATGTAAATCTTTCTTACATATTACAAATGAAATTTTTGTTATAGTTTATAAATCGATGATTTATTAATTTTTATGAAAATATTTTGAATATATATTATTTGTTAATCTCATAAAATCTATTGATTAAAATTACAAATATGAATTCACTGAGAAAAATAATATAATTTTATATTCAAATTTTATTTTTTAGAAAAATATATGGGTTTATATTATTTGTTAATCTCATGAGATCTATGTTTATTTTATTTATTTTCAAGTTCTTTAGTTACTAATTTTTCCTAAAATGTAGACTAAGGGTATACATTTATATTATATAAATTTTAAATTATAAAAAAAAATTCTAGCACATTTTTATGGGCCAGCTTGCAAGCTAGTTAGCTCGCCAAAAAATAAATCGGGTTAGATTTTTTAACTCATTTTATTTGGCGAACTGGTGCAACCTAGCTAGCATAGGCTACTTCATGGGTTGTTTGCCTAGTGCTACTCCCAATGGAAGAAAAGGGAACAGGGAATAGAGCAAATAGAGTCTCCAACTAAAACAATAAACTTGACCGACAAATAGAATAGAAAAGATGAACATTAAAACCTTAAAAACAAGAGATTAACGGAGGAAGAAATACCCACGGTATTGGCGATGGTAGATGGCTAATAGCTTCGCGACGTACTGTGTCCCAGACGACGGTAATGGCTAAAGGAGGAAGCGTTACTGTGACAGGGAATGGGAAGAGGGAAGGAAATTGAATGGGAAGATGTAACGAGATACGTGACTTTTCTGTTCTTTTAAATGGGAAATGATGTTGTTTCTCACTTTCAATATCGGTTTACAAAAAATCGACGCTGAAAATACTGTGTTTTTCTTTCTTTTTTTACTTTTAGTTTTCTACATTGGTTACTTTTTTAATTGACGTGGAAGGTACCGAATTTTTCTTTTTAGTTTTTCAGTTTTCCCTATCGGTTACATGTTTAACCAACATGGGAAAGCATTTTTACATCGGTTATGTATGAACTGATGTAAAAAAAAGAAAAAAACTTTAATATAATTTCATTAATGCCACCTTGTTTTTTTTTTCCTACTGTTTTCTCCATAACTAACATTTAAAGGTGACATAAAAAGTTATTTTTTGAAATTTTTTTTTTTTGTGATAACCTCTCACACTATATATAATAAAGATTTGGTAAAGGAGAATTCACCCAAAGTGAATACCTCTTCTTAGTATTTTTTTCTTCTCTTCTTTTTTCTGTCAACAGTGCATCCTTGTGCACTATAGAAAGATTCTAGTAGTTCTTTCTTAGCACGAGTTGCCAGGCAGGATACACAATACCCGGATCTGGTAAGATTCTAACTTAATTTTTTTTTATATATATGTCCGGATATTTATTATTTGGTCATAATATCCTTCAAAGTAGAAAGGTTGCAGTGATTAATATTGTTAATAGTCATATGTAGAATAATTTCTTTCAAAATATTCATTAATTTTTTTTATAATACACACACATATATATCTACGTTTTCTTCTGTAATTCTCTAGATCTCTCAAGCTATGGCCCATGTCCTCTCGAGTTTTCAAAAGTTAAGGTTTGCATATTTTCTAGAGGAGCAATGATATGATGCATGGGAAAAATTATGAATATTAATCTCATTTCCTTTTCAGTTGGTGGCATCATTTTCATCGAGTTCCAAAAGGAAAAGGATATTATTTCTGCAACGAATAAAATAATTGTTATTTATTTTTAGAAAGGAATACAATGATGATAATTTATAATAATGGTGGCAAAGTGGTGCAAAAAGATCAGTACATAGTTGATTAAAGCCATTAGGTATTTCTGGGAAGACTTTTCTTTCTTTGGGTCGTACTGATCACTAAGATACCGTGGGCAGATATTGAAACAATGGTGAAGGTTAGATGACGAGCTGGTGGTTGGTCACAAATGTGGAAGAAATGGGAACTTCTGAATTAGGTTTTGAGATGATAGTAATTATGTAAGCCGAAATGATTACTTCCTCTCACTGTCGATGACTTTTGAATAATGTGTTCATCAAGAAAATTAAACAAGAGGTAAGAGAAAGGAATCAAGAAAACAGTGAACCACAGTGAGACGGGTGTGATTTATATATGTAGTCAAATACTCATATAATTGAAGTTCTATAAAATATTCAAGGTATGAAACGCAGTGTGCTATTACCAAGTTAAGTTAGAAAAGTAGTTGAATTTAACAGAAGAACCTAGCCCTTTATAACATAACAAATTAAATTAAGATTTAAATTTTTATTGAGAGAGATATTGACACTTAATATTTGACTATGTTTTGAACATGATGTTTATCATAGAAGAATACATATGCACAATAAAAGAAAAAGAAAATTTTCATCTCCCTCTCTCTCCCTCTCTCTCACACGCACATGTACACAAAAACAAAATAAATTTTGAAAAAAATTCATTAATGATAATTATTTCAATAATTCCCCTCATTATTTCACTCCTTAAATAATTTTCCTTTCTTTCCTATTATATATTTTTGAAATTTTTTAAAAAAATTAATATGAAAAGCTATTATGTGTGATTTTGCCAAAAAAATGCCTTACAAATTGATACTGAAGTCATATAATAACTTATAGGTAATCATTCCGAGCTACTTAATCAATCTTCTCTCACGTTGTAAGTCAATGTTTGTTAATTGTTATGATTGATTCTAACATTAATTAGGCCTCCTTACATTAAATGGATTACTCATTTCAGTCTTATTTATAGAGTAAAAGGAGAAGATTTTTTTATCTTATTTATAAATTACATTATTAAATTCTCATTACAAATTTCCCAATTTACCCCCATTAAATATTAGAGAGAGAAACTAGGTTATTAAAGTATGTATATTTAATAGAATTAAAGTTGAGAACTTATTAAATTTTTAGATAAAGTTAATAAATTTTAAAATTTTTCTTAATTTTAATAAAATATGTTAGAAATAACTCATAAATAGGATTAGAAGAGTACTATTTAATTAAAAGTTGGACAATTGAGTTGATAAGAGTGCGCCACTATCATGACAGTTTTACTGCCGCGGCAGATGGCATAGAGGGACTCGGTCCCTCTTTGTGCAATGTGCTATTATTATGATAGTTTTGTTGTCACGATAACTCCTCCGGTCTAAAAGCTTATTAGAGCCTTATAAACAATATTACTTCATAAATTGCTCATTTGACCAAATTATCCTCCTTAAACACTCAAATTTTTAAGTCAAAAACTCAAAATGTTACATACATTAATGTGCGCGCACACAAACATGTTAAAATGTTGGTTTGAACCCAAGATTTCTTCCAAGAAGCGAGAGATCCTATTTGAAACATAGTTGGAGAACTAATTAAATGCGAGCATATCTCTTAACTAGAGTTCAAATTTTGGTTTGTTGCATTATAAAAAACTAGCTCCTTATACTAGATTAAGTTCTCCTTGGTATTAACATTACTCTTTTCGGACCATAATATATAGTATCTTTTAGAAGCTTTGCTTGGTTCAAAATATAAAGTATTAAGTAACTTTTATAATTAATTTTCTAACTATACCACTACTTTATTTATTATTCTTTTTTTAAAAATTGTGGCATTGAAATTTTAATTGTCGTTACTAAAATACTTATTTAAAATATTTAATGAGAGTATAATTAAAATAATATAAATTTTTTTTTAGGTTTCAAGTAATATTTTTTAAAAATCGTAAATTAATTATTAGCACCCTATATTGTGGTTAGAGTGAGTATACCATTAATTTGAAACAATGGCCGATGGCCCAATTAATAATTGATCAATCATCATATTGTGCGGTTAGCAGCTTCCAAATTGCAATTTTTTTTAATACCATCCTCTCTGTTAAAAAAATAAATTTTTTAAAAAGTTAGATATTAAAACATACAAAATATTTTTAGTGTTTTAAAGTATAATTAATATTTTTTTCAAAAAATATGCCTAATAAATAAACCATTGAATAAATTGGCCAACTTGCAAAAAAAAAAAAAATCTTGTTGCCTAAAAAATATAGACCAAATTTTTTAAAATTTAGAAGTGTGGCCAATTCACATTGATAAACAAAGAGTTTATTATTAATATACAAGATATTTATTGTTAAAAATTTAAAAATTTACTTAGAGTTTATCATTAATATACAACGATATATTATTAACAAACATAATAAACTAACCATAATACAAAATATAATAAATATTGAGCTGTTGTTTAGTTTCGTTCTATAACATATGTTATATCTACAAAAACTCCTAAATTATTTTATATTTATTTTTAAGTGAAACACTTTTTTTGGTCAAATTAAAGGAGAAACTTCAGTTACCAACACAAAAAGAGTCAGCCATAGGTTAACAAATACCCATCCTAAAGCAAGGGAATGTAACACCTAGGACATCAGAATGCAAAACACTAGCTAGCAAGAGCCAAGAGAGGTTGGGGCAGTGAGGAACCATCTATCATTGATTTGGCAAGCCTATTAAAGAAGGATGAAAATAAAAAAATGATGTTAGTTTAAAAATAGTTAATTATTAAGATGATATTTGATTAAAATTTTTTTATATTTGTTAATTAAACAAGTACTGTCCACTAAAATGTAAAAATAATGAATCAATCCTGAGATCCACTTTAGACTTGGGAGCCATCAAGAATTTGAATCTTCTCACGTCACTTGGTATGTGGGAAATTTGTATTTTAATTAAAAATATTTTACGTTTAAATGGAAGGAATGACATGGATAAAACTGAGAATGTAATACAAATATTAAAGTTGATCATTTACATATGGATAAAATAAACATTTTTATTTTTTTCAGACAACATTAATGACTTAGTCATTTTTTTATTTTATAGTCTTTATAAAGTGATTGAAAGTTTCTTATAAAAAAAAAAAATCAGAGTGACATTTCATTACCTCCTCAATTCCCCTTTACAAATAGTTGGATTTACATAATGAAAACTTTCACCACTCACCGCCTCCGGTTGAAAATGGGGAATTCCTCTGTTTCTAAATACTTTTGTAAATATAAAATTTTTTTGAACACTTTATATAAGAACCAATCTATTTCGTCCCTTCCATTAAATAACATTCTTTACTTTTCACTAAAATGTCCATAATTAGTGCTCAATTTTCTCCAATAAAAGTTATTACCCCCTCCATCTCATTTATAAAATATTTTTAGAGTTGTTTTGACCTTTCAAAATATAAGATGTGTTGAAATAAAATTAATTTTTTTAATTATAATTATTTTAATATTACCCCTCATTATTTCACCACTTGAATAAATTTTCTCCCCTCTATCTTATCAATGAATGATATTTTTAGAAAAAAAGAAAAAGCCTTCTAAATTGGGAGCTAGGGAGTATCAGTTAATATGTCCCTATATTTTATTTTATTAAGCCTTTATTGTTTTATTTATTATATATGGTAATCCTTGAAAGTTAAAATTAATAACAAATTATTATATTTTATAAAACAAAAATACTGTTGGAGTTTAAAAAAAATTAATTTAACACTTTTAGCCAAAATTGAAAAATAAAATTTGATTTAACACACCATTTACATTTTTATTAATTTTTTTATGAAAAATCTATATGTATAAAAATATTTAAAAATACAACCTAATAATATAATTTTTGAACTATAAAAATTATGTAATTGATTCTAATGTTATATAGTCATTTAATAAAAATATAAAAATTATTAACTTTTTAAAGAAAAATATTAAAGATTTTAATCTTTAAGAATTAAAAAATTTCATTGATAGAACTACAAAGACTCAATTAAAATAAAATAAATTATTATAATTTAATTTAAAATTGATAAAATTATAAGAATTTGTGGATATATTTTCTTTAAGTACTATAGATAATTGTGAAAGAGCACTAACTAAAACAAATATTTACCACATTAATTACAAAATAACTATTTTTATTAATATTAATAAATTAATTAAAAGTGTCCCATATTTATGATGTGACAGAGCGCATCATTTCAAATGCAATCATGTGTGGAAACTTGATCAAAAATGTGGTTTTCCTAAATTAACCATAGGCTTACTTTCTTGGTTTGTGTTTCTTCATGCAGCTGCCAAAGACCTAATAAAGTGATCGGCCTGTTTAGAAGCTACTTTTAATATATACGTCAGGAACATACAAATCTTAATGGTATATTCAACAGAAAATAAAAATAAGGGAAAGAGAATAAGTAGAAGAGAAAAATGTTAAGGATAGAAAAGATGAAAGAAGATAAAATTAAAAAGAAAATAATATATGAATTTCACATGTTTTTATTTGTAACTTTTCTCTCGGAAAAAAAAAAATTTACCACTAATTGAAAGGAAAAATAATATGTAAACAATTTGGACGAAAAATTTAATTTTTAAATTTATTCACGAATCTTTTCATTTACAGCTTGCTCTCTATTTTCATCTTAATTTTTTTCTCTACATTATAATTTATATTCTTATATATTTTATAATTTAAAAAATAAAATTTAAAATTGGGCAAAATACTTTTTTGCTAGTATCAGATAAAATATTATAATTATAATTTTATTCAATTGGTAATATGTAATAAACATTATACAATAATATGTTAACATATTAAAATTTATTGTATACAAATATTTTTTATAAATAATAAATTTAGTACTGTTTATATGAAATTAATAATTTTTCTCTCATCTCATTTTCTCTTGCTCAGCCAAGTATAGGGAGATAAATTTTTTTGAACAAATACGTATAGGTCTCATGCCATAGAGTTTTTTTACAAATAAATCTTATAAAATTTAGAAACCATAGCCAAAATTTTTGGAACTTGAGTGTAATATGAAATTGGTATTTAAAGATAACAATGGCTATATTAAAAATATATTACATTAATCAAGTAATTTATAACTATTTTATCATTAATGTATAACTATCACTTCAACTTTTTACAACTATAAATTCATATATCTAATAGTTAAACTGATCATACATTATAACTTTTACACTAATGGCATACAACTACCAAATAAGTAATTTACAATTATCATTTCAATGTTTTACAATTATTACTTCACAAATCTAATAGTTAAATATAATAAGTAAGGGCAATATTGTCCTTGCACTCTAATTTTTAATTATACTTGAATCTTTATGTGTAAATAAATTTGCTCCACTTAATCTATATGTAATTTTTCCAAAATTATACTATTCACTTTTATTTTCTACCCATTTGCTCTCCCCTCATTTTCTCTTTTTCCTTTTTTCTCTTATAAGCCAAGTATGACATAATACTTATATTTAGTTGGATACTTTCCCTGATCTTATTTATAAGTCACTTTCAATATGTTTCATCAGAATTAAGAAAAACATTAAACTTTATTAACTTTATCTTAAAATTTAATAAGTCTTCACCTTTATCCCTAGTAAATGCTCTTAATTTTCATTAGTGGTATTTTTATTCAAAACATTATAATAAGGACAAAAATATAAAGATGAATATTGAGAATTGACAAGTTCCTTGTAAATAAGATTAAATTTTTTTCCTCTTTCTACCTTATAAATATGACTAGAGGAGTAACTCAATGATGGTGAAGGTTTTGTTACTCCATCCTGTTCAACTTGTAAGACATTTTTTTTAATCTAAACTTAGTCTTATAAAATGTAGGACACTTGATACTCTTTAAAATTATTTTTCCAAACTTAACATTGTATTAATTAATATGGGCATGGAAAATATAATCCCACTAGATACTTCATCTCACTCTTCAAAATAGAGAGGTTAAGGATAAAACGTGAAAGACGTCATTTTTTTAATGAAAATAATAAAATAACTATTTTCTATTAATATGTAAAATATGGTTGGAAGTGTCTCATAATTTATACTCCTCTTCGCCTTTTTAAAGGATAGAAAGAAAATAAATTTAATCCTATTATAGAAAACTTGTTAATTTTTAATGTTTTTTTATTTTTGCCCTCAAATGCTTTGGATAAAAATATTAGTAATGAAATTTAAAAATATTTATTAGAAGGTAAAAACTTATTAAATTTTAAGATAAAATTAATGAGGTTTGAGATTTTTATTAGTTTTATGAAATATGTTGAAAGTAACTTATAAATAAGATTAAAAAAAATATTCAATTTAAAAGATCAGTCATCAGCCTATATGTAGATTAGGCTCGTTTTCATGATTTATTTCCCCTTATTCTCTCTTTAATTAAATACGATCAAGAATTTATCCATACATGAGATAAATTTGAGAAGTGCAGTAATCACTTGCTAATTAATAATAATTATTGAAGCAGCTTCGTTTTGTTGCCTCTTATTGTCATTGCATAAGGATATTATTTTTTATTTTTTTGCCCTAAACCATAATGGATATTATTCAAACCAGCTCCTATCTGTTTGCTGGAATGGTATCTGGTGGGTATCTTCTTGTCATCTTCCTGTCACGCCCCCCATTTATTATAATTAATCAATTAATCACCGTTTGATATTTCTTAATTAATATTGCATTGAGGATAACCATGAATTTTGTACGTATGTAGTATGGTCATATAATTATATAGTGACACTGACGTAGTGTATCATCATTTTTAAATATAGTGTAATTAATACTGATCACTACTAAACCATTAATTAATTAACATGTCAACTTTTAAACACCGCTATCATAAGAGAACTTAGTGACGAAGGGTGACACTAGTACATTGCAGACACAGACACTTGAATAGAATATTCGTTCATGGGACACTTGTATCAAAGTTCGAGGAAGGATAACGGTGTAGTTAGAGCTTAAAAGATTGAACTGATGATAGTTAAATTATTAACACAAAGTTTTGAAATATAAGTTTCAATTACGAATAACACATTTAAGTTTAAAAATGTAACTTTCTCATCACAATTGAGATTCTCGTTTGTAAAGTGTATGCATCAATATTAACAATTCATTTCTTAGAAAATTTTGTGAGTTGGCAACATAATTGTCATTAATTTAATTGAATTAAAGGGTAAAATTGTCTTGAAAGTTTTTCACTAGATGCAACTGGTATCTTTAACATTTGATTAGTGTAATTTTATTTTGGAAGTTTACAAAATGATGTGATTTTGCATTATGGTAACGATTGATCAATATTAATCATTGATTGAAAATTTTGACTGAAGTTAAAGGGCAATTTTGTTTTAAAAGGTTTTTTGAATTAGCAATTAATATCTCAAACTTCATATTAGCATTATGTTTACGAGTTATTAATGTCCATATTAGAAGAAAAATCTATCAACCCGTTATCAATGTTAAAAATCATGCATATTTTTAAATTTTGATGAGAGGTCTCACCAAAAATTGCTTTGATGCAAAATTAACTATATCCCAAGTACCATAGACTTCCTTTTAAAGTCTAGACTTTTCCTTATTTTGCCCGTAAGCATGCCTCAACTTGTGCAAACTTAAATATAAACTTATTTAGACATGTTCCTCAGGTAACATAGATTAGCCTGAATATTGATTTAGATGTTTAATATATAATTTAACCTAAACTCTTCTTCAGGTTAATTTTAGAGTATAACAGGTTGTTGGATCCTTCTTTTAATTTGAAAGTCAATAATCCAAAAACATTGTACTAATCAAATGTTTAGGGTGTCAATTACTCTTTTAAACAAACTTCTGTGGCAAAATTGTTATTTAACACTCAAAATAACTATCAACAGTGGTTAAACGTTACTATAAAATAACATTGCATCATTTTTAAAATTTTTAGGACAAGATTGCACCAATTGAAAGCTAAAGATGCTTAGTTGTATTTGACTAAAAACTTTAAAAATAAAGTTACCCTTTAACCCAATTCAATTTTTTGAGTCCTAATTGTGACTCTCCCAATTTGAAAGCTACGTGTTGGCAATGACTTATTTGGAGGTAATTAAGAAGTGGTTAGTTTTTGTCGTGGAGCAAGCATATGGCCAATGTTGAACATTTAGGAAGAACATTAATTGAAGGCTATAAAGTATATATATACTAGTTATAGTACAATATGGTACAAACTGAAATCATGATAAAATATGGGACGGGGCCTTGAGAACGAACATATATCGAATATGAAGTAACATATACGTACGAAAAAGATCGGTTTCTTCGCTCTTGGGATGAAAAGTTGCAATGAATTGCCCATCATGGGTTTATCATAATTCTAGCAAGAGAGAACGATTTGACTCTAGCAATGAGATATATGATTGCTTCAAGGACGAAAGTTCACTTTATTTGCATTTTGCTTCATTGTATTATTATCATACACATTCCCATGCCCTTTGATCCCCACCACCTTATTTTACGAATTTTGACGTTAAAGCTGTACTGTAATGTCATTGAATCCTTTCCTAAAGGATCCGTTGAAGTTGATTTCATTTCAACGTCAATGCTGTAGTGTTATAAAACAAGCCAATATGTTAGAGTTTAGAACTAGGGTTTCCCAAAAAAAAAAAAAAATCAATCTTTAGCATTTCCGTTGGAACCCTGAGACTCATACAATGCGATACTCCCTAATCGTGCATTTATTAATTTGATAAGAGAAGTTTAAAACTTTATCATTTGCGATTGGATTGTTACATTAAGTTACATGTCCATAGAAGTTGACTTATATATACTAATTGATTTACTTTTTTAAAAAAAAGTAATCAATTTATATTTTACAAATTCACCCACCCATATGTTAATGCAAGGTTATAATTAATATGGATAATAAAATTATTATTTTAATTATACATCCATTCCATAGGGTATGGGAATTTGCTAGTAACTTAATGTAATGTTATTAGCTACTCCCTTCATCCCAATTTATAAAACACTTTAGGGAAGATTTGACATCCTAAAATATAAGATACTTTGATAAAAATATGATTTTATTAGTGATACTTTTTAATATTTTCCTTTTCATATATTCTCTTTTTTTGATATTCTTGCACAAATGAAATATTAAATGAAGGTTATATTTTAAAATTTTATATTTTTTTAAATAAGGTTATAAAGTGAATTTAATAAGTGTTATTGATATACGTGATTTTATTTTGAAATGTCTTATAAATTGGAATTGAGGTAGTAACTTATTGTTTAATTATGATACATGTATTTTTTTTTAAAAAAAAGCAAATATAACTTGACACTAGAAAGAGGAGAAAGTGGTGAAACAAAGAAAATGCTTGGAGTTTCTTCCGGAGGGTTGCCACCTTTGATGATGGTGACAATGGTGGAGGAGCAAGAGGCACTTGAATGGAGTTGGAAGAAGGGTAGGAAGGGAGGGGATTTGTTCACAGGAGAGGTTTCCCTCCAACTTAGGGTGGAGGATTGGATGGAGAATGAGTTAAGTGGTACATTGAGGTTGTATAGGGATGTTTTCTTGAAGAATGCTAACAAATCCTTGTATGTCATTTAAGAAGGAGAGGGAGAGTATGTTGTTTGGAACTAGCACTGATTTTGATTAGATTTTATGGCCAATCAAGCCATTACGGTCAATTTGTTGAACCCGAGCCCTAATTTTGTTATTGATTTGACTAAGAAAGAGAGTACCCTGAAACCTTTTGCGAAAATGTTGGTGGTAAAGCTGCTAGGTAAGAGAGTGCAATATGACATATAGTGTATATCATCTAATTTAAAAATCAAATCATAGCATCCAAGTCACTTAAAGAAATAAAATCAACTAGAGAATTCAATCTAATAAGAATTGAATCATCAAGTCAATAGCATTACAATCAGAGAAATTTAAAGTGAATTACAGCAAAACCAAAATGAAAAGGAGCTAAGAAAAATCAAGTGCAAGTCTCATCTCCCTTAAAGAACTCCAGAAGAAATTCAGCTCCTTATTTCGATCTCTTCAACAACTAATTGAAGAAGATGTCCAAAAGAAATTGCCATGGATGCACGCTTGAAGAAACCATGACTAAATGAGTGAGCAACCGATCTGAATGAGCAACGAGAATGAGGCAAGAGTGAACCTAAACTTAGAAGAGAAGTTGACTAAATGAATCCAATGCAATTGAACCAACTAAATTTCTAAAAATAAGAATAAAAATTGCTCAAATAATAAAATATGTTGAGGAATTGAAATTCTAGATTAAAAACAAATAATTAAAATAAAATGTATAAAATGACCAAAATGTCCTTAATGTCAAAACTCAATGCAAATGTGCCAATGATCAAATCCAATGTCAAAACCATGCACCTAAGGGTCTAAACCAATGAAATATGGTTAAAAATATAAAATAAAAGTGTGCATAATATATGATTCATTGATGGTGTTTTGAACCAGATATGAGCTAAAAAGGGTTAAATTTGAGTTGTTGATGTTGAGAATGATTCATATCTAGTTAAGTTTCGGATGCTAGAGGATTAAGGGGTAGCTTTAACTGGTGCTCCTTAGGTGGCTTTTAATAGCTATATTAATGTGTGGAGATGGAAACCAAGCTTTGATCCATGAAAGGAGGAGATTGATTGGGTTGTTGCTTGGGTACGCTTACCTGACTTGCCTTATCAGTATTTTGATAAGAATTTTTTTTATCTTGGGAAATGTCATTAGTAAAGATATTAAAGTTGATGTGCCTAGGGCTATGAGAGGTAGAAGGAGGTTTGTTAGATTGTGTCATTACAAAAAACATAACTTCTAATGGTGATAAAAAAAATCATCGCTAAAAGTTCACTTTTGATGGTAATAAATTAAAGTCATCACCAAAAGTCAATTGTCATGATCAAAAGTTGCTATCAAAATTATATTTTTAGCAGTAACAATTAAATGTTGCAACCAAAAGTGAATTTTTAGTGGTGACTTTGACTTGTCACCGTTAAAAGTCTACTAAAAATATTTTTATAAAAATAATTTGAAATTTTAAAATAATTTATATAATTCACTTTTGGCAATGACATTTGTTACCACCAAAAATATTTTTATAAAAAATAATTTAAAAATTAAAAATAATGAACACAATCAACTTTTTGTCGCTATCAAATGTATTTTTATAAAAAATAATATAAAAGTAAAAAATAATTTATATAATTCACTTTTGGCTTTTGGATAAGGATTTCATGTAATCCCTCCTAGTATATTTAAGTTTCCATTGCTATAAAAAAGAGGTTATTAATAACATTTTTATAACTAATTATTACTAAGAATAATATGAATAACTATTCAAATTCACCTTGCTATGAGGTTAAAGATGATTAGATGTTAACTAGATTAATCACATATGAGATTCTTATAATTATCATATATTGTAAAAGTTATTAGTTTTCATTTTCAAAATTATTCAAAATGATTATTAACAAAATTTATGTGGTTAAAATTAATTTTTTATTAAAATAATTTTTTAAGATATTGAAAAATTATCAATAAAATACTCCCTCCGTTAAAAAATATAAGACATTTTTAATCGAATCTCACCCCTAATAAAGTAAATTATCTACTTTTCAACTAACCCTATCTTTTCATATTTACTCCTATTAAACACCATAAAATAAATATAAAATTATTATTAATAGGGACACTTTTAGAAAAAAAAGGCAATAATTGCATTTCAAAAGACTAAAAATTATTTATATTTTTAAACATCCAACTCTTCAAAAAATACCTTACATTTTTTTAACAGAGGGAATATATTTTTAATAAAAGAGGGAGAAATATTTAGCTATTTTGAGAGAAGATAAAAATTTAATCATTTAGTTTATCAATTTTTGAGAAAAATATGGAGAAAAAAAAAGTAAAAGATATTTAACATAAAATAATATAATGCAAATTTATAAATAAATTATATACTTAATAATTTTTATTTAAAAAAAAAAAATAATTTAAAAATTGATTTCAATGTATACAAGTATATTATTTAATATTTAAAAATTTTTTATTTTAAGTTCATTTTCCTAACAAAAATAATATTTACTGGTGAAAAATAATATTTTATTAGATTTTTAATTTCAATATTAATATAAAAAATTTTGTCATATTAATAATTGAAAATAAAACATAATATATGTGCATCTTTTTAATAATATATTATTTGATATATGTGTTTGCAGTTACATAATATATATTTAATTTCGCATATAATAACTACAAGTGCATTTCAGTTTAATTGGTAAAAAAGGGAGGTTTAAGGCTTGGAGGTGGGAGAAGTGAAGGATTCAAACTTTAGCTTTGTCATATTTTACAACAAATATGTGATGTGGCGTGTGGTGGTGACATGACGCATGAGGTGGCTTGAAAAGGCACACATGTGGCAAGTAACGTGGCATCATCTGAGGTAGCTTGAGGTGACACACACATGGCAGGTGATGTGGCATGAGATGGTATGTGACACATGGTTAAGTGATATGGCATCATCTGTCGAACATGTAAACTGTGATATGGCACAAGATGGCAAGTGACGTGACATCATTTGTCGCATATATGGCAGGTGATGTGGCATCACTTAATGCACATGTGGCAGAATGATGTGGTATAAAAAAAATTTTGGCGAAGACAAATGTCACTGCTAAAAGTCTTTTGAAAAACTAATGTTGTTTCTCTTTTCAACGTCGGTTCTATGAAAACTAATGTTAAAAATTTTTAAATTTTCCCCTTTTTATTTTTTAAGCTTCTTAACATCGATTATTTGATATACTTTTAACGTTAGTTATCCATATAACTGATATTAAAAGCCTTATTTACAAAACTACTAGCGCCTTTTTTTTTACAATGAATTTTTGCTTACTCGACATTAAAAAGCAACGTAAAAAGTAATTTTTTTAGTAGTGAACTCACACAGTTTTAAAAAAATAATCAATCAAGTATAATAATTATGACTAAAATTAAAAAATTAGACTAAATTATTCCTATAATTAATGAAATAAATTTGTCTCATAAAAATAAATATTAATTTTATGAGAGATAATTTTAAAAAAATAATAAATATTTCTTGAAATATTAATTTTGCTTATAAAAAGGCATATGATAGTTTTTCTTATAATACCACTTTTATTTCAAATTATAACACACTTTTTGGTGGAGATTTGGTATGTCAAAATATCATATATTTTAATAAAAATAAAGTTTTATTAATGGTAATTTTTAAATATTACCCTTCTCATTATATTCTCTTTTTTAATATTTTTTACAAATAAAATATTAAATGAAAGGAATTTTTAGAAATTTATATTTTTGTTTTGATTAAATAATATTGTAAAATATATTTAATAACTTTTATTTTTTTAAAAAAAGTGTCTTATAAATTGGGCAAGAGGGAGTTAAAAATAGAGGGAAATATGATACAAGATGGATATTGGAATTCTTAAAATACTTAAAATTAAGAAAAATATATACCATACACATGATTCAACTAGTTCATGATGAAATTGGAGAAACAAAATTGACTCTTAAATAATAATAATAATAATAATAATAATAATAATAATAATAATAATAATAAGACTTTATTTTCAATGGAATAAGATGAGATTTGAGAAAATAGAAAAACATATGAGATGAAGGGATCACCGACCAGGCTTAGTCAAAGTAAACGTTGGTTTTAAGTTGGTGCGTATTGGTGGAGATTGATTAGATTGTCTTTTAGACACGCGTTGACTAACACGGCTGTGGTTTATTTTACCACCAACCGCGAGTCACATTACTTAATATTCATCAATCTTAGTTATTTTTATTTTTATTTGTATTAAACACGATAACGATCTGAGATAACTCATCAGATCAAAGTTTTAAGATTTTGAGTGATATAGTAAAGACTTGCGCAATAACGATGTGAGAGTTCACCTTTATATTGAATGAGAAAAGTGAAAAGATGGGCGACTCTCTCTAATTTCTATTATAAATAAAGTTATCAGAAAAAGTCGAGCTTATTTTTGAAAGCTTAAAACTCATATGCTTACTTACCCTAAATTCATCGCTTTTCTCAAACTCTAGGACCTTGTTGATAGAATGTATGGCCATGCCCAAAAGCACGCATGTATTTTTTTTAAAATTTAATTTTTTAATTATATTAATACATATATAAACCTTAAAGGACTTGAATTAAATGTCTAAAAGACAATAATAAGCTCAAAAGTATAATCAAAATAATTAAGACCTTGAAATAAAATATAACTTTTTATTTAAATTTTTAATTTGTTAGTACACAATTTAACAATTTGAGTCACTTTAATATGTTAATTTAAAAATTAAAATAAATCAAATAATTTCAACCATGTTATTTCTTAATATATTAACAATTTTAACCAAATAATTTTCAACAATTTCTACTGCATGTTAGCAGGGGTGTTCACAGGATGGGACGGGATTGGGACACCCCTGTCATATGTTCCGTTCCAAAAAATGATCGAGACTGAATTTTAGTCCCATGTCTCGTCCTGTCCATAAAGTCGTCCCATTCCGTTAGGAATCGAGACGGGATTGGGACGAGATCGAGACGTCCTGCCATCTCAATAAATCGAATAATGTCAGAGAAATATCTGAATAATAACATTCATTAAAATTTTAAATTATATAATTTATTAAATTTAAAATTAAAATAACACAAGTACATAAATCACAACAATTTAAATTATTAAATTACATTAATTACAACTACATATTATGATAATAATTATAAGTGATCTCTAAACTATAAGAGTAATAACAATAGGCAAGTCAAGCACACCATCAAATCATTGTTCTTCTAAAATAAAATAGATATAAGAAATACAATGTAAATAACAGTTATTAAATATATAGATATAAGAATAAATTATATTAATATAATTAATTTAAAGAAGGCATTGCCATATTTATTCTATGTCATTAAAATTATCAATATAAAAAATTTTAGTTTTATATAATAATTGCAAATATTGAAATTATAAATGATATAATTAATATAAGTATAAATTATATTAATATAATTAATATATTTAATATATATTTTTAAAATTAAAAATAATGTATATAATATTCAGGACGAGACGAGACATCCCGATAATAATCCCGTGTCCCGTCCCATCTCATCCCAAACTCATTTCTCGTTCCGTCCCACAAAGTCCCATCCTAATTGATGTCAAGTTAGGATGAGACTCGTCCTAATATGATCTAGATGATATTGGATTAATTGAGATGAATGCAAAGTGAACACTTTACATGTTATTTTAAAAATATATAGAGAAAAATACAGTGCCCAATAGGCTAGTGTGAGCCCTTTTTATAGGGATTATACTGGTTGCATCTCAAAGCTGTTTTTTGCATTAAAAAAAATCTTCGTTTTTTACATCCTAGCCCTCAAAAAAAAAAAAACAATGGATAGTTTAAAAGGCTTGACTTTTATTTACAATTCTAATATTAATGCACTTCTAAGATATTTATTGAAATTAAAGAAAGATGATTAAATAATTAAATTTTGTTTAAAAATAGAATAAATTTATAATTTTATTTGTATTTAATTTTTTTAAATTTACATTATATTCATTCTCTTAGTTAATGACTTTATATAGAGGTAGTATTGAAAAAATTTAATTTTTTTAGTTTTTTACATAAATTCTCTTACTCGAGGTAATCCTGCTTGAGGTACTGTCAGGCATTAACTGTGAACACTTCTTTCGAAAAGGATTTAAATATTAGTTCGTCAGTTACTTAGTATTAGCCCTTTTGATTAGAACCAACCTCTATTATTTTAAAAAAGTTTAATTAATACTTTATCAAGTTACTTATAGTGAATATCACTAGTTACTTATAGTAAATATCACTAAGTCTTTTTCAGAAGAAGATAGCTTAAAATTAGGATTGGAGGTTGTCTTCACTGTTGACTAACAAGAGGATAGAGACCCATAAACAAGATGACGGCCAAACCTTCATTCATTCAATAATAATTTAATCAATCAAATCGCAATCAAATAAATGAACAATTTAATAAACTTTAGGATGAAACTACTATTCAACTATTAATATGCCCCTTCGGTGACATCCAACAATGAGAGGAAAAAAAGCGATTGCTTTCCTTTGCATACTCCACTTGCCTCTCACAGCCACACTCAACGTCTGCATTACGTTAACAAGTTACCGATGCAAAATAAACAATTCCAATAAGTGAAGAACTCAATAAAGACAAAAAAAAAAAAAACACGCACACACACACAATGGTATTTAATTAATTATTTCGATAATTCTAGCCCGAGCTAGAGGCCAAGTTGATTAGGCCATGCCAAATTAAACATTAACAAAATGAAGGATAACCTAGGAGCTGTTGGGTGTGGAACCCACCCAGGTCATGATGTATAGAAAGATTATTATTTTTAATTAATTGTGGGGTTGTAAGATGTAATATTATTTATTATTATCATCATCATCTTAACTCTGAAGACTGATAAATAATGATAGTACTAACTGAGATGCCTACAAAATGGACAGATTATTGTAAGAGTTTGAATTATTTTCTTGTAAAGGTTAAAGTTTTGGTAAGTCGGACACTGTGGAGGTTTATCAGCATGTCTCAAGTTTTAAAGAACCCTTAGAGAAATACTAATAGACCCTACCAACAAGGTGCTTACACCAATAACAGGATTTGATCCAATAACTTGATGTGTTATTAGTCAAATTTTTATTAATTAGACTAATATTTATTGGTTTAAGAGGTTATCTTTTGTTTTTTGTGTTTTGGCTTCTTTTGGAAGGGGCTAGAGGCTCTGCATTATCATTGTGTCTCTCTGAACAATATTGTATAAGGATGGCACATGCATGCCTATTTCTTATGCTGTGATCATCAAAGAGCCTCACTTTTAGTTTCTTCAAACTCAATATTGTCTTTTAATTATATTAATTAATTTATAAGAATTTTTTCTTTGTAAAAGAAGAATCACTGGAATTTTTTTTGTTTTTTGTTTTGTTATTTTTAACATATTAATGTAGAGAAAAAGACAATATATCTCCTAATAGATGTCTATAAACATCACCCGCTTTGTTGGTTCTCTCTGTCTCTCTATGTGTATCTGAGGGCTCAATGATAATTAATTTATCTATTATTTATTATTTATAAATAGGTTCGTAGGGAATATCATTTCCTCTCTTATATTGCGAAGAGAAAGTTAAAAAATATTCTTATACTAGTTTTAAAAAAATTAGAGTTTTAATAAGGACAACGCTAAAGCAAAATAATTAAAAATAACAGATTATGCACATGCATAATGAAACTAGTCTTGAATTTATCATAGTTAAAAATGCTTTAGGACAATTTGGTCTTAGTGAAAAATGTTATGACTGCTTAAGGATTAAGTCTTGAATTTAAGTCGATATACATGCAAAAGTCAGTTTTAAGAGAATTACAATTAATTGAATCCAATAATATTCAAATCTATTCCAATTATAATCATATAAAAAAGGGAAAATGACAATTACAAACCCTATAAGATGATTAATTACAATTATAGACATCTAATTATTGAAATACCATTTAAGAACCATAATCCCTATTTGTAATTAAAAATAATTTCATTGAATTGAGATGCCTCTAAGATTAATTGGATAAAACTAACCTGATTTATTTCTAAATTTTTTTGTCTTGTTATCATCGTCTTCATTCCTTAACTCTCCACCGCCATCGAAAGTGACTTACATGATAGAAATGCTCTCTAACTCCATTTTTTAATTTGTTTTCAATTTCTCTTTGCAATTTTGTCACTTGTTCCTTCATTTCTTATGCTTTATTTTTTTTATTTGTAATGTTCCGCTTTTTCCGATTCTTGTTTGCATTTAGGCTGCACGATTTGTACAAATTATAGATTAAAAATTAGTGGGTTTATTTGCATTCTAGATCTTGCTGCCCCTACTTGCATTTTATTACATGAATAGTTAAATTTTATGGTTATGCTTTATTTAATAGTTTGTTAAACTAAATTCAATAGTTATATTATGTATTATTCATAGTGAAGTTCTATATTTCAATCAATGGTGGAGCTACATATATTGGTGGGAGAGGGGGGGAATGCACCCCCTCACACGAAGAAAATTACATAGGTGGTTTGTAACAATTACAATCTCGTACCTTCTAGTTTTGAAATTTTGAACCCTCTAAATTTAATATAAAAAAATTTGGATTAAAATTTTTTTAAATAAATGATATTTTAACACATATTTTATAAATTTAAACTAAAAAATTTATAGTCATTATACATATTATTTAAAAAAAATGGATCAAGAGTTGTTTATTTTATAATAAAATCCAAAGACAATAAATTAAGTCATCATTTTGAGTAATAGTTTTCTTTGTTTTTCTTTTAACCCCCCAAACTAAGATCCATGTGAACCCTCTCAACACATTTTTGCCCAAACAAATCCTTAGAATATTTTCTCTCAAATAAAAATATGTATAATTTTTCTCATCTTATTATATTTTTTGCCTAATGTATTTATTTATTTTTCATGCACCCCTCAACTCTGGGTCTTAGCTCGGCCACTGATTTCAATACTTATGTTAGATGTATTTTTCAGTGCTTATGTTATGGATTTTCAATAGTGATGTTTTGTATTTTCAATATTTATGCATATTTCAGTACGTGGATCATACAGAGATTAGTACGCAGTGGCTTTTTAGTATTTGTGTATTTTTTTGGTACTTATATTATAGATTTCTAGTAGTGGTGTTCTATATTTTTCGTACTTGTGTTATGGGTTTTAGTCATGATGTTCTATTTTTTTTTCCAATATTCATGTATTTTTTCAATATATGTGATATGGATTTTCAATAGTGATATTCTATTTTCTCAATAGTTATGTTATGTCTGTTTTCATTAGTAGTGTGTTATTTTTTAGTACCTATGTCATGTGCATTCAGTACTTTAGATAAAAAAAATTCGGTAGTTTAATTTCTTGTATCCTTTTTTCCTATGGTATTTGTATATGTTGGTGACAAGAAATGGTGAAGGCAAAAGGAAACTGATCAAAGAAGAAAATAATTGAGCTTTATGTGTTTTAAATTTATGTATTGGTTGGTGACTCATTCTTTAAAAAAGTGAGGGCACAAATTATAGGCTTCTCTTTGTTAACATTTTCTTGCCTTTTTTTTTTTGGTAAAGTGTTTTTGCTACATTTAAAAGAATGGCTTATGTAATTGATATTTACTAAGTTGTTAATCTCAAAAGCTGTGTACATATTCATTTTGATTATACACAAAATGATATAATTATAATCTTGTCACCATTTTGTTTTTAGTAATAATGGAGTCAGAGTATAAAGTATTTAACTAAATGTTACTTCAAAGCACAAAAAAAAAAAATTACACTACCAAGTAAGTTACTTCTTTTTCATAAATTACTCTCTTAAAAATTATAACTGATGTTGAGAGATTTTAATAGTCAATATATTATGGCTTTTAAAAGAAAACTTTGTGCTATGCAACACTTAAAATATTATAATGAGAATTTCACAAAACCAAGAAAGCTTGCATGATTTCAGAAGTGATTCTACCATGATTTCCATCCTAAATTAGGGGATTTTAATAATAATAAATTATTGTTATAATTAAGAAATTATGTTTTAAACAATGTTTTCAGAACCGGACCGGACATTGAACCAGAAAAGTCAGCGGTTCACAATTCGCATGATTCAACCGGTTGAACCAATGGTCCAACCGGTGATATAATAATTAAATTAAAAAAAATTATATATGTATATAATAATTTAAATATAAGAAATACATATAAAATTGCTATTTAACTTAAAAAAATTAAATATTTTAAGTTTATCACGACTTAACAAGCCATATGATACAATATAATATCAAATGATTAAAAAATTACTCATTTTTTTTAAAATTTGATAAAAAATAAAAAAAAATTTTGAACAGTCCGGTTTTTGAAAATCGGATCCGGTTTCCGGTCCGACCGCCGGTTCAAAACGACTCAAACCGGCTCAACTCTTAAAACGATTTTTTTCTTTGAACCAAATCGAAAACCACACCGATCAACGGTCCGACCGACCGGTCCGGTCCGATTTTCAAAACAGTAGTTTTAAATTTAGTATTAGGCAATTTAAAATAACCTTTTTTTTTCAAATCAGTTCCCAACATTTCACAAGTGACCCTAGGACGCCCCCCACAATTTGATTGGCCCTTGAAAAAAAATTTGAATTTTTTTTATTTTACTAGTAAAAAAAGTGAAAATTAATACTAGCTACCCATATTTTAAGCATTTTTCATTTCTGCCCACCCATATGTTCTTTTCTGGATTCGTGCCTTGTTAGGGGATTTCAATATCCATACACTTAATCATTTACGCACCTCTCAATATTAAAGATTTCGTAAATATCAATTGCATCAGTGATATTTCCAAATGTAACCAAAAAACTTAAGCAAAAACAAGAAAATGTCACAAACAACAAAGCCTATAATATGTGCTTTCACTTTTTTTTTTTTTTGCCCCTTCCTTGTCGTCTGGCCTTTGAAGTTGACGTCAAATTTTTTGAAACAACTTGATTTGGGGAATAAGTCATCAATCAATACATCATTTCGTTGCATATAATATTCATTTAATTTGTTTGATGAATTTCTTTTTTCCTTCCATTTCTTCTCATCTGCACGCACACATAACACAAAAAAAGGGAAAAAATTACAAAAAAAAAATTTTATATAAGGTAGTGAATATACATTAAGTAAGTGCTAAAAAAAATTATTACTAGTGAAAACTTGTAACATAATTATTGGAAAAAATAGAACATCATTACCAAAACCTGATAACATAAGTATGGAAAATGTAGAACATCACTACTAGAAATCCATAATATAAGCATTTAAGTACTAAAAAAAAAACACACAAGTACTAAAACTCTAAAAGGCCACTATGTACTAATAATCTATATATGATCCAAATACTGAAAAATATACATAAGAATTGAAAATATAAAACATCACTATTGAAAATCCATAACATAAGCGCTGAAAGATGCATGTAACATAAGTATTGAAATATAGAACATCACTATAAATAATTATAACTATTGGATTTAGTTTAACAAACTGTTAAAGAAAGCATGATCATCAAATTTAACTATTCATGTAATGAAATGCAAGTAGGGGCAGCAAGATCTAGAATGTAAATGAACCCACTAATTTTTAATCTATATTTTGTACAAATTGTGCAGGCTAAATGCAAACAAGTATTGAAAAAAGTGAAACATCACAAATAAAAAAAATGGCATAAGAAATGAAGGAACAAGTGGCAAAATTGCATAGAGAAATTGAAAAGAAATTAAGACGTGGAGTTAGAGAAAATTTCTAGCATGCAAGTCACCTTGGTAGTGGTGGAGAGGTAAGGAATGAAAGAAGATGATAATGAGCCGAAAAAATTTAGAGATAATGCTTCAATGCCTAAATTGATTTGTTTTATTCAATTGATCTCAGGGGCATTTCAATCCAATCAAATTATTTTAAATTACAAATACGAACCATGGTTCTTAAATGATATTTCAATAATTAAAGATTTGTAATTATAATTAATATATTTTATAAGGTCTGTAATTATCATTTTCCCTAAAAAAATGCCTCGGTCCCACAAGACACTAATGGGATCCATCGAGGGGGCATTTTCTCCCTAGAATTTTTTTTTTGTTGGGTAAAGAACTCTCCTCAGAATTTTCTTGGGAGAATAATGATGATGCGATGGAGGCCCATTTGAATATATGGGCCTCTATTTGTGAACCCAACAATTCGTATATGGGCTTAGTGGTGCTCCAGATGCATTACGTTGCCAATCTTTTAATTTGATCCAAAAAAAAAAAAACAAACAAATAAACTGGCTTCTTAAGTTGTAATTGTAAGTTCCTCCAGGATTGACTTTTTTTTTTTTTTGAAATACAAGATCACCAAAATTTCATATAGGAAGATATAAAAAGGAAGATATAAAAAGTCAGGTCATGTCATATTATAAGTTGTTTTGAAAAACCTGGTGAGCAGCATGTCAGCAAATTTATTAATTTCTCTGAACATGTGATCGATCATGACAAAATCCTCTGAAATCGATTTGTGTTGTTCTTGCATCCAAAATTTTAGGATTTGTTTGTTTTTTTTTTCTCATTTTTTGATATGTCGACATTGCATTTAAGTTGTAATGATAAACACAGACAAAAATTATCGACATATCAAATTTAATTTTTAAAAAAATAAATATATTGAATAAAAGATCATGATTTTAGAATTTTGTCAACATGTTTGAGTTAAAATATTGAAAAAACACTTTATAAAATTAAGTAAGAAAATTTATACAAAGTTTGTGGATTAAAAATGTGTTTTTCCCTATATTTTACAATAAAATTATAATCCTTATTATATTGATTCCATTAATAAAAATTTAATCTTGACACAAGTTCGTTTATCATGCACAGCCCTGTTACGCAGAAACGAGCATTGGCCGGCGCGAAAAAAACGAGGAGCCACCTGATACATGTGCTTTATAACACAGGGACCCACATCCGATCCTCGCGAGACCAGGAAAGTTTTTCGGGCTAACCAGTGGGGGAAAAAAAGATTTGGATCATTTACTTACATTATTTAAATTGTTAAAATTTAAATTAATAATTTTAAATTATATTTCATTTATGATTAATAAATGATTAAGTTTATCTAAATTATGAATATTAATATTAATATGAATTGATTCAAATGGCATTGGTATTTGCTGGAAAAAAAAAAACTTCGATATTTTGTATCTACATAGAGCCGGGAATAAGGGTCGGGCTTGGAGGACCGGGTTTGAAAGTTCTATTTAAATAAGTTCGGGCTTTGAAAATAAATTTTTTTTAAAGTAATCGGGCTTGAGGGCTTGGCCCTGATAAGCCCTATAAAATAGGGCTCGGGCCCGGGCTGCCCTTCAAGTCCTGTTATATTATTTTTATTATTTTTTTTAGTAAAATACGTGTTTGAAATCAATGACCTGCTCACCTGATCCTACACACATTATATTATTATTAATTTTAATTTATTCTAAAATTAATTTAATCTAATTAATAAATATTAGTGTATAGTATAAAAGTTATGATATTTTTTATTTTTCTATAATTATTATGTTTGTATATTTTTAAAAAAAAATGAACTATTTTTTAAATGCAGATTTAAATTTTATTACTAAACTTCTAATGTATGTTATTTAATTTTTAAAAAATTATGATGATTTTAATTTTTTTTAATTTTAAAATATTTTAATTTATTTATAATGTTTAATTTTATTTTAATTTTTTTATTTTTTAAGAAGGAACTTACGGATCTGGCCTTGAGTCCTGAATATAAAAGCCGAGACCGCATGTATTTTCAGCTCTATATCTACAGTCAACGAATCTAAATCGGAAAAGAAAATCGTGACTTTGACGCCTTTATTTTATTTAGCCAGCCTCGTAATTGAAGTCTGGGCATCAATGGAGAATTTCTCAATATTTCATCCTTCCATATTCAATTCAATTCTATATAACTCCTAATTCCATTTCAATATTTTCGGACGTTTAGCTGATATAATCTCCCATTCTTCTTCATTATTTTTTTGCTTGTTTCCACTGAGTTCAACTGCCATGGAGTTTTCTGGGACTCTCAGGTTCCATCCACATCAGGTATCTCTGTTCCCCATTGACGACCCTTTCAAGCATCGAATATCCATCAGACCCAGAAGGAAGAAGGAACCTAATCCGCCATTCCCCAACACTTCACTCACTGTATTAGCCAAGAAATTGCCAACGGAAGGCGTGAGCGACGAGTTACACGCCGTTGCTTCTCAGAATCTGGACTTTGCGGCCTCTCGCCGACAGGTTCGTGCCGCTTTTAAGGAGTTCCAACAGCAGCTGGATCATTGCTTATTCAAGGTTAGGTTAATCTTGATCTTGTTCAACCTTGAGCTTCAGTTATGGCTATTTCATCCGCTTTATTTCTTTTCTTGTTTTTTCTTTGTGATTTTTTTTTTTGGCGTATGGCATTGTTCAAGAATTGCTGACGGGTTTTTGTTTCTTCCTCTCATGATCTTTGATCGGCATATGGTAGATGGCTCCTACGGGGATCAGAACTGAGGAAGTAAGATGTTCTGCTTTACCTGATTAACAAAACTGGATATATAGCGTATTCCAAGTTTAAGGATTGTTAAAATACTTCCAATTCTTGGTAGTGGTACCAAAGGAATTCGAGGGGCATGGAAATTTTCTGCAAAAGATGGATGCCAGAACCTGGAGTTCCAATCAAAGCAGCTTTGTATTTCTGCCATGGGTATGGCAGTACTTGTACCTACTTCTTTGAAGGTTTGTCATAACGCCATTTGAGAATTCATTAAAATGTCCGATTTCCATTGAGATTACGCTGAGTAGTATTACGCAATTTGAAAAATTCAGGTATAGCCAAGAGAATTGCTGCAGCTGGATATGACGTTTATGCTATGGACTATCCGGGTTTCGGTCTTTCTGAAGGACTACATGGTTACATACCGAATTTTGATGATTTGGTTGATGCCGTTATAGAACAGTTTACATCAATTAAATGTATGATATTTTAGCATCCAAAGTGTCATCTTTTAAGATGATTGTTGTTGTAATATTTTCAATTGTCAAAACACAAAATGTTGCTGACCATTCTTTCTATTTTAACTTACAGCAAAACCTGAGCTGAGAAGGCTGCCTAAATTTATAATGGGGCAGTCAATGGGTGGAGCAGTTTCTCTTAAAGTTCACTTGAAGGAACCGAATGATTGGGATGGGTTGATCCTTGTAGCACCAATGTGTAAAGTAAGCCCGTGCCTTTATATAGAAATTTGATGTTGAAGGACTTCTGTATTGTAATTTCCAAGTTTCTACAACTTCAATATGAGCTAAATAATAGCATAGTATGCAGGAAATAAGTTAGGGATCTACTCATTAAATAAATGTTTTTTTTTTTTTGAAAAGTCTACTTTCCTGATCAATAATGTTCATGGGAATTCACTATTTGCTATAGGGATTATTATTCATGTATTCCAGCTCAAAATTCTTGGAAGTATTACATTTATTATCTAGCAAAATGTGAGGTGCTCAATCTGATATAGGACGTCAATCTTAGATATCTCAACAATTATGTCTGAAAAACATGGCTTTAATCTTGGAATCATTTCCTGCTCTTCTGGATTTTGGCTTATTTTCCTGACTTTAGAAGGTCGTTACTGGAAATCAAATGAAGTGCGGAAATGTCTGAGTTAGTCAGAGATATTTACCAGTATTTTGGGATTAAAGATATTATCAGTGACTAGCTGTGAGAATTTAGAGTTGCAAATTGAATGTTGAACTGGGAAACTAGTTTGCAGGAGGCAACAGAAAGTGGTCTAAGTAGAGATAAGTCTTACATTAACGTGCAATTTAGGGATCAATTTGTTATTCATTTGTAGAAAATTGTAAGAATCAATGTACGCCTTAGAAACGTCTAAAATGGATTTTGTTCATGCAAACATGGTAGGAGCCTTGGATCTGTCAACGTGCTGCCAAGTAAGTTAATATTTGGAACATGGGATCAGGAATTCCTTGACTGTGATTGGGAGAATAGTCTGCCAAGGGCTGCCGTTTCCTTAGTTACAATATTCCTGGTTTTAGTTGTCTGTAAGATATCAGATGATCAAAGATCAGGTCCTTTAGCCTCCAAGTGGTGATAATTAACCCTCTTTGATGGATTTCATTGTGCCAGGGCTTGGTACTCCTGGCTAGACAGAGCTTAATGTGAAAATAGAATGAACGGAGTGAAAACCCGATTCTTATTTTTAACTTTACCCATCATGGCCATGAAATGTTTAGGATAGCATTCAGTGGGATCAGTTTGAGGATTTTATGCTTCGGCAGCACCTTTTGTACTGTTGCATAATGGATTTGAGAATTTGAACTTGTAATCATCATGTTCTATTTCCATGAGAGTAATCATGGACATTTTGATGTCAAACTAGGTCATTACCAGTCTGTTTGTGCTTGAATATTGTTTTGAGAAGTTGGATCCCCATTGAACTCTTGATGACTAAGTTAAATAGACCTAATATCTGAATGAGTCGTACAGATGTAACTGCTTCTGGAAATTTTACTGTTTGATTTATTTTTTCAAGATAAATGTATGAAAAAAGCTGTTTTTTCCCCCTTGGATTTTGGTGCTCTAGAGCTTGTTCTACGAAATTTCTATTGTTATAATTTTGACCAGAGGCTTGGCTTATTGACGCATATGAAGCACTTAAGAAGTCTGAACATCAGTAAGATAAGGAACACACAACAAATAATGTGATAAATCTCTAATACAACAATTTCAATTTCTGTAATGAAGAATGACCATTCATTTCTTTTCAATTATATCTTACTTGGAGAGTGCATTAGTTTATCTGTTAAATGAGAGCTTGACCAGGTGATCTTGTGTTGTTGCCAAGATTGGAGAGGGCTTGATACCATCACCTGCAGTTTTGAAGGTGTTAAATCTTTTGTCAAAAGTGGTGCCGGAAGCAAAACTTTTCCCAAAGAAAGATCTAGCTGAGCTCTCCTTCAGAGACCCGAGCAAAAGAAAATTGGTTGGTTACTCTTTTACAATCATGCTTCTCTTCCACCTGAAATCTTTCTCTGCATGTCAAATGGACCACATTTTGATAACTCATATACTGTTAGGAAGTGATAAGTTAAGCTTGTAGCTTAATCCTAGCTTGTAATTCTTTTGTCTTCATTTGTATCTGAGCTTTTGGCCATTATTGAGCCTGTGGCTTCAAACAATTGGATGGTCTTGGTCTCACACCAACATGATCCAAAGCATAGCATCTTTTTCTTTTTTTCTTTTTTTTAATACAAAGGAAGGCAGAGCCCTAAGAAGGAAAGGAACAAGGTTAACCCATAAGGGTCAACACATTCCTAATCATATCGATCCTCATGATGTCCATGCATTGTGGCGGTGGTTCTCCAATGATCATCACCTTGACGTTCATGTTTTGAGCTTCTTTCGCCAACCAATCATCACACCTATTTGCTAATCTACTGATGTACTGATAGGATATCACCTAGTCTCGCATGATTGATCCTCTAATCTCATATAGCATCTTCCCATCGTTGATTTTATTGCGCACTTGGCTTTGACAGTTACTCAATTTCAAGATTTTTTTTTTTCTTTGGGGGGGGGGTGGTAGTGCTTTAGAAATTTTCATACAGATATCAAATGGAATCTTTCACTTAATGCAGGCATCATTTCAGGCATTAGATTTTATTGATTCATCCCTACTCGATACTCTGTAACCAACAATATATTGCCTTTCCTGTTCTAGCAAAAGGAGCGGAAAGATCAAAACTTAAATGATTGTCATCAGACAAATAATAATAATAATAATATAGACCAACATCAATGTAGGGAAATCTCCACCTCTTTCTGCTTTCTTGTTTCTTTTCTCATAAAAATATTTTCTTTCTGTTCTAGGCCGTGTACAATGTTATTTCATATGATGATCGAACGCGGTTGAAAACTGGCATGGAACTTTTACGAGCCGCACGGGATATTGAGTCACAAGTGCAGAAGGTTGGTTTCTGCATCTGGTTGACTTTTGTTACTATATTTTTGCCTTGTGGTTATTTCAGATTTATTATGCACGAATTGTAGGTTTCAGCTCCAGTGTTGATTATTCATGGGGGAGAAGATAAGGTGACAGATCCTGCGTTGAGCCAATTTCTTTATGAGAAAGCGTCGAGCGAAGATAAGACCCTGAAGATTTATGAAGAAGGGTACCACTGCATTTTAGAAGGCGAATTTGATGACAGAATTTTCAGTGTTCAGGATGACATTATCTCGTGGCTTGATTCAAGGAGTCTTAAGTGTGAGGTCCATTGAATACTCTGTTCGTAGATGTAGTAGTCCAAATGCAATAACCAGATAATAAGGAAGTGATATTTTTCCCTTCATTTGACGTATTACACCTTGGTTTAATATCATTTTCAACTAACAAAATTGCCATACATGATAAAGTAATGAGTGCTCATACCCTAAAATTAGCATTCTTCTTAAGTCTGATTTTTATTGACAGGGTTTATTACGGGCCTGAAAACTCGTAAATTATTTTGCTTTTAACACATATATAAATTACAAAGTATATTAATTAAATATATAAACGACAACCTATATTAATTAAATATATAAACGACAACCATAAATCTTCAAAGTGTAATCATAATACTACAGATTCCAAATTATAATATAAACCATATAAATTCAAATTGTCTATAATTCAAAATATAAATATTTTTTAGTTTTTGTCTCTTTAGCTAGAAAAATTTTGCTCCCTCCATTAAAAAATGTAAGGTATTTTTTAAGGAGTTAAATGTTTAAAAATGTAAAATATTTTTGTCTTTTGAGATATAATTATAGCTTTTTTTTTCAAAAGTGTTCTTATTAATACAGACTTTATATTTATTATAGGGTATTTAATAAAAATAAATATAGAAAGATAGGGTTAGTTTAAAAGTAGGTAATTACTTTATTGAAGAGTGAGATTTAATTAAAATTACCTTATATTTTTAAACGGAGGGAGTATAAGTTTATATGCTAAGATGAGCCTAAATTCTTTTTTGATGGGCTTCTAAAGCTTGAGCCTAAAAGGCCTTCTATATGACAATCTTTCAATTTTTTTTTAAGCTTGGTTTTCAATTTTTACAAAGCTTGAAAGGATAACTCGAGAGTTTTAGCCCATATTGATGACTCTATATTTAATTATCAACATTTTTCATGTTATAAAATAATAATAATCCCTGCTTTTTAGTTTGTTCAAAATAATCTCTTTTCCAATGTATAGTATCGATTGAATTGAATGACATAAAGTAAAAACCTAAAAACTATAAATTAAAAGGCAAAGGTATATTTTTGCTCATAAAATATTTTTCAAGAAATATCTAACATTCTAAACTATTGGTTAAAGCATTTATATACTTAAAGTAATTAAAACAAAACATTTTTGTTCTAGCAGTAAAATTTCCTAACGGTCAATGTTGGGAACTTGATGATAAGGGCAAAAATATTCTATTTTAATTATTTTAAGGACAAAATTGCTTTTACCAATAATCTAGAGTGTTGCATGCTCATTAGAAAATACTTTAAGGAGAATAATATACTTTTGCTCTAAATTAAATATTATTTTGAATATTAATATGCCAATACATATAAAGAATATACCATCTAAGGATCCTTGCAGCATTTTAATAGTAAAGAAGGATTTTAAAAAATATGAAATATCACTGCACCTTTTGGGACTCATTTGACAAAAAGACTTACGGGAGGGAAGACTTAATTACCTTTATAGCATTTTACAAGTCTTGCTTCGGTGTAAACAACAAAGTATTCGAGTATTGACATGTTACCATACGTAAAAAACAAGTGGATATTTGTTCAAGTTTTTTAACCAATATACTACAAACACTAAAAAAGTTTATCGAGATGCTGCATCGTAGAAAATATTTATCCAAATGCTATACTAAAAATCGTTTATATTTTTTGTGGGTATTCAAAAAATTTTATAATTAAAAATTATTTTTTTAATAAATGAAAAGTGAGGTGGATGATTTTAGCTTTTTTATTGATGTGACATTTTTTTCACCGTTAATTATGAGAATATTTGCTTTTTTCTTCTTGCTTTGCTTTTCTCGCATGATTCATTTAAGCATGGGATAAATGGCCACTTACTATTGTTAATGCTCCTTTAACACTTAAAGAGTTTGATAGAACATCTGAGTACTTGTAATGGTATTAAAGACATACCTAACAATGAATCCAACGTATTAGTAGTTATACTGGGTATGTAATAAGTTTTTCACTTTCTTCCACTGGTACCATTGAGTAGAAATGGGTGAGTTGAAAGTGATGGTGGTGGTGGTGGTACGTAATGAGGCTCAAATTGAATAAATATGAGATTGACTAGTATGTAATGATAGGCTAGCATATAATGAGAGTAATTAAAATTTTGAGACTCTTGTTTCCCTACATTTTCATTTTTAATTGGTGGTTGAGTAAATAAATAGCTATCACATCATTTGCTCAGTCTAGCTTAAGAAATTTGTAGATAAGGCAACTCAACTTTTGATAAAGTATGCTGAGGGTTCCTGTTAAATTGTTGCTCTCTCATTACAAGTAAGATGTTACATTGGTCGTGAATAACCCTATTTCGATAATCAATGTAGTGAGAGCATTTTGAATGAATATTAATCATTAGCTAGTATAAATCCTCTATTATGTCAACATAAAATAAACAAAAAGACATTATTACAGTATAACAATTTTTTATAAAGGAAAAAGATAATACTAGTGGAAGAAAGTGAAAAACTTATCACATACCTAATATTACTACTAATACGTTGGATTCATTATTGAGTATATCTTCAATACCATTGCATGTATTCAGATGTTTTATAAAACTTTTCAAGTGTTGGAGGAGCATTAACAATAGTAAGTGGCCATCTATTCCATACTTAAATGAATCACACGAGAAAATCAAAACAAGAAGGGAAAGTAGAGATTCTCACAGTTAATAGTGAATAGGATGTCATATCAATAAAAAAGCTAAAATCGTTCACCCAGTAAATGATTTCACTTTTCATTTATTAAAAAAATAATTTTTAATTATAAAATCATTCTTGGCTTGAACGATTTCTTCATACCCACAAACTCGTTCTCGATATAAATGGTTTTCGATGTAGCATTTGCGTAAATATTCTTCACGATACAGTATTTTGATAATTTTTTTACTATTTGTAGTATGTTGGTAAAAAAGCCTATTTGTTCATGAACAAGTTACTAAAACTAATAGGTGTAGTTTTCTTTTACAAGTTTTGCTCCGATATAAACAACAAAGTATTTTGTTATTAACAAGTTAGAGTACGTAATTAACAAGCAGACATTCATTCATGAATAAGTTACAAGAATTGATAGGCATAGTTTAATTTTACAAGTCATGCTTTGATATAAACAACAAAGAATTCGGCTATTGACAAGTTACCTTATGTAATTAGCAAGTGATGTTTGTTCATGAACATGTTACAATAATTGATAGGCTTAGTTAATTTTATAGTGATATTTGTTCATGAACATGTTACAATAATTGATAGGCTTGGTTAATTTTACAAGTCTTACTCTGGTATGAACAAAAAAGTATTTGACTGTTGACAAGGCCTATATCTTGTTCATGATCAAATTATCAATACATATGGTAATTTGTTGGTAATCAAATGTTTTGTTGTTTATATCAGAGTAAGACTTATAAAACACTATAGGGATAATTTAATCTTCTCTCTCAAAATCTTATTTTCATGTATGTCCCAAGGGGTATGGTAATATGTAAGAATTTTTGGGTCCTTCTTTAATGTTAAAACGCTATAGAGGGCCTTGGATAATATTTTCCCATACTTATAATACTTCCCCTATTCCTTGAAAGAGAAGTGTTCTTATAGTCATTTATAAGGAATAAAAACCTTTTGTGTGGTAAATTTATTAAAATATTCTTTTGATATCCTCATTAAAAAGAAAAAATTGTAATTAATCACATAGTATTCTTCATGTAAGATGATTTATTAAAGTTGATTAAATGATGGTATTTCTAGAAAGAAATTTATATTTGCACCTATGTTCTGATACATGTGTGTTCAAGTTCAACCTTGGTGTAGTATATTGACACGCTCGAATGTATATATATAACAAAATATAATTACAGATCCAAATAAATTAGGATTTGAATTTGCAATTTATAAATATTAAATAGATATCATAATACTATAAACATCCCACACTATGTTCGATTGTCAAAGCTTCCTTAAATGATTCGTATTCTATGAATTGGGCTGTTTGACCCCTATTCCTCTAGTTCCATTAGTCGATTTTGATTATATTTTTTCTCAAAATTTCAATTAATTCTATTTTTTATTTTATTTTTGTTTTGTTATATTGTGTTTCGTTGCACTTAAACCTCATTAGGTTGTTTTAATGGAATCTCCTTTCCTGTTGGCAAAAAATAAAATTTAAAATAAAAAGAGAGATAGAGTGATTCCCCCACACTTCAATTATCTAGTGAGTAAAATTGAGACTTTTACTTATAAAAAATTTTAAAATAAAATTTGGCCCTCATTTCACATTTTATTTTCAATTTGACCCCATGCATTAGTTCTAAATTCTGTTCTTACACACTATGAGCCCATTTATTTAAGCTTTTCTGATATAAAAAATAAATTATAATATAAATAAAAAATAAAATAAAATAAAAATATATCTGCCATTTTATAATTAGCTCCCCACCATTTCCTCTTCTTTGAACCAAATACTATGAGGGTTAGTAGTTGGATTTTTTTTATCAATAAAAAATACACTCTTGTTAACAAAAACAAAATAAACACAAAGACATAGTAAATATTTTATATACCTTTTAATAAAATTAAATCACATTTTATTTTTGTTTTTATATAGCACTAGTAAAGCACCTCTGCGGTGCACGGGTAATATATGATAGCTTTTTTAAACATGTGACACCCATCATTTATGACCAAATTTAATGCCTAGATTTCTTTAATAAATTATGTAAAATTATGAACCCCCAGATATTGATGATTTGGGGGAATATGATAAATATTAAAATTTTATAAACAAATTAAATTAATATATATATATGTGTGTGTGTGTGATGAAAATTTAATAACAATACTTGCATACATAGAATAATCTTAATTAATATTATATGCAAATTAATAATGAAAAAATTCTATATTAATTCAAATGATCAATTTTAATTTATATATTTTTAAATAATTTACTTAAAATAAAAAATACTTATAAGCATATATAAAATCAAGTATAATTCTTTTTTTATTAATGAAAGCTTAATGTTAATTAAAAAAATATTTTAATGTTCTAAAAAATTATATATTTTAAAAAGAGTGGAAGAATTATATAGTTTATAATGTGTTTGTGTGTGTGTGTTTTTTTTAATATAGTATGTATAATGCATAATATCATTGGAAGCAAGAAAATAAGGGAATGGGTTACTGTTAGATGGGGGATAAAATCAAAATGAAAATTAATGGGAATGAGATTTGCAGACCAATTACATTTAATGTGAAATAAAAAGTTAATGTTCTTCCCTTGGTGTAAAGAAAATGCACAACATTGATAGGTTAATGGAATAAAAATATTTTGTCCATTTACTTTAGTCATTTCATTGATAATGTAGAGGTTCAATGAATTGGAATAATTTCTTATCTTCTTACATAGCTCATTAACATGGCTAAAGAGAATGAGAATCATGAATGGTGATAATTCATATTTTATACATAATTTTCCTAGTCAAGATAATTCATATACCTATAAAAAAAAACCTTTCATGATATAATAATTTTTAAATAATTAGTATTTATTTTGTTATACTTTCATTGTCCAATTTTTTAAGGCTGGCACTAAAAGTTATAAAACTATGATATAAAAGTCGCCAATAAAATTTTGATTCTTTTGACCTCAATAAACAAAATAAATAATGCCACACATAATTACTACAAATTGATCATATTTGGAATCAATAGTCATTAAAATGAACAAAAACAGTCATCAAAACACAATACCCTAAAACAAACCTAAGGAAGACATTTTATTGAAACATAACATAAAATAAAACACATTGTATCTTTATACATGTTTATTTTCTTATCTTTACATGCTTCACTATGTTCGATATAAGTTCATCATCATTGCTATCCACATCAACAACTAAAGAGTGGTAAATTTATGGAATGGGTTAGGTTGCATCTAAATGTGTCTAAACCTGTGTAGTAAGCTAGTGGCATGAGCCTGGCCAAAAGTTTATATAATATATTTTTTTTTCATGGCTTAAGCACAAGTCTATTTAAAGCTTGAAAGCCTATTTAAAAACTAATCTAAATAGGCCTTTTGAATAGGGCTACTAATGAGGCTTTAAAGCTTTCATAAGGCCTATTGAAGCCTATTTTAAAGCTTTAATTATGTTTAAACAAGCTTTAAGCTTACAATAACAATATAATTTGATTAAATATAGTAATAATATTGAGATCAATGCATGAGTTTAATTAGACTTTAAAACTGAAAAATCAATTTGAATAAATACAAAGTAAGTAAGATGCATTAATTAAATGAGATGGAAATTTAGAGATTTAAATTGACAACATAAAAAAATTGTTTTAGGATTTAAATTCATAATAATATTTTAACTCGAGCATGGTAGCTTGAATAAGAGTTATAAATATAGACCGCTAGTTTAAACTTATATTTTAGGGCTCGGACTTAAAAATTGAAAATTTTAGTGTAATTGAGCTTCAAAGCTTGAGCCCTTTTAATCCTATAGAAAGGTGTTGGATTTGGGTAGCCTATTTAAGTCCGTTTTTATTTAGCCCCTGAAAAATAAATTTTTTTATTTTTACATTGATTCTAGACTTTATAATATATATTTATACTTGTTATACCACTTATTTTTAATTTTTAAATATTATAATTTATATTTTAAAAAAATATGTAATATTATAATGTAAAAATTAAATTTTTTAAAGATAAAAAACTTTTTAAAATAGGCTTACGAGCCTGGCTATAAGCATGTTAAATATAGGCTAGGCTTTGAAAATCAGTCAATTTTAAGATAATTGAGTTATAGACCTGAGCTTGTAATGGTCAGGCCCATATAAGCCGTGTCAGCTTGTTTCTCAACTGTGGTTTGATTTTGAAATATGTACTTTTAGGTGGATTAATTATATAAAATTTAAAAATATATAATTACTTAAGTAAGTGTATATAGTTAAAAGATATACATCTTGTAGCCATCCATGATTTGAATTTTAAGCAAAGATGTATAAATGTTTAAAATGGTATTAGATGCTGGCCATTAATTATTAATGTTGCATGCCTAAATACATTAATGTATTATATTGAGTACAAACATTTATGCATTGACAAAAAGTACTTAATGTTAATGATACTACTTAGATTAAGTAATTACCATAATTAAACTAAATTTAATAATGTATGATTAATTATATAAAATTTAAAAATATATACATAACTTTGAATGGAAAATATATTTAAAAAATGATTGATTTATGGGCCAAAGTATAAATTTGCCTCTGACATTTTCAAGGAGGCGAAATTGGTATTCTTTCATTTTTAATGACGCAGTGTTGCCCTAACATTTTTAAAAACAATACAATTTTACCCTAAACAAATTTTGACGATCAAGTTGACTATTATCTGCCACATGTCATGTATTGTGGAATTAAAAAAATTAAAAAAAATAATATATGTTTCATCATCCCTGCATCCTTTTTCTAATATTCCATTTGATTTTTCTTTTGAGTTAGATAAGGCAAGCATAGAGGCTTGGGAAAGTAAGATTAGTATTAATGTAAAGCTCATATTGGAACAAAATTTTGGAACACATCTTTGTAAATCATCTTGCAAAAAGCGTCTACATCCTTCAATTATTGGTGTGAACAAAATTCCATGGCTTCTTAAGTTCTCGACTTCCCTCAAATTTGAACAACCTGCCCATGGCTTTCTTGAGTTCTTGTCTTCCCTCATGCTATCATCGTCCCCTCAATCATTAGCGTGAGCTTCAATAGAGCTTAAAGGGTCATGGGTTTTGGAAGAGGCTCAAACTCGCTCCCTCATACATCATCGATGCTGACAATGATCTTCGCGATTTCATGTTCAGGCTTCCTTGGGCAAAGCTTAAAGAGTTTGCATCTTCCCCTAGGCCTATCATCAAGGTTCCCTTATGGGTGTCCCTTTACGACTTCTTCTTCTACTCTTCCCATAGCCCTTGCATCTTCAGTCTTCCCCCTCCCTTCTTAGCCTGGTGAGTTTCTCTGCCTTCTCAGTGCTCAATTTCTTTTCCTTCCCTCTATCTGTGGTCTTAGTTTGTGGATTGCTAAATCTTAGGGCCATAATTTTTCTTGTGAGTAATGATGTTTGGCTATGAAATTGTTGAAGAAATTAATTTTGGTTAGTTTGTTCGTGTACTTATATGCAATTGTAGTATTGAAATGAAGTGTTAAAATACCAGTTCTTGTTAGTTTGAGGGTATGGTTGTGCGTAATTCTAGAAAGAAAATTTTAATGGAGCTTTGGCATTCTTGTGACAAGATGCTTTTGATTGTTTAGATGAAGCTATGGAATAGGTGTAAGGGATTCATTTGGTTAATTAACTTTGATTTTTCTAAATTGTCGACTGGTTGAAGATGGACGTAAAATGATGAAAAAGAATGAGATTTGGGTTGATTTCTACTCGATTGAATAAAGGTGTATGAGAGATTTAGGATTGATGCAAAGTCCCCCAACCTAGAAGAAGAATAAAGAAGGACAAGGGAGGGAAGAATGAAGATGCCTATAACAATAAGGGGAAAAAATCTCATATGTGCCATCAATGTGGCACTCCAGCAAAGCAAATAAATAATCAAACATGGTCAAATGTTTGGATCTATTTGTCTAGGGTAAAATTGTGCTATTTTTAAAAATTTTAGGGCGACACTGCACCTTTAAAAAACAAAAGGAAACCAATTACACCTCTTGAGAAACGTTCGGCGCAAATTTGTATTTTAGCCCTTGATTTAAATATCTTTCACCTAGGAGAATATTGGATTTTTTGTAACTTTATCCAAATTTAAATCTATGGCATTCAAATCTATATATTTCACAATTTCACAATATTTTGAGATTTAAAGATTTAAATCTATGTGGAGATAGATTTTATTTAGAATATATACATCTTATAACTATTCTTTTAGGTTATATATATATATATATATATTTCAATCTGATTCTATTCAAGCTTGACGGGCCGCCAGTTTAGATTCTTTTTTTTCTCCCTTGAAAATTATAATACTTTCAATTTTTAAATTAAATTAGACTTTATGATACATGTTTATAATTTAAAAATAACATTTATATTACTTACTTTTTATTTTTGAACATTGTAATTCACATTTTAAAAAAAATGGCCAATTTTAATAAACAGGCTTATATGGACTCTGTTTGCCTGTTTTTGAACCATAGTTTGAACCTCAAATATAAATTTTTAGATAAATAATTATTTATTTAAGTTTACATAGTTCAAAGACATGCATCTTTTAGCCACTCATGATTCAAATATATGCTGGCCCATCCATTAATTATTTAAAGCAGCACGCACAAATTCGTTAATTAGATTATATTGAGAATAAATATTTATACAGTGACCAAAAGTTCAAAAAATAATACTACTTATATTTAAGAATTATGAGAATTAAACTAAATTTTTAGAAAGTACGATTAATTAGGTAAAATTTAAAAATAACACATGACTTGGAATAGGAAAAATAATAAAAAAATTATTAATTTAGACATCTATCCAATGGGAGAATATTGGATTTCATGTAATTTTATCCAAATGCAAATATTTGAAATTCAAATCTATGTATTTCATAATATTTTGAATTTTAAAGATTTAAATTTAGTGAATATAGATAAAATTAATTTATTTTATTTGGAATATATACATCTTATAACTATTCTTTTAGTTTATATATATAAACATTTAAAATTTTAGTTCAAATCAATCCACAAACTAATAACCAAACAAAATACAAAATCTCAAAAACTTGAAACACATAAAAATGATAAATTATCTCGAACCTAACTCTAAATCTAAATACTCTATTTTATACACTTATAAAAATGTTAAATCATTTCAAATCGAGCACCAAACTTGATTTTAAAACACAAAATCAACTATGTAGGTGCATACAAAGAAATTTTCAAACCTATATATATATATATATATATTTTGAGGAGATGCATTATATTTTTAAATTAAATAAGATAAACTAATTACATAATCCAATAATGTGAATGAAAGAGAATGTTATAAAATTGGGCAGATACATGAAAATATTATGAAATATTAAATTTTTTTATAACTAAATATTAATTTGAATTTTAAATATTATTTATTATTTTAGTTTATATATGTAAATATTTAAAAATTTAGTTGAAAACCTATCAATAAACCAACAATCAAATCTAATTTCCAAAGCATGGAAATGTGAGGCGGGACCTTGAAGTACAAGAAAACGAACACTAAATCTAATAATCATATAATGATTTATATGTCCAAATTTTGAAAGTTCTACTTATACATTTTACAACCTAAAATAGGAAAAAGTTATATACTTAATCATGATTTTCTCTTAATAACATCAAGATCCTTAATATTACTACTTCGAAATGATTATATTTATATACTCAAGACATACACCCCTAATTAGGTTAGGATATATACTATACTCATTATGTACAAAAATACCTATTATATTAAAAAAATATAGACTCAAAATTAGTATATTAAAAAATTATTTATTGAATTTTTATCTATACTACATTTTTTAAAGTTTGCTTTGCACTGTAGTTATTAACAATTTTTCCCAGGATAATATTTATTTTAAATTTTAAATATTATAAAACTGTAATAATCCAAAAAATATTAATAGGATGGGAGATATTGGGATATTAAATATCTTGAGTGTGAAAAAAAACTGCATCATATGTTAATCACTAAATAATTGTTGTTAGTAACACCCTTCTTTCAAATGTTTACAATCCTAAAAAATCAAAACTATTATAAGACTGAATAGACCTTGGCCTCTTACTAAGGACTTTCAAGTAATTAGAGGAATTTAATAATCCTATAGACAGCGGGTATAATTATAAAATAAAAAAAATGATATAGTAAAAAATGGCATTATTTTAGAGTATTGAGGAAAGACTTTCAAATAATTGGAGGAACTCAATCGTCTTATAGACAATGAGTATAACTATAAAAATAAAAAAATGATATAGTAAAATTTAGTATTACTTTAAAGAAGATCATAAACACAAAAACTTACATTAATATATTGAAAAACTAACTCAACACTACATTTGAAACTCGTGTAAAAGAAATTCATATGTATCAAAGTTTGAAACTTTGTATATGCTCTCTCACTACAAGCTACCACCAAGTAAGATTTGATTTTGATTTAATTATATAATTTATAAATTTAAATGGTGAATGCTAAGTAAAATAGAGGAAATTATGGTTTTTTTTTATTAATGTGATTGTTAAATTGATTTTTTTCTGGCATGAAATTGTTATATTAATTTTTAATTTGAATATCAAATCCAAATTGAATTCTTAACTAAATCATCTATCAACAAAATATTGATATTTAATATTTTCAAGTAAATTTTTTTATATACATATAGAAGATGAAAGTGGTAAAATGCGATGCATAGTCAAAACTATTAATTTATAATTAAATAAGAATGAATTGATAGAGCAAGTGAAAGTATAATTTTTTTTAAAATGGTAATAGATATTAAATATTTCTTTTGTGATAATAGATATATAGTATATATTAAATGACCTGAATTTAAAGTCCTAAATGATATCTATTTTTTATTTAATTATAGAGATTCACAGGAATGCCACCATTGTTTCCGTCAATGATATCTATTTTTAATTCTAATGCCACCATCATCATATATAATGAAGTGTTAATATTTTTAAACTCATAATCATTGTTGATATATATTTTGAAAATCATAATTTGAATTAAACATTTTAAATCCATGATAGTTTTTTAAATATTTAAATAGATAGCTCGATATTAATTTGAATTTAAATAAATAGATACTTATACTTTATTATATGATCAAGATTTTTGAAAATTGTGAGAATATATCTAAATATTTAAACACAATTTCTTTTTTCTACATATTTAAATATGTAGATATTAATATAAATTCAAATAAATATATATTTAAAATATAACACCCTTTCAAAATTATCAAATTTGAATTTCAAATAGATAAATATAATTTTTTAGTACATATAAAAATTGATAAATCAATCCGAACTTAGCTCTAAACTCGACCCCAAAGCACAGAATTACAAGAAAAACTTCTCAAAACATATAATTGTAGCAAACCTAAAAAAGGCATGTGTCATTCATACATCACCTTTAAATCTACTTATATATATATATATATATATATAATGATTAGATATTTCAATCTATACAAAAAATGTGAATAATTAGGCAGGGCTCACAAATTTTCATTAAAAATTGTCAAGTTGATATGTATCAAATAAAAATGGAAAAATAAAAAATTGAAGAACATTAAAAAAATAAATAAGTGAAATAAAAAGCTTAAAATATAAAACCAAACTGACATATAATCTATTAAATAGCAAAAATTTTATATGCCTTTTTACTTCTATATAATATAGCGTACAACAACTATACATTGCATAGATATTAGATAAATGGCATTGGAGTAGAATTGTGTTATCTCACACCTTTTTAAATAATGTCGTTGTTGCCATTGAGTCATCATTTAAACTAATACAATATTTCTTCATTATTAAAGTCGGTGTCATTTACAAGGTAGAATAATTATGAGTTTTTATTTTGCATGATTAATTAAATAAAATAAATTAGAAAAATAAACAAAGATGAAGGAATGTGCTATGTATAAATAATAATTAAGGTATGATTATAAACAATATATAATTATTTAACCTTCATGTTCTAATATAGAAAGTCTAACTTAACATGCTTCATATAAATAAAGTATAATGCTATATATATGTTTCATTAAATAAATTAAAAAATAAAGTTTAAGATAGATAAAAAGTTTTTGAATAGATAGGGTATTATATAAATGTATTAAATAAAGTTTTCAAATAGATAGGAAAATTATCTTAAAAAAGAAAAATAAAGTTTTTGAATAAAAAATTCAAAAAGTTTAATGATATACCCATTAAGTAATCATTCAGTGTAAGGTTTTCCTTACTTAACTAAATTTACTCTGTAATTAAGATAAATAAGGGGTTAACCCTTAAATGATTACCCAAGTTATAAAATTTCATAAAAGAAAATTTCTCAAATCCTTTACAAAGGAATCTCAAATTCAATAATTCAAATTTTAAACAATATTTATAAAGATCAAATTAGAGTTTAAAAACTGTGCGGAAGCTTGGAAAACAAAAAAGACCCAAAACTATGAGTTTTTAAACTCGACAATAGATTTTGTGCAGAAAATGACTCGTGCGTCGCGGCTTATGACATGTGCGTTGTGGCTTACCTTCTCTATACCATGCGCTGTGGCGCATTGCACAAATTTGACAGTATCAGTGCTGTCATTTGATAGCATCAGGAGTGAACTTTCGATGCGTCCTAAATCTTTGTCCGACGTCTGATTGAAGTGGTTTCAATGTCTACACGAAGCTTTCTCCTTGCTTTAACTAATGACATTAGTTTCATACTCAATTTTTTTTAACAAAAAGTTAGATACCAAAACTCATATTTACTACTTGTTCACAAAATTTTACAAGTAGGGTGTCCTAACTCAACCTCACGTGCTAATAGCCTACACTGACCATCCGATCACATTCAATAGACTCTAGTGGACCCATGCAACACACCACACACAATCAAAAACACATATATCATAAAATCATCACTCAACCCCAATTTTCACAAAACACGAGGGGGAGGAAATTGTTGCACAAAATCATTATTTTCATTCTAAATTTTTTAAAATACACATGTTCTTACTTGTACAGGTATTTTGGCCCTATCCACGAATTTACAACCAAAACTCACTAACCTGAGACACAAAATACACAAACTGTATACTATAGTAATGCAAGTAGTACAAAAACAACAACATGCGATCCTAGTTGGCAATTGCATTACCATATACACATAAAAACAATAAGAGAGACATTCAAAAAGGATTACTCCACAATCTTAAGCCTCTGTATGTTTTTCTCGACTCAGATCCGATGAGCTAAGTCCTAAAATATTGAAAATTATAGGGTGAATACAACCATTCAATAATCAAGTTTCACCTAGCCTATATAGTTGTATATTAATTGTAAATAAATGCAATTAGGCGAACATACATATAACACATATGAGGAACTTAGCCATGGTTCACTAAACTAACAACCAGGTGACTGTGCCTAAAACACACGTAATCATGTTTATTTTTTCAAAAATACAACACAGGGTCACAATAATAATAACCATATGCCCTTAACATATACTGGACCACAAAATTAACAACCATGTGGCTAAACTTATATGCATGATCAAATGCCAACCTTATATCCTCCTATTATCTCCAACATGAAACTGGAGGCTATCACGTGACTACGTTCTTTCCAGACTAACCCAGCCTTTCACTTGTAAGGAGCTACCGGGTCAGGATCAACTCACTCACTTATATAATCCAATTTTTCCTAATACTAACAACCATAGGGTGTCGTATCCCTAATCTAGCCTCTTCTTGAACTAGTGAAGACTAGTTAGGTTTGAGCCCCTCGTAGAACAAGTAAGACAGTCCCAAAACAACCATGGGATAAGGGCTATCTTCTAATTCCAATAGTCAGTGTCAGGACAAGCTCCCAATTCCAAGGGTCACTGCCAATACCACGTGGATTTTAACCAACTACTCATCTCCCTAAGTAAACTCCCACTAATGGTCATGCTGTGTATATTTCACATAATATACATTTTCAACAATCAATTCATGGCACTAAACTCACATACTCATACTCAATCACTCCACATATTTAACATATCACATATCACAATCCTCATTTTCACAACAGCACGCCACAAGTAAATTTAAAAGCCACAAATGGGTGGCATAATCAATATTTTCCTTCCCAAAACCATTTCACAAATTAAACACATTGCAAATATGTATCATTTATTTAAATCATCAACCACATTTCACAAACACAATTAACGTTCAACTATAAAAATTAGGTTTTCCTCGATTACCTTAAATATTTAAAAGGTTAAAGGTTTACCCCTTATACAAAACACTTCCAAAACTTCTCCCAAACTTGAATGGTGCCAAAATTAAACCTCACTACATCCATACTATAAGGATATCATCATTATCCCATTTTGAGAGTTTTATCAACAAAATCTCCACTCACACTATTCTATCAACCCATAAATCATTATCCATTTATATTCAATAGGCTTATTAGGTTCTATTAATGCACATTTTTATTGATAACACTTTAAACCACCATTAATGGACATAAACCTCTCCCAACTACCACATTTATGTCAATTTTTGGATGTTAAATGCTCTCATGAACCAACCACTTCCACATCCATCAATTTGGTGTTTCAATACCTTAAATAACTCCTATTATACCCATTTTAATCAATGAAAATGGATCCATAATCCTATGGACTGAAAATAAGCTTTCCAACTCCAACCCTAACTTAAATTTCAATAAATGAGGGAGAGAAAGGAAGAAGAAGGCATAATAAACTTACCTTAAATGTTTGAGAGCTTCAATCTATTATCAATGTGATCCCACAACATGCCCTAGCAGAGCTGAAGTTGAGCTCTTCAATTTTCTCTCCTCCTTCTCTCTGGTTTTCACGCAGAATGCGAATTGATTTATCATAAATTTTGGCCCTACACCACAGCACATGGCACAGAGAAACCACCATATTTAAATCTACCCTTGTGTTCCACAACGGATTGATTACACGTCGCGGCATGTGGCACAAAGGGAAAACCTTTACTTTTTCTTCCTTTTTCCTTGCCTGGGTGACCCGCCTTTGATCCAGACTCACTTTTAGGGTTGAAATCATAACAATTATACCAAATTAAGTCTTTCTGGCCACATACCTCATTAACTCACAAATATAAATTATTGGGTTAACTAATCACAATTAAATTTTTCGAGATGTTACAATCGTTGTCTCCTGCCCTCCTTGTCTTTAATGTCACAAATATTGACAAAATTTGACCCAAAGCGATGGATAAAACTTGTCTTAGGATGCAACTTCATAGTAGTCGACTACATACTATATAATATTGTACAGATGATTCATTGTCTAATACGATCCAAAGCACTGAGAGACCCAAAATTTTAAAATTTCATATATTTTAAATGGATGCAACCTATCTTTAAACTGTCTTACAAAAAAACTTTTAAATAACTATAGAGATCCAATCTCAAATAAATTTATTAAGTATTTCATATATATTTCACAAATCATAAACAAAATTAATATTTTTAAACCCTGCAATATAAAATATGTATATCAACTCATCAAAATTAATATTTTTAAACGTAAATTATTGATGATATACATTTTTGTAAATAAACTATTTTTAAACCTATAATTGTATATTATATATTTAGATAGACAAATATTAATTTAACTTCAAATAAATAGATATCTATACTTTATTATATAATATAAATTTCTTGAAATCATGAAAATAGAACTAAATATTCAAACGCAGATTTTTTTTATAAATATTTAAATAGATAGATATTAATTTAAATTTAAATTTGAATAGATAAATGTATGTATACATACTCGATCGTATGAGCCTTGATTTTAAGCAAATTTTTAAAATAGATGAAAATTTTCAAAAATCAAGATGATAGATGGAAAATTTTAAATAAATGTTATTTTTTCTAAATATTTAAATAGATAGATATTCATTTGAATTTCAAATAGGTAAAAAATGAATATATTTAAAATTAATCCCACACCTAACTCTAAACCTAAATATTTTATTTTATATAAGTTAAAAAATAATAAATCATCTCAAATTTAATTTTAAATCTAACTTCAAAGCACATAATTATAAAAAAAATATTTAAAAATACAGAATTATAATAAACTTAAAAATAAATACATGTCATTCTTTCATAACCTTTTAACTCTACGTCTGGTTGGATATGCTTTATTACATCGTTTTTATGCACCGTGTTTAAATGATTATAATCCTTTCACTTGTTAGTTAAAAAAATATGACAAAAAATAATGTACATGTAATTTAATTTTGGGGCCCGATGGGATATGGATTGACTTCCTTGGCCTTCATGTATTGAATGTCGGATGACATCAATTATTTAATACTAAAAAAATATTTTATACTTTCTTTTCTTTCTCCTCCTTCTGCACCTAATGGCGACTTCGAGAGGTACAGTGGTTTGATCTTATCTATGAAAGCTCACATCTAGCTTCCCCATTTCTGATTTCTTCCCATCGATTGTAAATTTCCTCGCAAAGGCTTCGTCCGACCATCATCATCATGTCACTTCTAAACCAACTCTTTAGCAGAGGCGTTTTTGGCACAAGATGGTGAGTTGCCGATCTGTAATTCAATACCCTCGTGCCGTTGAATCAATTACTGGGCTTGCTTTCTTTTTTTTTTTTTCCTGGTCATAGAACTTTTTGATTCATGCTTTGATTGTTTGCTCATCTATTTCTTTAATAAAATTGCTTAAGGGGTAAAAGTTCAACTCCAATCTGGATTTTTTTTTTTTTTGCCGGTTGTGTTTTGGTTGAATGTTTTAATTTTTTAATACACCCAATGTGTGTAACCTGATCGGGATAATTTTTCGACTTACCTTTTCTGTAAGTAGCTATTTGGATAAAGAGTTGTGATAGTTTCCGTAATCGAGGGAGGTGTGAATATTGAAATTGCTGCTTTACTCTCTGAATTTTGAACGAACATTTTACAGTTTCTTCTGTTGAATCTCTTTCTATGTCATGAATATGCCTCTATTTTTTCTCTCTCCCTGGTTTGGCCTTCTGCAGTAGAACATGCTTGAACTTGGCGATATCTCGCATTAAGCTGTTGCAAAACAAGAGAGACGTGCAACTAAAACAGATGCGCAAGGAGATAGCCCAATTTTTGCAGGCTGGCCAAGAGGCAATTGCTCGAATTCGGGTATTTTCAATTTTCGGTGATAGCTAATTGCTTCGACGTTTCATTCTCTTTATTTTGACCTGGCATTTATTACTTTCATTGCTTTAACCAGGTGGAACATATTATAAGGGAGCAAAATATGGGGGCTGCGTATAATATATTGGAGTTGTTCTGTGAATTTGTTCTAGCACGCGTTCCAATAATTGAGAACCAGAAGTAAGTTCATAGATCATAAGTGTTTTTCGGGCGTACTATTTGTTCTACTTTCCTTTATTGTTGATTAATTTGTCAAAGCGAAGTGCAGTACTCTTGCAAATTAATTGGTATTTTATCTTCCTGACCTCTGCATCTTTCGATTTGCTTCTTGTTATTCTTCCACAAAGACATCCTTTTCTATGAATGATAAATTTGCACAATGTATAACGGGTGTACAGGCAAGGGTCTGAAGTATCACTAGATAATTCCTTCTCCTAATGATGCAGTTTTAAGAAAACTGTTTTTATATCCATATTTTGCAAACTTTAATCATTCCTTTCTAACATAATAGGGAGTGCCCTCAAGAATTGCGAGAAGCCATTGCAAGCATTATTTTTGCTGCTCCCAGATGTTCTGACGTGCCAGATTTGTTGCATATCAAAAACCTGTTTACCACAAAATATGGAAAGGAATTTGTATCTGCAGCATCTGAACTTCGTCCTGATTCAGGTGTGAACCGCATGGTAAAGTATCTTTTATTGTACTATGTTAATTTGCAGATTATTGATTCTATTGGAGCGTCAGATTTGGCTAACTATTATCGATTAATCGCCTCCCCTCTCTTCATATTATTATTATTGCAGATAATTGAAAAGCTTTCAGTTCATGGCCCATCTGGCGAAGCAAAGCTCAAGGCGTTGAGGGAAATTGCAGAAGAATACAATATAAGATGGGATTATTCAAAAACTGAAGCAGAGTTTAGTAAAAATCATGAAGATCTCCTGGTACTTTTATCAGTGAATTCATTTAGTATTTCTTTGATATCTTCCTTCATTATTGCACATTAAATAATCACGTAATCTGAATTTTCTTTGTAATCAGATATGGATGATAGCATTGTTTTACTGTTTATGTCAAGGAGCAGCTCTGTCTACTCTTCTATAAATCATTTTTCATTCTAGTTCTCCCTTGAAACCTTGTTTCTGACCCAAGAAATCTGCTGCAATTTTTATTTCAAGCTTTGGATCCAAATATGTGATTCCAGGAATTTGAATCCTTCTTAATTTCTTAAAGAAGTTGATGACTAATGCTGGAGAGAGAAAGATCCAATATGTGAGGGACATGCATTTGAAAAGTATGGTTGAATCCAATAATCATTTGTTGAACTCTCACATTGCGTGTCTCTCCTTCTGGATTGACTAGGTCAATGTTTGGGATCTGATAGAACTAGCCAAATCAAGTAGAATAGATAATGGAAATATGCTGATATTCTCTATTACGAAGGGGAAAATGTTGAGAATACAACCATTAATATCAGCTCACTCATTGGAAATCTCCTCTCTAATCAAACAGTAACAAGAACACTTGAAATAAACCTCACATGGCCTGGTTTTCAATAGACGAGGATCTCTCTGCTCTCAGAACAAACTTCCTACCTATTCCTCCTAACCCTCACACCCATATACGCACTCCCTCTACTCTGATAGTGTCAGAACAACCATTACCCCACACTTGACCACTTTGCCTCTGCTTCTTTTGCTGACTATTCTGGGCTTTGCTTCCTTTGGGCTTCCTTTCATACACTCAGCTCCATCTCCTAGCTTCAGGCCCATCGTTTCCCCCATTTGTAAGTGCCACCTTGTCCTCAAGGTGAAATTGGGGAAATTGATTGTGAAGGACATCCTCATCTTCCCAGGTATTTTTGCAATCTGGATGATTTTTCCACTTAATTAAATACTGCAGTTTACCTTCCTTATCCCAACGCACAGCTAGGACTTATTCTGATCGCACTTTCAGTTCTAAATCTTCAGTCGATCCCTTAGGCAGAGGCCGTGCTTCCATTGCAGTTTTGATGGCCTTCTTGAGTTGAGAAACAAAAACATTATGTATTCGGGCTGTTGCAGGTAACTCCAGCTGATAAGCAACCTTACCTATCCTCTCCAATATCTTATAGGGACCATAATATCTTGGAGAGAGCTTCTCGTTTGGTTTCCTTGCCAGTGACCTGTAGTGATAAGGCTTCAACTTGAGATATACAGCCTCTCCAATTTCATACTGCACCTCCCTCCCATGCTTGTTTGCTTGGTTGTACATTTGTGTTTGTGCCTACTCAAGTTGGCTCTTGAGCTCATCTAAGATCAAATTCCTTTCCTAGATCAGTTGGTCAACCTCATGCACCTTTGAAAACTGATCTTTCCACTTCAATAAGAGGGGGCTGGGGGGCTCTCTCATATAGTGCCTTGAAAGGAGTCATACCAATAGCACTGTGATAGGTGGTATTATACCAATGTTCGGCCTATGGCAACCTTCTAACCCACTTCTTTGGTGTATTTCCAGCAAAGCAGCATAAATAAGTCTCTAAAGTTCTGTTCACTACCTCAGTTTGGCCATCGGTTTCCGGGTGATAAGATGAGCTGTACTTGAGGGTGGTTCCTACCATGCTGAACAGCTCCTTCCAGAATTGGCTAACAAAGACCTGGTCTCTGTCCAAGACAATTTAGCTGGGAAACCCATGCAACCTGATCACTTTTTTGACAATTTGGCTACATCTTTGATGCTGTAGGGGTGAGAAAGAAGGATGAAATGCCTCTATTTAGTCAATCGATCTGCCAAGACCATCACCATATCACAGCGATTGTTTTTGGCAATCCCCTTATGAAATCCATACTCACATCTTCTGAAGAAGTGATAGGCATCGGTGGTGGTTGCAGCAGTGCAACGGGGCTCAAAGCTTCATATTTGTTCCTTTGGCAAGTCTCACATTGGGTTACAAACTCCTGGATGTCTTTGCTCATACCTTTCCAGTACACAACTAGAGCTAAACGCTTGTAAGTCATAAACTCCCTGATTAGTTCTTTGGTCTTGCCCAAGTGCTTAGGCAGCACTAGGCCTGTGCAGGATGCCCATGAGCCCGAGATGCCCGGCCCGGCCCGAGCAAAATATGCCCAACCCGAGCCTTAAAAAAATTGCCCAATTCTGTTTGGGCATGGTCGGGCTGAGCCCGATCTTCGGGTTGGGCAAGGTTTAGGGTTGGGGTATCAAACCAATTGACCCTGCCCGGCCCGAGATATAATATATTTTTTTATAAAAATAATAATATAGGATATAATTTTTTAACTTGATGGGGACATAAATGGTAGTTCTTTTTTTTTAGATGCCTTGATGATCAAGTTTGTAAACCTTAGGTTAAACATTTTTATATTTCTTAGAATTTGAAATTGGACAGCACTTGTGACTTGCATGAAAAATTCCTTCCATATTTGTTTTGCCATTAAGTTTTTTGATGACACCATAATATTTTTGCTAGTGATATTTAACAATCTATTACTTTTAAAATAAGAGCTTGAAGTGATTTATTGATGGAAATAATTAATTTGCTACAGTATATTTTAGATTTGTGTGGATGGTTTTGATTTTTTATTTCGGTAGGGCAAGGTTGGAGACCCTGCCCGAGGTGCCCGATCCCAGCCCGACCCTGCCCGCCCGACCCCTCCAAAGTCGGGCATCTTTCGGGTAGGGTCGGGTTTTGGGCATACTTTTTTTGCCCGAAGACATTTAGGGTAGGGCATCGGGTTAATGGATTGCCCTACCCGACCCTGCCCATGCACAGCCCTAGGCAGCACCAATTTTCCCTCATAAAGAAGGATTCCATTCTTCAAATCATACCCTTTGGGCCCCCCCCCCGGGGATAATTTTCTGCTTGAGTTCCCTTGAGTGTGAATCTTGATCGATCTCTGTCACTAACTCCTTAACCCCTTCATACTTCCACATAGAGATCGCTCTCATCTCTAATTCTGCATGACAGTGCGGGAGTGCATCTGCCACTCTATTCTCCTTCCCCAGCTTACGTTGGATCTGAAATTTTGGAGCCCATGAGCTTAGTGACCCTTTTTTTTTTTCAGGGGTAATAATTTGCTGCTCCAAGAGTTACTTCAAGGCCTTTTTGATCTGTTTCAATGACAAATGGCTGACTGGACAAATAATGTTGCTGCTTTTTGACAGCTAGGACAATCACCATGAGCTCCTGTTCGTAAACCGAGCATTGTTGATGCCTTTCTGATAGCTTTTGGCTAAAGTAGGCAATTGGTTGCCCCTTCTGCATCAAGAGCGCCCCCACCCTTGTTTTTGAAGCATTGGCCTCTATCTCAAATGGTTGACTAAAGTCAAGCATCACTAGCATTGGCACTTTGGTCATTGCATGCTTGAGCTCTTCAAACAACTTCTGTGTCCCTTCATTCTACTAAAATGAGTCCTTTTTGAGCAGCTGTGTTAATGGTGCTGCTATTTTACTGTGCCCCTTAACAAATTTCCGGTAGTACCCAATGAGACCAAGAAACCCTCTAAATGTCTTCAAGTTGTGAGGCTGCGGCCAGTTTTGTGAACACTATTGTTCCTCCCAATTCATCGAGAAGCTCGTCGATGGCAGGTATTGGGTATTTGTCTGGTATTGAGATGCTGTTGAGGGCACTGTAATCCACACAAAACGGGACTGGAGTAAGGATTGTACTGGGCGGTATGACCCTTGCAAGCATCATGTGCTTAACTTGCTTCTCAATCTCTACCTTCTGAGTGAACCCATACCTGTATGGACGGGTATTGGTTGGTTGCTCTCCTGGCTTGACGGTGATTCTGTGATTGTGAAACCTCCTTGGTGGCAACCCAGAGGTTGGCGCCCTAACCTTGAGGTAGTTGTTGATAATTATAGCAAACTCATTTTCGTCTTCTTGCTGTGTAACTCACTCTTCTCGTTGGCTAACAGCCAACTCCACCAAATATCCCACCCCTTCCTCTTTGATCGCCTTTATGATAGATCATGGAGAGACTTGGGTATTAGTGAGTGCTGGGTCTCCGCATAGACATATCCAGCCTTTCCCTTTCCTCACCTTCATGTGAGGCTGCTTCTAGTTCATGTAGGTATCCCCCAAGGATGCTAGCCACTCTACTTCTAGCACCAAGTCTACATGCCAAGACTAAATGCTAAAAAGGGCTGCTCAATGATCATTCCTTGAATTTTAGTCACACCCTAGGGCATTTCTGGTTCGCATAAGCCCTACCCATGTTGGCCACAGTCACCAAGTACCTCTTGACCTCCAGCATTGGAAAAACTAGCTCTTTCACCAGATCTGATGCAATGAAATTGTGGGTTGCCCCACAATCGATAAATACTACCACCTCTTGGTTGCCAGTTTGCCCCTTCATTTTTAGGGAACTTTTACCCGTGATTCCAATTGTCATTGTGATTGCCAGCTCCATCGACGTCATCTCCCTTTCCTCATGGGCCTCCTCATTGTTGGGCCTGCCTAATTCCTCTTCTAGGCCATTATCTTGCTCCTCCAGCACAATGAAACTATATTGTTTATTTTGGCACTTGTGATTTGGGTCAAACTTCTCCTCGCACTAAAACATAGGCCGAATTCACGCAGCCTATTGATCTCAGCCTCAGATAACCTCTTTCGTGGAATACATCTGGCCCATCAGGATCCAATTCAAGGACTTTAGCTGTTGTAATAAAATACCAATGGTGAAGATATGATGTACTGGATATTATTTCATTTTTACAATCCTTGTTACTTTTATGTTTCTTATACACTCTAATCATGCTTTCCTCATACAGATTATTCGTTGGGCAGTTGGATGATTTGATATGATTTATTATAGTTAAGGGAAATGTTTGTTACCTTGGAATCATCATTTTTTTTTTGTTCCAAAACAATTTTTGCATATAATTTGATCTCAATACTTAGCTCTGTTGGTTTATCTTGTCAGTCAGTACATTTTGATTGTCAGTCAAGTTGGTTTTTGTTTGTTGATGTGTTACTTGACAAATATAGGTAGGTAGGTAGGTAGGTATTGAATATAACCATCTTTTGTCTTTGTCCAGAACTTCTTTACTTCACCTTGAGAAGCACATTTCTTGATGCAGTCCGGCTTATCGTTTTTCTCCTTTTGATCTCTTCCCTTTGTGAAAATTAACTGACAAGTTTTTTCTGTTATTTTTGACCTCACTATCTGATAGACTGATACATTAAATACATTTTTCTTTTTTAACTAAAGACCAACGTTCACACAATTTTCATTGATGGCCCTCTCATATTTCTCATAGGCTGGAGCAAAGCAAGTTAGTGGTAGTGCTATGCCTTCTCAGAATCTCAGCAAATCGAGTTCTTTCACTTTGGCACCTTCTACCAAGAAAATTCTCAAATGTCTGTGCATAACAAGCAAGCCTATGAACACCTTGAAGCTCCCAGCCCTTTTAACAACAAACCTCATTTGAATACTCAAGAAATTGAACCATCGCCTAAAAATGGTGATCTTCACTCTGACGATGCCAAGAGAGAGACAAGATCTCAATCTATTGATGTGCTAGAGAAGGCTCGAGTCGCCATTGCTGCTGCAGAGCGAGCTTCAGCTACTGCCCGTGCAGCTGCAGCGCTGGTACACACCAATAGTTTTGGACCCTCGAAACTGGAAGGGAGATCTTCTTAATGTACTTAAAATGGTAACAGTGATTATGAGGAAAAAGGATTATGCTGTGATTTTAGAAAATACATTGTGGCAACCATTAATGCTTGTGCATCATGTAATAAAATTGTGTAATTAGTCCTATAACTGTAACGTTTTCAGAGAAGAGTTTTACTTTTTGACGAGTTGATTATGCATCAAGTCATTAGGCTATCTAAGGAAAAATAAGTTTCAGTAATTTGATGCTTTAATATTTTATACTAGGTTTAAAGTTTTCACACATCATATCAAATGGGTGTTCCGTAGAAGATGAAGATAGAGCAAACCGTCCATTAGTACATCTAAGGTATAATGTAGCAGCTGGCTGTGTAATGTATGATTCAAAGCAAAATGGATGATCAGAGATTTGTTTGATTTCCCTGCGCATTTAACTTACATCAATGACAGTTGCACAGACCTTCTTCTCCTCAAGTAGTTGTGTGTGTGTGTGTAGATACACATGTCAACCCCAACAAAATTGGTCTTTTGAATATTGTAGACTGTTTCATGAACAAGATTGTTACGCTACATAAATTACTCAAGGGCTCAATTTGGTAATTTAGGCTTTTCTTGCTTCAAGTACCCCCAAAGTCAATAACTCAGGCTACATCCAAACCCGTTTGAAAAAATTTGGGATTAGGCTTGAATATCTAAATAAAAAATTTATTTTTAAAAATATATAAAATATAATTAAATATTAATTTTATTAAAATATCATATATTTGAGTCTTATACATCGTTTAAGTATCAAATATATTTTATATTTTTTATAAAATAAAATAATTAATTTTAAAAAAATAATTTTAAAAATAAAATTCGAGTATTTGAACAGTTCAAAGCTCAAAAGAATTCAAGCCTTTTCAGGTTGGCTTATTTGGACTAAGTCCGAATAGGCCTGACTTGCTTAAATTTTCAGTTCTATCCCAACTCTTTTTTCTCTCTCTATGTATCAAATTCCTCTCATTTCCATATGTTATGCATTGAGGTGATGGTGTTCTGTTTCAAGAGTTAGAGACCTTTAACCTAATTTCATGTAATCATCTTTTACTGCGTAAAGACGACTCAGGGAACAAATGCAACCAACCGTATTTACTGTGATAATAGTATAAAAAGGTTAATATTGCCTTGCATTATTATTATTATTATTATTATTTTGGGACTGCATTACTGGGTACACAAAGGAAGCTACTTAATAAAATCAAACTGACATTACATTTAAACGTAATAAATAAATGAAGTCTAACTTAACCAATTATATAAATAAGGCTTTAAACATATCTACATATATTTATAAAAATGATAGTAAATCATACTACTAACAAATTATGAATATTGAACTTACTCTTCAAGCTCCATATAGTAGCATGTCGGATCTCATATAGTATGAATTATTTAGAGATGCAGGATTTTTTTTTTTTTTTTTGGGCTAGAGAGATGTAGAAGTTAATGTACATAAAAAAATAGACAAAAATATTAATTATTCTAAAACTGAAAATTTTAATAATATTAAAGGGACGTAAAATATGATTAATGATGGGAATAATTATTTTATAATAGACTGTCAGGCCTTGCCAAAAAATTAAAAAATAAAAAAAATAAAAAAGAAGCCTATCCTATCCGTTTAAGTTTTCTCGCTCGCAGAAGAGCCAGCACAGAATGTACACCTCCACATCCATGGCTGCTCTTTTTCTCTCACCCCATCGCCATTGGTGGCAAAGCCAGCAAGATGTCTATCTCTTGCTTCTCCTTTCAAGGTATTCTCGTCTCACAATCTTTGCTTAAAGTTTTCCATTTGCTTCTTCATCCTCACAAATTTCAGTATTTCAGGGAAGCTTGGAAAATTTAGCGGCAAAACCATTCAACATCTCTTCCCTGAAAATTCACCCAAGTAGTAGAGAGAGAAGACCCTTTCTTATTATTCTTAATCAAGCTGCTGGTTCCCCTGCAGTTGTTACCCTTACCACTGAGCGCTTCCGACTCGACAATCTGGGCCCTCAACCTGGTTCGAGGAAGAAAGCGAAGAGAAAGGGAAGAGGTATATCAGCAGGTCAAGGTGCTAGTTGTGGATTCGGTATGAGGGGTCAGAAATCACGATCAGGACCTGGTGTACGGAAGGGTTTTGAGGGTGGTCAGATGCCACTTTATCGACGAATCCCTAAACTCAGAGGAATTGCGGGAGGTAATGGCTGTTTCTCTTTGTTACTTTCTCACTTCAATTTTGGGCAGTGAATTTCTTTTCACAGGGTAATTATGCTTCTTGGTATTTTAATTTTGAGTAGAATTGTGCCATCAAAGAATGATGTTTTGCTTGACTTATGTCTGTAAATTTGAAGTTTTGTTCAATTTCTTGACGGTATGCATACAAATTGCATCTGAGAACTATAATTGGGACCAGTCTTTTATGAAATTATCAATCCATCTTTCTTTTCTTTGGTCAATCAAAAAATGTCTATCTTTTATTTCTCCAGCTTTCTTAAGTGGGGGAGTAGAAATCATGTTTTTATTGAAAATGCAACACTATCTCTCGAACTTTCCATATCTGAATAAAAGAATGCGAATGCTATAGTTCATCATGCCTTTAGAAATATTTGAGGACATGTGTATATATACATATTTTTCGTGTTCCAGTTGATGTCTGATGCTTATGTTATGCATACATACAATTTGGTTCATGCATGCACCCTACACCATGTTAAGTGCAAAAAAATTTCTACACATACGTGGATCTGTTTTAAATTGCATCGTGTTCATGTGTATATATATTCCTTTAGGAAACCATATACTGATTCCTGTTGTTTTTTCCATTTTTGGTTTGATCATAAGGTATGCACGCCGGATTACCCAAATATGTCCACGTGAATTTGAGAGACATAGAGGATGCTGGATTTAAGGATGGAGAAGAGGTATCTCTAGAGACATTGAAGGAGAAGGGTGTGATTAATCCATCTGGAAGAGATAGGAGACTTCCTTTGAAGGTACAGACTTGTTAATTTGTTGACATGTAAATTTCCTTCTCTAAGCATTCTCTCACTCCTGCGTCTGACAAGTGGTATAATTCTGTTATAGAATATGATGCATGTGCCAGTGAAGTGAAACTGACAAAATGGAATTAAAATTGTTCTGTGATTTGCACACCATCCATAATGTGTATGCGCTTACATGTGCGCAAGCATGGGTTTTGTTTACATTGGTGTTAATCAAACTCAAACTTATATGGATATACCTATCAATAAAATTGATTGGGATGTCAAACTCTGCTGATAAATTAAGTTTCTATTATGAATGTTATGCTCATAATATTTTGAATATATCTATGAATTTTTTTTATTATTAACTTCCCTTTTAACACCCAACAAACCCTCAAGGTACACAATTTTGCGCCTCTGTATTTATTGGTATCAGATGGGAAAAAATGGTTTACATATTATATTGGCATACTAATGAATATGGTGACTGGGAATTCTGTTGCCTGCTATCATAGCAAAGAATGTGGTTTAATTTAACCGAGGTGTATGAGTGTTACCCAATCTGGGCTCTGAGAGAAGCGTCATTGAAGTCTGCAGATCAGTGGATCTGAACTTGATAGTGATGCTTAGCTATTCATGTGGCAAGCAGTAAGGAAAAAGATGTGATGCCTGAGCTAGCTGTGGTGATTCACATACCCAACTTGGCGCTTGCCTGAAACAAAGCTGCTGTGTTTCATTTTACATTGATAAAATCATTTTCAATTTATCATCATTCCTTTTTGCGCTGTTTTGACATAATTGCATTAGTTTACCTGGTTGTGTAATTACATGCATTTTTGGTCTTGTTAAAACAAGGGCACAATGTATTAGATACGGAAAGAAATGATGAAAGTAGTTGTTTGTTTCGCTTTGATTACAGATTCTGGGAGAAGGAGAACTAAGCAAGAAGCTGACCCTAAAAGCTCGAGCATTTTCAACATCAGCAAAGGAGAAGCTGGAGACTGTTGGCTGCTCACTCACTGTTCTTCCCGGCCGTAAGAAGTGGGTCAAGCCATCAGTTGCTAAAAACCTTGCCCGGGCTGAAGAATACTTCGCCAAGAAACGAGCTGCTTCTGCTGCTGCTTCTGAACCAGCTTCAGCTTGAAGTTGAACCAAATATTTCCTCAGACATTTAGAACTCTTGAATAGAGATGCAAAATAGTGTCTCTTTAGGAAGCACCTCTCATCAAACTTTGCAGAGATCTTTTTCTTTCTCATCCTCACCTTAGCACCCCCCCCCCCCCAAAAAAAAACCACCCAAAAAAATTTTGTACTATTGTTTGTTTTCTGTACTATTTACAAGCTGGTGTACAAAACTTGTTAAATGTTTACCCTTCTTTTTTGACGGCATTTTGCAAGTTGACCTTCAGAAAGCTGTAATTAGTTCAGATATATTACGTTGTTGTTTCTTGTTCCAGTGAAAATTTTCCTGCCTCTTTCTATCAGTGAATCCATATCCTGCTTGAAGCTCAGGATCCACACGTTAGAGAAAAACAACTTGGCTTTGGCTAATAACGGCCTACTGCAAGTTGAGACTTGAGACATGTAAGATACCGTGTAACTTGGAAATACTCAGATGCATTCCTTTCCGGAAGTATTTCTTTTCTTTCTTTCTTTCTCTCTCTGTTTTTTTTTTTTTTTTAAAGTTTTTGGGTCTTGCACTAAGATATGTAGACACGGAGAAACTTCGAAAATTTACATACAGAAAGGTGGAGTTAGATTTCTCAAACTTAATGGATGGTGAACAGTGTATATAATTTTCGGAGGTATATCAGATCAAATATCCGATTACTTTGCGGATAAATTTAGTAGATGCATGCAAATTTTAATGGTTTGATACATGAACCTGTTTGCCAAAGAAATCAACAATAATTGTTAGTTGAAACTAACCATACATCATTTTTTTATTTATTTAAAAAACTGTAAATATTTAAAGAAGTCCATTACATGATATCATTTTGAAGGAGGTTTATATGGCGTACGACAATTAAAAGTTGGTTCCTTGCAAATATTCTGCACTTAAGCTTTTTATCACGTTAATAAGACCAAAAAGCTTTTATGTTGACTTTGTTCCTGAAACTAACAATGATGTAATATTATCCAAAACGTAGAGAACATGGTGTAATTTGGGGAAGTTGATGTCTAATGGTCGGCAAAATTGATCAATCAGGAATGTCAAAATCATGGACCGATGGACGTTTGCAGGAGGGCCACTTTGGGATTAATGGCAGGCATTTGATTTTGAAAAGGACCTTGGAATGACTAAATATAGTTGGCATAAATGGCGGAGGCTCTCACTATTTAAGTAATTGGTTGGAGCCTAAATCTTAATCCTCATATATATAACAATTTTACGAGAGAAGTTTGCCATTTGTAGCAACGAATGTTGGGGGCAACTATTCATTGAGAATTATTTTTAATTTTTGTTTATAAAAAATGAAAAAAAAAAGCTTAAACCCCATATTTTATGTTATTTTCAATTTTGGCTTCCACATGTGTTTCAAGATTCGTTGCTGACTATTTGCCTTGGGTATCTAAAAGAGATAACATTTGTTGTCAATGGAATTTACTCCTTCAAAAAAAGGACATTGGAATACGTCAAGTAGGATGATGAGAGACAAATAGAGAATATATATGTAATTGAGATTGTGTTTATTTTGGATATATTCCCCTAGAAGAAAAGCTAAATGCCAATAGCAATTTGCAAAAACTGTTGTTGTGTATTGTCCACAAGACATATATGGTTTGGACAAAAAGGCGTGGGAATTCTTCCAACCAAACAAATTTTAATTTTAATGCTATCTCTCTAGCCTTTCTTTTTTTTTCTTTTCTTTTTTCTTTGGCCAAAAAACATACTAAATTAATTTTGATGATGACATGTTACAAGAAGAGGAGAATCTTTGTATTAGATTCTATCCTTTATGTTTTTTTTTTAATACAAAAGATACAATGAAATCCTATATGAATAACAATAAAAATTAAGTTTGTTCAACTAGTAACAAATCTCTACATTCTAGAGATAGATCATTATAAATAGTAATATCAAACTTGTCTTGATTAACACAATAAATTAACCAATCAACTTAAGTATTCATCTTTTTGAAATAAGATCAATCGTAATGATTCAATTATACATGATGAGCTTTCTGATAGTCTTAATATGTCTAATTAGAAGATAACCATCAAAATATTCATTAGAAATGAGTGAGATTGAAGTGATAACATTAAGGTGGGTAAGGTAAGGGGCCTAAATTCCATTGCATGACACAAGTGCGTTTGTGAAAATACTTAACAAGCCGATCAATTACTTTGTTATATAATGTATGGATCTAATTATAATTAAAAAAAAAATGTGTGTCAATTATGCTTAGAAATGCATAGACCTGGCGTTTGTTTAATTTTAAAACAAACCTGCTCTCATATTAATTACCTTGGTTAAAGCATGATCAACAGATTTTTTAGCACGTTAAATACATTATCTATGTGGAGCATATTGACAGTGACACAGAAAGATGGGAGGAATTATTGGAATTAAAATCTATGATGAGGATTTTGCCATAAAATCATTCACAAACTTATATTAGGAATCATTATATATATATATATATATATAAAGAATAATTGAACATGCATGCACTTTCTTATTCAACTCGTCTTTGTTCCACTTCTTGGGAAGCATAGCAACATTTACAAGATGCTTGTCTGCCGTTTTTTCAGTACTTACACTTCAGTAACACGTCTCCTTTCCCTATTTTTCTTAGATTCTTCGGTTATATTATTATTATTATTATTATTATTATTATTATTATCATTATCTCTCTCTCTCTCTCTCTCTCTCTCTCTCTCTCTCTCTCTCTCTCTCTCACATACACATACCAGTATCATATTGGGGTACATTTTATAACATTTCCACACTGCCCCACGAAGAATCAACTTGGGCTTCATGACATGAAATGTTTATATATATGCTATATGTAGAATTAACTTTTGTATACAACTCTGACTTTTTACCCACATGTTATTTTATCAGTCTATTTTAAGTCTAGTATATGATGCTCCTATAAAGTATCTCTAATTAGAATTAAAGAAATGTAGTTAAATTATTAATTCTGTTGGAAAATGGAGTAAATTTATGATTTTACCCATATTTAAATAATAAAAAATTGTATATTTGTATTATATTCTTTCTTGTGATTAACTGTTTTAAATGGGATAGTATTAAAAAAAAACATAGTCAATACTCTATTAAATGACATATAATAAGGATTATCTATTTCTTATAGAAAATGCTTTATAACAAAAATGAGAGGAAGTACAATGCAAGATATTCTAATATATGTATATTCCTCTAATTCTGTTTATAAAACAAAATTGTTATTCATTTTGATTATATTTATAAAAAATTTTTATGATTTTTAATAGGGTAAAATTAAAAATTTATTAAATTTTAAGATAGGATTAATAAGAATTATAGTGTTTTTAGTTTTAGACAGAATTAGGCCCAGATTTGTGCGGAATTTCCCCATCACTATTACCACTTGAATTCACAAATTTTACAAATACAGATCCAGATCTACTTGCTTTAAATAAAAAAGAAACAATCCTTTTATTTTTAATTATTTCCCATCTCAATCAACTTTTTGTTTATTTTTTAAGATCACAATGTTGTTGGGCGGCAAAGGCCCAACAGAAGTACAGACGAATTAAGCTGCTCACGAATCAATTGAATTTAAATAATTAAAATATCGAATTGAGCTGAATATATTTAGCTTTTTTTTTAATAAACTGAATTTTAAACATTTTTTGGCAGAGAATTTTAAACAATTCAATATTGTGTTCATGACTTGATTCACTGGACGGCATGTCTCTGGTGTGACTCTGGCTAGGGCTGCACAAAAAATATGATGGTATTGGACTTCACCTTAACTCAAAGTCCAGTCTCTTTTATAAAAAAGATTGAGTTAGGTAACCCGTAATCCAGTCTTATTCAATGAAAATTCGAAGATTAACAAGATCAAACTTAGTCTATAGGACTGGGAGACTGGTCCTATCAATCCAGTACTCACTTAGCTTTTTTCTCTCTTTTTATTCTATGAGAGGTAATAATTTATTTCAACATAATAAACTCAATTAAAATAATAAAAACACTTCTAATAATAATAATAATAAATTCATAATAATTTCCAACAATAAGAAAAAATATTTCTATTATAGTCCAAATGATTTAAATTTATAACTTTAACAAAAATAGTACTCAACAAAATTTAACAACACTATATTACAACAACAATTTAGAAACAAACTTAACAAATCTTCATACAATCATCTCCTTAACATCAATTACACTTTAAAAATTTGTCAAAAATAAATTAATTGTAATTATAATAAAAAAATTAATAGGACTGGACTAGACCAAGTGGTCCGGGTGCCTGGTCTCTTGTCCAGTCCAACCCGAAAAAATAGTCTGATCTTTTTAGTCTTTTTGGTCCTGAAAGACCAGTGTCTATATAGACTAAATAAGATTGAGACCATCTCAAATTAGATTGAATTAAATAGAATTAAAAGACTTTTGTACAACCCTAACTCTCGCGTTGCCCAAACCTTATGGTCAAGTACGCTGGAACTGAAAACGGCGTCGTTTTCACACCACCACGTGATTGGTTGCTCTTCCTTTTTCGGCCTCTTAAATAATGAATAGTACCCAGATCCAGGATTGACACGCGTCAAGATCAGCTAGCGAGTCGTAACGATGTGGTAAGCTCCGTGAGGAAACACCCGTTGGATTAAATTAATTATTTATTCTTCAAGATTTTTTCACGACAAACTAATTAAGAAATTAAAAAAAGATTAATAAATAATGTTTTCTTCTGGGTGCAAAACTCAATGTAGTCTCGCGCATGAGGCACCGCCCGCATGACTCATTTTTATAATGCTTCAAAAAAAAAAAATGACTAAACAGGAAAAAGCATAAATATTAAATAATACAATAAAAAATAGATATATTAAATACCCATGGACCAAGTATGGTTGGAACCTTGTGTTGCTCCTTCTTTCTCCCACCTTCACTCCCTGCCTCATCTCTCCCTCACTTTTCTTTTTCACTTTCTCTCTCCGTTTTCGTTTCCTGATTCGCTTTCTCTCTCTTCCCCTCCTGTATAAATCTGACCCACCTTCTCTTTCCCCATCCTCTTCAAGCTCTTCTTTTCTCAGCCTCACCCCTACCCAAATCCTAATTGACTTACCTCTTTTTTTTTTATTTTTTGGTGAATATTTTTCGAGTGTTTCTCAGGCTTCGTATCAGAACTGTACAGTGAAGCATACAGGTATTTTTTGGCTCTTTCAGAGTCTTCTGATGTTGATTTCCTAACTGCCTTCGCAGATCCGATTTTTTTCCCCCTTTTCCTGAATTCGAATTTGTATCACTTTTATCTTATTTCGTTTCTCTTCTGGATCGTATTTCTGCTTACGTGCTTTGAGTTTCGAGAAGATGAAGATTTTGATTTGGACGTCCGCTAGGCCAACAAATTGCTCCAACCTTTTTCCTTGTTTTTTTGGTTGTTTTAAGAAAATGAAAATTAAGAGTTGAAGTTTTGGCCTATTCGACTGCAAAGTATTTTCTCTTTAGAGGTAAAGAGTGCTGAATGTTTCGCCAGATCTATCCTGCGATGTGCGAGAGCTCAATCGCTATCTCAAAATATTTAAATTCTCGCTTCCTCAAAAAGGAAAAGAAGGGAAAGAGAAATCAGAAAACAGATTCGGTTTCTGAATGAGCAGAAATTCAAATTTGTTTGGCTACGTATTTTTTTAAAAATGATTTTTCATAATTAAAATTTATTATGGTTTCCCTCCAATAATCTGCAAGGTCTTAATTAACTCTTTAGGTAAGGGTTAGTAGCTATCGGAGGACGGCGATGGGTGGTTGATAATATTAATTTTAAAGTTCAAAATGTAATAATTTTTTAATCTTGTTTTGGTTTGACCAGATCTTAATGTCGAGCTTTTCAAATTTTTATGCACGACTTTGTTCTTACTGTTTAAGATACTGAATAAGTCCAAACTTCTAATATTTCTTTAGTCATTTAGTTTTGAATACTACAGTTTTAGATTATCATCCTAAATCTTTTGTCTCTATATATTGTTTGGCTTTGGAAACCAGGTTATTCCAATTGTTTATAGTCCTCAAGGAAGATGAACCACTGTGTGATCCAGAAGCAAAACGTCGTCGTCGCAACCCGTGAAGAGATGAGCAGCAGAGACCATGTGGTTTGTCCCAAACCTCGCCGCCTCAGCCTCTTAAACGTCGCCGTTAACGACCATCCCGTTAGATCCGTCTGGTGGCATGTCAGGTAGCTGCTCATCTATTTGATTTTACATATGCTTTTTGCTGTTCCTTTTTCCCGTTAGATTTGTACTTCACGTTTTAATAAGATAAAGTCGTTTATTTAAACTTTCTTTCGTTTATTCTGCAGCTGCCAGTCAGAGATATGTGACACAAAACCTATGTCTGATCCATTGGATTTCATCCTCGCTGAGGTGGCCTCTCCTTCGTTGATTTCCTCATTATATGAATATAAATAATTTGCCTGACGATCAGTGGTTTTTAAGATTCTAAGATTTATGTCTTTGGTTGATTTTTTCTTGGTGATGTTTGGGGCTGCAGGGTGATTATGGGATAGAACAACCATGCACACAGATGGCCTCGTCGCCCCCCTTTTTTGGCGGGTCACCGCCGAGTAGAGTAGAGAACCCATTGATTCAGGACGCTCGATTTGGTGATGAAAAGTTCTCCCCGCTGTCGCCGCCGGTCTGGGCTTCTTCCCCACCGGTTCGAGCACCGTCTCCGGCGTCTTCCACAAGGAAGGGAGGCTGTGTCCGAGCCAATTTTGGGAACAATCCGGTCGTGAGGATCGAGGGGTTCGATTGCCTTGACAGGGACAGGCGAAATTGCAGCATCCCTGCTCTGGCCTAGAAAGAAAAACACATCCATCTTTCAGAATAGATCCAATTAGAGGAAGAGAAGCTTTTAGAATGCATTATTACGGAATAGAAAGAAGATCACATGAACTACGACACCATGAAGAATTTTGAATGTCTCTGAAGAGCAAGAAGAGAGAAACATCGTCTTTTTTTCTGCCTAGTGTAAATATTTGTTCGGAAAGTGTTTGTAAATGTGTCATGTGGACGGTGGACTGAATCATGTGTTGGTTTAGAAAGATGTAAAAACGAGAGGGGGTTTGGTTTGGGTGTATTTAGTGGGATAGGTCCTCTCTGGTTCTTCTTTTAGGGTCTTCCATCCTCTTTAATTTGTAAGTAGGTTTAGAGGAAAGGAAAATTTTACGTGATGAGTCATTATCAGGTCCTTGATGAAACTTGGCGGCTGAAGAAGGGAAATATGTACAAAATATCTTTGAGCCAACCAGCTTAGTATAATATGGTCCATGTTGCAAATGTGAACATGAACCACCTCCTATGATAAAAAGAAGTGTCTTTTTCTCGTGTTTCGTGCACGCCGTGGCTCTTTTCCTTTGAATTGAATCTCGGTGTGTAGTTTTGTTTGAATTTGAATCTCTTTTTTCAATTGAACAGATAATAAAATACGATTACTTGTTAAACAGCCAATAAAAATAATTACAAAATGAAGGTGTGTGTGTGTGTAGTAACACCTCACGTCATTCAATTGTACAGTGAGTGTTAGATCATCGTACTCAGTGGAGTGGATGCCAATTTGGGGGCGTTATTCGGAGTGATTGGTTCTGTTGTGACATGCTGTGCATAAAAGGTTCTTGCTAGTTGTGTGGCCAAAACCATGCTTCTCAATCAAGCAGAATCTGTTGACTATTGCCTTCACCTGATTCAAACTTCTGTTAAATCCCAATCTCTAATATATGATTTTATTTTATTTTTCTTGCCTGTAGAGAATTAAGATAGATTGATGCTTAAAGTAAGGGAATATCACAATCAAAGACCCTTAGAGATAATTAATTATGTTGCAGGGCCAAAAGATTATAATATTATTCTACAGAACCAAAAAACCTAAATGTGATTAAAATTTACTGTGAAAAGATAAGTCTATCCTTGATATATTTTTGTTGTGGTCAAGGAATTGATTGTTCTTAAAATGATAATAAAACTTGTTTTTTTTTTCAAATATAGACTTGTTAATCAAATTATAGCAATTCCTCAAGTAAATTAATATTTTATAGTTATTAATAAAGGAATTGATTGTTATTAGAATGAAAATAGTACTTATTTTTTTTCAAATTAAAACTTATTTATCAAATCACAACATTTGTTCCTCTCACCATTAAGTTAATTTTTTGAAGTTGTTAATAATAAAATTGGTTGCCGTTAGAATGAAAATTAGATTTATTTTTTTTTTTAAATAAGGGTTTGTTCACAAATCACAACAACTGTTCTTTACCACTAAGTTAATTTTTTTAAAATTGTTAATAAAAAAATGATTGTCGTTAAAATGTGAATGGGACTAGTTTTTTTTTTTTTGCATAGGGAGTTGTTAAAAGATTATATAGTATACACATGAAGGTATTTGTGTCTTTTCACAACAAAGTGGGTGCTTTGATCCTGTAGAATAATATCAAAATTATTTGGTCTTCTAGTGTAATTAATTATCTTTAAGGGTCCTTCATTGTGAGTTTCTGTTAAAGTAATCCCACTTAAAATTTCTTTCTTTCTTTCTTTTTTTTCCCGAGACTAGTAAGGCGTGACTTCGTTGTTTTAGAAGGAAAAATCATGGGAGAATATCATGCAGGGCCCTTTTAAAAGGAATAATTGTATGCAAGGCTAAAAAAAAAAAACTAAAACTAAAACTTCACAATAGGCTTAAAATCCTTATTTATAATAAAGTTGTGTGTGTTGATTACTAAAGTTTCCCTGTCACATTAAAAATGAAAAAAAAAGCTTGGCATTGTTGTTGGTGTCGAAGCCACCACTATCACCGATGGGAAGACAACCACCTAGGCGGTTCAGCCACCTGCATTGGTGGGTTTTTTTTGTAATCAACACAAAATTTATTACATTTAAGGACCTTATTCCTGCAATGATTTTTTAGAATGCTTCGAGTTTTGATTGCAAATATATCCCTTTATAGACCTTGGAGTGACATTCTCTAAAAAGTAATTTTGCATTGATATCTTCAAAATATGTGTGCGAGAGACAGAGTTAGAACAACAATTTTTCAATTTTCTCTCCTAGATTTTCCTTGTATGAGCTTTTATTTATTTGTCAGTGCGAATTCTTTTCTATAACCTTTATGCCAACTTCTATCACAAGAGGGTGGGTTTATAGTTGGTTTTTGGTCTCTTTTTGTTGGTGTGTGTTGTTTCTTCCTAATATAAGTTGCTGAAAAGGGAATGGAGGTTTGATTGGTGTCAACGAGGTAGATGTTGTCTATTTGAAAGAATGATAATTTGTACGAAGGTTAATCGTGAGTTTTACAACTTCTCACTAACTAAGAGGTATAAGATTCTTTCAATATGAATGTTGATGATTTCAGTTTGTTGGTGGAGATCTCAGCTTGTGCTTATCGATTTGATAGATTGTGGTTTGTAATACTGGTAGCTAGTTTGTTGTTGTTGTTGATGTTTTTGGTTCTCTTTACGTGGAATCAATCTAATGTGTGGAGGTAGTAAATCTATTATCTACATAGCAGTTATTATTTACATAGAAATGGAATCGTTATGATAATTTTATAAAACTGCTATCCCTATTTTTCAACACGACTTTTAGTTTTTGGAGTTTTTAAGGCACAGATGACATTTCTTACTTTTTAGTTTTGTTTTAAGGCATGGAATGGTTTTAATGGTGTTAATTATTTTCTTTATGTATGCTGCTTTGTATTGGTTTTTTTTCCCTTTTTTTTCTTATTTATGTTTTGTTCATTGTATTTGATTTATCTTTGTAAACCTTTCAATTTTCAATGATGACTTTATGTTTCTGGGTAAAAAACAAATTGCAAGGGCATTGCAACGTTTTTTTTTTTTTGAACTCCATCTCCATATAATGTAATTAGTAGTTTCCACCATTCGAAATATAGTCATATTATAGAATGCCTAGATCATTAAATATTTTTTTTTTTCCATAGATACTCCTCTCTCATGCATCAATGAAAAAAGAAATTAAAGGCAATTTTTTATGTTAGATGGTAAATCATTTATTAGGAGTAATTTTTTAAAGATTGAACCCTTCCATTGTTCACACGGATCGGATCTCTTAATATTGAATTCGGTTCACGTTCACAGTTTTATTTCGAAAAGCTTGACTATTATATTTATCCAAATTGTTTCAACTTGATTTGTCTTAAAGCTGCTTTACAATGGATTAAGGATTTTTCGCTTGCAAATACCCTTTATATTTAAGTAGTCTCTATTCTTTGTTTCAAGGAGAAACTCTTCTATTAGCTTCATTCAAAACATCACTCTCAGCAAGCATTGGTACAGAATGTCTAGTAAATAGCAAGTAATGTCTATTTTGTAACCTTTAATACAACGCAAGATAGTTCTTTCTTTAATTCCCCCTACCCCTTTAACTTTTGTTAAACCTTATGTAATTTTTTAATTAATTGACCTTTTTATAAATAAAGAAGGGAGTAATTGTGAAAAATAATTGTAACATGGGACAAATTTAACAAGGTGAATAATCTTTAACAACATTTTTCAATATCTGTGAGATAATTAACGTTGACTTAGATTTGAGATACTAGTTACTTTCAAATGAACAAATTAAAACTCACTCTCATTTAAAAAAAATAATAATTTGACCCTTTTTTCTTTTCTTTAAAAAATTGAAGAATATGTTGATGGCTGTTCGGGTGTTGAAACGTGAGTTAAATGTGCTTTTGATGAGATGACGTGGATTAGTTATCTAGCGCCAATAAATGTACGAAGCTATTTGAAAGATGCCAGTTCACTTTGATCGAGCTAGACGCTTTGTGGCCTAAAATAAAAATATGTAGTCCACGTTTACATTTATAATACTCTCTCCATATTAAATTATAAGATAGTTTTAAATAAAATTTATATATCAATAAATTTTATTAAATATATTTAATAATTTTATCTTTTCAAAACAAACATATAAACTTTAAAAATACAATTCATTTAATATATTAAAAGAAAAGGGATGGAAATTAATTATAAAGAGAGAAAGAATAATATCAAAATTAATGCATTTAATAAAATTTTAATTTATTTAAAGTATCTTATATTTTAGGATAAAAAAATTAAAAATGTCTTATAAATTATGAGGGAGGGAGTAGTATTTTTTTTTGTAAGATTGCATCTAAGTCCCTCCAAAATCCACAGATGAAAATGAAGTCTCAAGCCCCTAGAATGTAAATAAATTTTCAAATGTAATTACAAAAAGGGAAAATTGTGCATATGATTTGGTTGGGTAAAAAATAAAATGATAATGTGTCAACAGTTAGTTATCCTAATGACAATGTCACCTCCTTGCTAAAAAAAAAAAATCCTCATTTCAAATCTAGTGTTGACATATTTTTTTACATGTATGGAGATGTGCATCCCCCTTTCCTTTAAGAAAGAGTTAGGTTTTTGTAATTTAACACAATTAACTCAACTCTTAAAATTTAATTCATTATAACTTAATCGGTTAGCTCTTTTCGTTTTGATTACTTGTAACTTAATTTTTGGTTTGACTTATTATAATTCAATCTCTATACTTTTAGTAATTTAAAAATATTGGTCTCTATATTTGAAACAAATAAAATTATAGAGATATATATTATTTTGAAATTTTAATATCTATAATCTTTATAAAAATTAAAATTTTTAGTAATTAAAATGTTAATCCATGAATTTCAAAATTAATTATTTTATAATTTTATTTTTTAAAATATAAGGATCAATATTGTAAATTAAATAGTTAAACTTAAAATTATAGAAACTAAATTATATCGAATCAAAATTTAAAGATTAAAGTATAACAAAATTAAAAATTATAAGGATAAAGTTATAAGAAACTAAAATTCAAAAATTGAGTTACAACCAAATAAAAACTATATAAACCAAATAATTACTTTTTTCCTTTAAAATAACTAAGGATACCTACCTATAGATAACATAAGATTTAAAAAATCACACTATTATAAGAAATTAATAAATATTCATTTTAATTTATAAAGAAAACAAAATCAATGATCCCTATAGTTTTATTAAATTTTACTTTTAGTCCTTATAATTTTTTTAGTGTTTTTAGTCCTTATAGGTACGAAAAGCACTAAAAATAAGGATTTAAATAACAAACGTCATTAAACTTGCTGAAACTATAAGAGCTAAAAATATTAAAAAATTATGAGGATTAAAAATAAAATTTGATAAAATTATAGAGATTGATGATTATATTTTTCCTAATTAATATGTATAAATGTCATATATTGATTTTCGTTATATTACAAACCTCTAACAAGCATCCATCCCGGAGGCCTGATTTGTTTTAATCCCTTCCATGATCCATCGAACCAGGGGTCTCTTCCTTTTTTTTTCCTTTTCCCGCCACTTCCCCCATCTCCACCATTCAAATTTTTTATTAAATAATTTTTTTAAATGAAAAAATTAATGAATGATAGGGATGGAGGAAGTGGAGGGAAATGAAGGAAACGAAAGTGGAGAGACCTCACTTCCTGATCCATCATGCTCCTATAAAACCCTAGCTACCTCATCCTCTCATCCACGCTGTCCATGATATATTGTCAAAATATAATTTTTTTAATCTTTCAAAGCTGCAATAACATGAGTCAACGTTTTTATAACTTATTCCATGGGTTCAAGGAGAAATTTGTCCAAGAAGCTTTTCATTAAACGTGACTGGTATTCTTAATTTTTGTTTAACGCAATATTACATTAAAAACTTTTAAGCTCAAGCTTTGAAAATTGATTTATTTTTATATAAAAAAGCTCCAAAGCCCAACCACCTTAAACTATGAAAACCAAGCTCAAGCTATCTATTTAAGTATGTCTTTATTTTAACATTGAAAATTATGATATTTAATATTGAATTAAATTTAAACTTTAAATTATGTGTTTGTACTTTAAAATTATTATTTGAATTACTTGTTTTAAATTTTAAAATAATTTAATTTGTAATGGTAAATTTAATTTTAAAAAGTAAAATTTTAAAAACAAAAAATAGGATTTCGTGTTTAACCCTAACCCCAATCAATAAAGGTTGAGAGATAAAAAAATTACTTAAATCTAAGGTGACAAGGCTTTTTAAACCCAAGCTCATATAGGCTGAACCTGTCCTTTTTCTTGCTATAACTGTATTATTAATATACTAATGTATTAACTATACATTGGTGTTAGAGACCTTAATTAAAATTGACCATAGTTTTAAGGACTAATACCTTGTTAAACATAAAGAGGTACAGGAGCGTTCATAAAACTTTGTGGATTGTAACAGAAAAGACCTTCAGGTAAAATAATAATGATGATGATGATGATGATAAAGAGATATGCAACAAATTTTGAAGCTAACCAAATTTGGATTTAAGTGTTTTTATTAATTTTTATATATTTTTTATTAAAGACAATTCTATTTAAAATAATGTTAGACACTAAATGTGGCCACCTTTACTCATAAAAAATTAAAACTTTGATTTGATATATTGTGAGAGACTAATGCTTTCCTCCATATGTAATCCTTGTTAGTGAAATTAAATGTCTTTTATTTTTTGTTTTCCAAAGTATCACCACAGCTAAAGTCATGAAACTAATCCCTTAAAAAATTTAAAAACTATTAAGATAGTATTTGATTAGAAGAGAGGGGAAGGAAGGGGAGGGGAAATTTTAAAAAATCTACCCTCCCCTCCACCTTACCAAACAAGGGGAGGGAAGCTCTCCTCCCCTCCCCTTAAACCAAACAGAGAATTGTTCTCTCCCGAGCAATAGTCTATATACATATCTTCAAAAATTAAACTCCCAAATAATGTCTAGGGAGTACATATCATTATCACATGTACCACACTCGTTAGGTGATTTAAATGTTCTTGTAACAATGGTTTTCCCGCATTCGGGATGTGGGCCTAATTGAGGCCTTTTCAAGTTTAGGCCTATAAAGGTATGCCTCTGTTCGGCGCACTTCCACTGTTACTGCAAATAAGCACTTAAAAAAAAAGAAAAAAACCGAAGAAAGAAACTTATAAAGACGCATTTTAGTTGTGCCATTTATAATTATAATTTACTATAAATTTTATTTTTTAAAAAAATGAGGAGGACTTTATGCATACATACCATCTTCTTCTTGCCATTTGAGCTATCTCCCGGTAATTTTGTTAAAGATTATTTTTCTTAATGGCTAAAACTAATCATTCATGTTTTCAAATTATTATCTTTAAAATTATGATATAGCCGGTGTAGTATTAATAGAATGTTTTATATTGGTAAGTTGAAGAAATAAAACAAATAAGATAAACAGAACATGGGAACAGTAAAAAAATGAAAAGAAATTAGAAAATTTGGAGAAAGGATGAGGGAAATGATGAGACGAGGAACGAGCAAATAATGAAAGAGCGTTGTGCCGTCTTGCCGACAGACAAAGCATGCAGTGCGAAAATCATTGTTTGTCGTCTGATGCCAAATTAATTAATAAGATAAAATAAAAATAGTTAAAATATATTTTTAATTCTTTAACTTTTATTTAAAACTTCATTTTTAAAGGAGGAATGTTCATTATTACCAAATTGGGAGGACTCAATCAGCTTTCCTTTGCAAGTCAGCTCCAATATGCAACATTAACAAGTGTAGAAGAAAGTTAATAACTTAGTATATGTCAACTAACAACTTTGTTAATCTGAATTTTTAAAATTACAAAAAGGTTAATTCACAACTTACTCTTGTTGGATGTCTAACTATGATATTTCTCTAATATATATATATATATATATATAACTATTGGTTTTGTTGTCCTCAATTAGTTGATCAATTCTAATATCATTTATAAGAGTCAATGTCTCTTCAGCTGAAATCACTTTATACTTTATGATAAAATCCTTACATTTAAGTCATAGCTCATTTGTTATCATACTTCTAAGTCTTTGGTATGTCATCCATTTACTTATCCATCTTTCAACTAAAATGCCATACTTATAAATCATATTTTCCTCCTACACTTTTAAATTTCCTCTTTAAATAGAAGATGCAGTATAGTTGGTTCCTAGAAGAATTAGCCTTTTTATCATGAGTCTTTGCATCGGTACACTTCAAAATTAAAATTATTCAGTAGCACTTTATAATTGGATATGTAAACAACTACACTAGGAAATTTTATAATAACAACACGAAAATGAAATACAATAGTCGGCAACTATACAATTCATACCACTATCAATTTTACAAGTTAATGACAGTAAAGAGAGTCACATTTCATTGTTAGGGGAGAGAGAAAACAGGTGTATGAAAAATCTAGAATAGCTCATTCAATCAATTATAAAATAGAATCAAGAGAAATTTTTGAAACCCATTTTAAAAAAAATTCAGATATTAAAGAAATTATCAGTTGCTCATGATGTTGGAGAAGGCAAAAGAGAGGGGGAATGAGAGGGAGAGAGCCTTCCAATGTGATTCCATCTCTTCCTCTGACTTTCCTTCACTCTAGATTATGCTATTTTATTCCCTCTTTTACTATGGACAATCAAATAATTTTACTTTGCATTTTAATCTTACTTTAATACTTTGGTTTGCATTGACTTTTTGGAGTTTATGAGGCTCCCTTTTATTATTAAGTGTAGTCAAAGGGTCTAAAATAAAATTTTTCCTTTTTTTTAAGTTCTTTTGTCAAGCTTTTATGTAAGCTGTTAGCCTCATCATCCTCTCATCATAACATACATGAGTTTGTATAGAAAATTAGTTAAGGTATTTTTTTTACAAAAACAAAAGAAGAAGAAAAATACATTTAATTATTTAGCACAGTGAATTTTTTTTCCATTTTATAAGAAAGCATGATTTTTTTGGCACATTATAAGAGTTAAGGCAAATGGCAAGAAATTTTAAAGCTAAAAGAGATTGGAAGGGTCCCACTTCTTCTCTGGAAACTTAACGTCGCTTGTTCCAGACCCACTTTCTTCTGGTCCTGCCCGTTATATTAGTAAGTAACCAAAATATTAAGTCTCAAATGAGAGCCCAATGTCTATATCAAAAAAAGAAAATGAGAGCCCAACATTCAACATAACTTTCCATTTCTATTTTGCTTATCATCTTTGGGCTGCTTTTAAAACCTACTTTTTTAAAGGTTTTTTTTTTTTTTTCCCATTTGGTTCCAGTATCTCAAGTTTTTTATTCAAACTAATATGGTCAGCAATTTATGAGCATTTTTTTGGAGGGCATATTTATTATTGAGAATTTAATCATGGCTGTATACTCAGAACTTGAACTCAAGACATTATGTTATGCTCAATCAACCTTCTAACCAATTGATTCCAGAACCCAATATTTTTAACATCATTTTGAATAGCTCTTCCAAAACCATGTATTACAACTACTATTACTATCATCAACATCATCATCTTTAAATGTTTGTGTAACAAAGGTTTTCCAGCCCTAAGTAAGTGTGCCTAATTGAGGCTTTTTTAACTTGAGGCCTATGGAGTAAGGCAAAATTTCACCCCCATCTAATGTGATATTTATTTCGATTCTAAATATATTATACTTTTAATTATCTTGTCATATTTAAAGACAGATAGTCAAATTATTAAAGTGGCATAAAAATAAAATGACATTTTAAATTTACCCTTTACATAAAAGCATATTTTTCTAAGAAAAAAAGTCTTGATTGTAAACAGGGGATTTTGAGATAAAGCTAATTAATTATTCACATTTTTATACAAAGTGACTAATATGTAGAACCATTAAATTGTTCTAGTTGGCAACTGATATATGAAATTGGAGGGACTATTTAATACCATCTCTGGTCCTTATTATAAAAAGTTGTCAATTGAATCATGCATATAAAAAAAATGGTTATGAAATTAAAATTATCCAAAAATAACTTAACATTTCATTTTTGCCCCAATAAAGTAAATGAATAAAAACATAATAATTATAATTTCATCCACTCCTTTCCACAATTTACGAGGGGCTCATTGAAAAGGCACTAGATGAAAAAGTCTAACCATAAACAATTTAACGCCACTCTTTATACTTTCTCTACCCAAAGTATACAATATTTTGTACCCGCTAGCGTTAATCGGACGAAAATTTAAAAAAAAAATCAATAAAATGAAATTTTTATTTTTCAAAAATACTCTTATTAATTGTATGGTAGAAAAAGATTCAATAAGAAATAAATTAAAGGTAATTTATATATTTTAATTTTAATTGAAAGGTAATATTGAAAAATAGTTGTAAGTCCTTATCATTTTAATGCTATAAACTACTTTTCTTAATCCTTGTAAAGTAAGTTAAAATTGTTCTAGGGGGAATATTATGCATCACAAAAAAACTTGTAATTTAATTACTTATATTCTAAAAAATTCCTTACAAATCAAATGGAGTATATCTATAAAGACACATTTAGTTGTATACTTGTAATTTAATTACTTATAAATAGTAGCATAATTTTTTTTAAAAAAATGTTATTTTTAATAAATTATATGGATTTGAACCCTTGATCTAATTTGAACCATGCATCTCACTCTTATTATTTGAATTAGCCCTTGGTAAATTTATATTTTATTTATATTGATGTGTAAGAATAAGACTTTAATTTTGTCTCAAGTTCTTAGAAGTTAATATTTAAATATCAAAATTAATCATTGATTTTGTTAAATAATGTTCTTTAAAATTGTAACATAATCTGTGCAGGATTATTAGAATATTTACTTATAGCGGAAATATATAAGAAATATAACATCATGTTAATTTTCACAAGCTATCATTCATTGTGATAAATAAAATGAAATAGGAGATGTGAACATTGAAACAAGAAAAAAGAAATGTGAAGATTTGAACAAGGTAAGTGGGAAAATAATGAGAATGAGAAATGAACAAATAATTTTTTTTTAAAAAAAACAAATAATGAAAAAGGGTTCTGCCGTCTTGCCGACAGACAAAGCGTGCGCTGGCAAAATAAAGTGGCGGTGTGTTTGCAACATTGGAACAAGACAAAACAATAAAAAGAAATTAACTAAAATTGAAAAATATAACAATATGATTTCATGACATTAAAACTAAATTTCATGTTTTTAAATATTATTATAATAATAAAAGGTTAATATGAACCGATTATAATAAATATTAAAAAACTATTAGCTTTTTTTCTTTTTTGTGGATACAAACACTGGACATGCCACTGTTCATTAGCATTACCCATATGCCAACAACTGCCGCTTGTCACCAACGTGCCCCCCACTCTCTCTCTCTCTCTCTCTCTCTCTCTCTCTCTCTCTCTCTCTCTCTCTCTCTCTCTCTCTCTACACACATTAAAATATATTTCTCTAATCTTATTTAATTTACAGAGTAAAAAGACAAGAATATTTTTTATCCTATTTAATAATCACGTCATTAAATTTTTATTATAATTTTTTTATTTTTCATTAAATATTGAAAAAAAAATATGTTATTGAAGTATGTATATTTAATAGGCAAAGTCGAGAACTTATTAAATTTTAAGGTAAAATTAATAAATTTTAAAGTTTTCTTTGATATTGATAAAATATGTTAAAAGTGACTTATAAATAAGATCAAAAACATACTCTTTTCGTTTCTATTTGTAGGAGAAAAACCTGTATCACATAGTTTAAGAAAATTATTTAACTATATTAATTATGTTTGAAAATAAAATATTTGAATTACAATATCCTTTATTAATTGTGTTAATCAAACTTTTATTAATTATTTCTTATAATTATGAATGATAAAATTATGAGGAGTAATTTAAAAAGTTTGCAATAAATGTTTATTGAAAAATATAATTTTATTTATATATAAAAAAAGTTAAAAGTAATAGTTTTTGTTATAAATAAAGATTTCAAGACCTCCATTATATCGCCATGTGGCTGGGTTAAATTTGAATATTGTGGATTCAATTAGAGATAATTCTTGTAACAACAAAGTCTGCATTCATACTGCAGGTTTAAATTTGAGACCTCATGCTTAAGTGGCCAAGTACATTTTACTAGGAATATTTGCATGCTGATAATAATTTCATGACTCTAATTATTTCACAATTTTGTCTTATAAGAAATTGATTACCCAAAAAATATACTAGTTAACTCTCTCATTTACAATTATTTTTTTTATGGGATAGTGAAACATGAAAAGCACGCAACATCCCAACTATCATTTCTCCCCCTCTAGAATGTGAATGCATGAATCTAACCTTCAAAATTAAATATATTATTCTGCCATTTTATAGGAACACACACACACACACATGCACGAATATATTTTCTAGTAATTAATAAGAGTCATGATTCATGATTCATGACTCATGAATGCCAATCTTTAATTTTGAGCATATCTTCTTTCTTGTTTTTCGCCCCTTGTGCCGATTCTAAAGCAAACTAGTGAAGGTGCTCATAACATGTTTCGCCAAAAAGGAAAAAAGGAAAAAAGGAAAAGGAAAAAAGAAGGAACAATTACATTCTTCCTCCCTTTTAAAATAAATAAATAATTACTCACTACTTTAACGTTAAAACTATCATTGTTGTTTAGGTCTTTAAGATTATCATGATACATGCGTTCATGTATTTCTCTCCTAATAATGAATATAAAATATTACTGATGTTAGTGTATCGTTAATGCTTGTGTATTTCTTCCGTTTTATTTTTATTTTTGATAAAATAAATAGGCGCATTTCAATCATACAATTATTGTTTCGTTTTTAATTATGTGACAAAGCGTTAGAGGGCATGTCATTCCCATATATAAGACAATTTACAAAATTTTAGGAATAATTAATAATTTTGTTCTAAAATGCCCTATTGGCAACCCTTAAGAAAAAAGTTAAGAAACTAATTAATTAGCATCAACTGAGGGTAAAATAAAAGGATGGAAAAAATTTTAAAACATAAAACTAGTTAAAATTCTTTTATTAATATATGTAAGTTATATAATTTAATTTAAAAAATAGAGAAAGTATCAGCTTTTATTACAATTAATTAGTCAATGTAATATGTCTCTTCATCTCTGTACACAATCTTGTTCGTTTCGACGGCATGGCCGATCCATTGATGGTTATCATCTTAAAAGAATATGTTTAGTTCTTTAATTTTAAATATTTTATTTTAATTTTTTAACTTTGTAAAGTATTTTTTTAATATTTTAATTTTAATATTATTAATTTTATCTCAACAACTTTTTATATTAAATTTTTAAATATTGACAAAATATTTTTAAATATTAATATATTAATTTTATTTTTTAAAATAATGATGATTAATACAAAAAATATTCATTTGAAACTAACAATGTGTGATGAGTACAGGTCCAAAGGGAGAATCCATTTCAAAACGTCAGCCTATTAGATGAGAGAGTTCTTTATACTTATAAACCCTCCATCACTTGTGAGGCTCTCTGATGTAGGACTCGAGATAATGCCACCTTGTTGAGGCCTAACGTTCCCGACAACTCCAGTACTCCACAACACTTCACTTGACCTCCTATCGGTCAAAACCTTCCGTGGGTAGTCTTTCCGTGACATTGGTCTCTCAATGATGAGAACACTAATGTGATAAGCACAAACTCAAAAGGAGAACTCATTTCAAAAGATTAGCTTATTGGATGAAAAATTTTCTTACACTTATAAACCTCGCATCACTTATAAGACTCCTCGATGTGGGACACAATTTTGGGATTAAATGACTAGAAAGATATTTTACAAAATTAAAGGATCAAATTAAAATCTCATATAAAGTTAGAAGACTAAAAGTACTCCCTCCGTTTCTATATATATAAAAAAAAGGGATATCACATAGTTTAAGAAAATTGGTTATCATAATAATTATGTCTAAAAATAAAAAAATTGAATTAAAATGCCATATGTTAATTAACATAAACATGCATCAATTATTTTTCATTAATGTAAATTATGAAGGGTGATTTAAAAAATGTATAATAAATATTTATTGAAATAGATGATTTTACTTATATAAAAAATAAAAAGTGATATTTTTTTTATAACTAAAAATGGAGGGAGTATACTTTAACCTTTGTAAAGGAGGGAAGAAGCACTGTATTTTGGAGTTTGGACTGTTTTGATATATGTGTTAAGAAATTAAAGGAAAACGTAGTTGCCATTGTTTAATCAAAGAATTAAAACGTGATCAATAATTGAGTGCAACACAGGGATAATCCATTAATGTTTTACTTTGGTCGTAATTGCGTGAAGAAGACTGATATTCTGTCGCATAAAGACTCATTGATTCTTTGGTCACATTGTCCGTTCTCGATTTGTCCTCATATTCGCCTCAAATCGAGTTTTTATATACCTAATTATTCATACTCCAATTGTAGCTTCACACTTAATTATTTAATACTTCTATCATCTTTGCCTTCACGTTAATCTCCCCCCCCCCCCCCCAATGGTACTCTAAGCATGAATCAGACCAGCAAATGCATCCGAAATTTGGCCGTCTCTTAATTTTCAAGGCGCAAATAACGCTTAAATCTTTGGCCCAAAAAACAAAAAAAACCACCACCATCACCACCACTTAAATCTAATTTTATTGGACTACTGCACACACACAACTATATACATGTTCAAGCAGTCAAGCTCAAGGAATTGCCCCTCGGACAAAAAAAGAAAAAGAAAAATGATATTTGTATCGTATAAGTATGCATCGATATTAAAAGAAATATTTTTTTTTGTGCACCCGATCTCTAGAATCTTTCGAGCCTTAGCTAATCTGAAGAGTTGGGTTAGATCACAAAAACAACAAGCTCTCCCAACAAGTATTTACTCTACATTTGGAAGATTTTTTTAAGAAAATATGGAATAGAGTGAGATAGTGAAAAGATATAAATTACTGTTTGTGAGCTTTTTTTTAAAAAAAATGGAATAAGGAAAAGCCTCTAAAGCCCTCATTTGCCATCCATAGTTTAATATTTTTTATCCCTCCAAATTAGGAGGTCAAGGATGGAGTAGCAAAGTATAATTATTTCATTTACAAAATTACTTCCAACCTTCTATCCTAATAAAAAAATCTTATTTGTTATTTTAATTCTCCAGTCATCTCTCTCGCCTTTTGTTAGGGTTGCACATGCGTAGGGTTGGGCCAAGCATCACCCCAACCTGGTGCCAAGCCTGACGTGCACTTAGGCACCAGGCCAGCCCCATTGATTCGAAAATATTTTTACAAGTATTTTTTTAAAAAATATATTAACAAAGTTTTCGTTGAAAAAAATATTATAATTATTATTTAAAATATATTTTTCATAAAACTAATATTAAAAAAGTAGTTTTTTAAAAGTTCAAATGAACAACAATTGTCAATTATTTTTACATAATAATAAGTTAAAAATAAATTTTAAATTTTGAAAGAGATTTAAAAAATTATAATGATAAAAAATATCTAAAAGATCATAAAAATAATATAATTCATTATAACTTTCAATAAAAAATAATTTCATAAGATAAATATTATTCACAAATTTTTTTTTTAAAAACTTGTACATGTTTTGGTAGGGAAAGGCAAGGTTTGACCACTGTTGATGCCTAGCCCCCTGTGCCCAAATGCTTCAGGCAAGGCTGGACTAATCAAGCATTCAAGCATAATGTATAGCCCTACTTCCTACTATATCTCTCTCGCTTCTGCCATCTCTCTTTGTCGTGCCTTTCAACACTATGACTCTGTTGTGTTCCTCTTGCACAACAGGAGTGTTTGCTTAAATAGTTCTATTACTTGTTTTCTCATTTTATTCTTAATTCTTGAGTATTTTGTTTAATCGTTAATTTTAATTATTATTATTTTTATTGGATAAATATTATAATTATTTAATCAGCATTATTATTTTCTTTAAACTTAATCACATGGGTAATAATGAAAGAAAAAAATTTTAAATCGTTCCGTTTCATTCGTTTTATAATAACTCCCAAAAAATGGTCTTATAAAACTATTTCTTCCTATCATTAAACTCCCAAACAACAAAAAATTTTGTTTTATTCCACTTCACTCAACTTCATTCCATTCCATTCTATTAATGATCGTTCCTTTTCATTCAATCATAAACTTCCAAACGTATTCTTAGATAATATATCAAAAATTCAAACTCGAGCTATCTAATTAAACTAGCATAGCTCCTAACAAGTTAATCTATTGTTATTTTAAAAAAGGAGTAAATAAATAAATTACTCTCTAAATTTTAGGTCCAGTAATATTATAGACATAAACTTATTTATCATGCAAATTATTCTTTCAATTTTTAAAAATGATGTAATCTAACTCCTACCATTTTAAAAAAATAACTTTAATTGTTAGTTGAATAGAAAATAACATAAAAGAGCCACTTTTTTTTTTTAAAATCCTTTTATGTGATTTCTTGAATCTTTGTTTGTAATTTTTGAATCCTTTATTATAATTGTTGATAATTTTTTTAGGTACTTTTCTATTATTTTCCATCAACTAATAATTAAAGTTAATTTTTGTTAACAATAAAAATCAGATTGCATTATTTTTAAAAGTTAAGATGTACAATAAATGAATTCAAGGTCTATAGTATTATTGGATTTAAAGTTTAAGATTGTAATTTGCTTATTTATCCTAAAAAAATAAATATTTTAAGTAGTACAGTACTTTTGAAAGAAATTTATATTTCTATTCATACGTTATTTTAAATTTTTAAAAAAATATTAATGACTATATTTTCAATTATGACCTTATTTAATAACTTTAGAAATTTGAGGTAGCATTAATTATGGAAATAAAGTAAGAGCATATTATAATGGAAACAACAACAACAACAAAAGGAATAAAGGAAGGAAATATCTAACAATAATGACTGGTCAAAAGGAAACAAAATCCTTGAATTGAGCTTGTGAGGTGGATTTTACCCCGACCCAAAAAAAAAAACAAGAAGAAGAACAAAAGAGAGAAGTTGTGATATGGGAAAACGTTGATGGAAACTAGAAAATAAAAAAATATTTATGCTCATGATTTATATTTATAGTAAAAGGATAAATTTTGGTAATGGTATTAAAGTTATTGAACCTGGGCATGAGTCCCCCCAGGAAGATGGGAAATATTCAACGAACGTAGCCAGCACGTGAGGAATGTTGACCAGTTTCAGAATTTGACTCCAATCTCGCGACTCGCGACTCGCGACTCGCGTCTCTAACTCTCAGCCTGAGCTGCCACTTTCTCTCTCTCTCTCCTCCCTCTTCCCATATATACAGCAGGTGCCACCAAAATCCACATTCACTCATGACATCACTATCTTCTTGATCTCGACGTATAAATACATCGCTTCTCTCTTCCTCCTTCACTTCATTCATTCTGCAGATTAATCATGAAGAGGCAAAGAGTGGTGGGTGTGAGCGGCTTTGAAGCTGCAGAAATGGCCGCCATGGCCAAGAAGAAGAGGAAGGCCAAACCTGATGAGGCTGATCATCATCACAAGCAGAAGGAGGAGCAGAAGAAGGAAGTGAAGCAGATGGAAATAGCGGGAACTGATCAGGAAAATGTTGCTGGCTGGGCTAATAACTGGGAAGAGACTTGGCCTTGGATCGGAGATTTCGTCGACGAGCAGATGTCGTGGGGTTCTGTTTGGTTCCCGTTCTGGGATATGGATTTCTCCGGCAAGGCTTTCGTTGCTGATCTGTACGGTGACGTTGTTTGGGACGACGATATCTGGAATTTGAAGGGGGAAATCCCAAATCCTTTCGAGGCTTGATGATTAGGCTTCACAAGAAGAGAAGAACGATGGGTTGTTCTGAGACTTGTCAACTTGTTATAGTTTCTCTGCTCTGTTCTTTGCTCGCTTAGGAATGGAATATTTAGCTTTTACGGTCTGTTTCATATACTAGTGTGTTTTGATTACAGCGCTTGATCAAAATGAATAAGCATATTTGATTGCATTCATTCTTTTTTATATGTTATTTATATGAATTATATAAGTAAAGCTACACTGCCAAACTCATCAGATATTTGCCTTGGCAGAATTAATCAGTGGATGCACCTTCTTTCGTTCTCTAATCATTTGAATCATAATGGCTCTTTGAGGTTGAGAGAGTGAGATGTAGGGTGGTGGGAGTAGAGTCATTTCATCTCTTTTCACACACATACACACAGACACTGTTTCTGATTCTCTTTTATTTTCAGAAAGATTTTATAAACTCCACACTTTTTAAAAATTCTCAATTCATAATTTTTTTTTTGGTATGGAAAAAAAAAGCATAATTTGAGGAGAAATTAGAGAGAGAATATTTTAACAAATGAAGGGAGGATCCCCGCATCTTTGAAGGAAGGTTTTAACCAAACAAAAAGAGGGATATATTTACCCTTCATTTTTTTATTTATTACTTAAAGATATTTTTTTTATTAAAGATAATCCTATTTAAAATGTGGTTAGGTGTTAAACATGAGCATCTCGCACAATAGAGGTTCGAACAATAATTCCTCATGGTATGAGAAACTAACTTATTCTTTTAAACCCAACCCAATTGGTATCATTCACCTTTTTCAATCAAATGCAATTGTTTTCCCTCACCTTTTTCTTTCTTTTAAATCTGTCCCTCCAACCAACTACACATAAAGTGGTTGGGTAGTTCAATTTCTGTTATTTATGTGTGAAGCAGATTTAATTAAAAAAGATTTATCTTTTTTCATTTTATATACCTGAGAGAGATCTATTTCTCTATTGCCACTATAGAATATTCCTATTATTAAGAAAGAACAACTTTGGCCTAATGTCATGGATATTATGCTTTGACATTTTGGGACACCATTGAAATTTTCAATAATTTAAGAAAAGAATTAATATTGGTGATCCAACATTTGAACATGAAAGAAGTGTTTACATTTAATGCTCAATTGTACCTTCAACATAATCCTCTTCAATAAGATAATACATGTACACAATAAAAAGAAAAAGAAATTGACCAAATCATCAAGTTCTTAAAAAAAAAAAACAAAGAATACTCCTATATATGTAGCACATGATTTTTTTGGGTTATTATTCAAATATATAGTTTGACATCTTAAGAGATAGCAAAACAAAAATTAACGTGGCATTGCATATACTGTTGGATGATCTCGAATCCTTTTATTCTTTTTACACACACATATGCATGCACAATACGAGGTTCAATGTTTGTTTACTGTAGAAACCTGCACCAACTTGATTCTCTATGACTGCTAACAAGAAGTTCAACGAATTGTTTACCAAGAAAGAAGTTCAACGAATTAAACAGAATTTGGAGTTCAACAGAGAAGTCCAAACACAGAACCCTGAGGAATATGTATATCCAACACTTTGGAACATTGATAAACAAAGTCAGAAAGAAAATTCCGAGATACCTGAAATGTATGTTCTGCATAATTTGACTTTGACCTGTGCTTATTTGTCTGTTTTTTAATGGTTGAGCCTGTCCGTATCAGATTGGGTCCAAGTCCAACGTGCACGGTCTAAGTCTAGTTTTTTGACTTGGCTAGTGGCTAAGAAAAAAATAATGTTGAAAACAAGAGACTAGAATTTTATGATCAAATTATTATTTTCATTGTTGGAGTGGTTGATTGGGCATACTGGTCAATAATAGGATGGTCAAAATTATTCACTAATTCCGCATTTGTTTCCAGTTCAGTCATCAATCTTGTATTCCATTTACCTATAATTTTCTAGTAAAATCCTACAATTTTTTTTCTTCTTTTTCCCCCTTTTTGCTCTGGCTAGGTTCATAAAATATTTCAACCGCAATCTAAAGAGAAACTTAGAGCTTGTCTTATTCCGTTTAATTTTATATTTTCACAATAGCTTTCTTTGTCAACTGTTTTTAAAACAGGTTTTGAATAAGAAAACAAAAATAAGAGAATCTAAAGGCATGTTTGATTTCTGTTTTAAAAAATTATTTTTTTTTAAAAAAATTCATTTGGATATATGTTTTAGATTTAACTGTTTTTACAAACCGCCAAACTTGATAATGAAAGCTTGTATTTCAAGTAATGACACCGTTAATTAGTTGGTTGGGGTTAGTTAGGGTTAGTCATGTTAAGTTTAAAAATATCAAAATAAATTTTTTTAAAAATGTTATTATTTTTTATTTTTAAAAGAAAAAAATGAAAATACCTTAGAATTGTTTTCACTTTCTTTTATTATTTAAAAAAATATTACATTTGATTATTGTAAATATGTTCAGTTATGTTCAATCACCATCAAAGGCGATAATTAACCACTATCAACTATCATTATCGGCCATTTTTAATTTTAAAATTATTTTTAAATTAACATAATCAAATGAATTATTATTTTGTTGTGTTTTGAAAGATACTTTTTAAATTTTGATTTATAAAATAGTTTTTAAAAATAAATAATGACAACAAAACCAAACAAGCCCTAATTGAATCATTGTTCAGTAAAATGTAAATCACATCTTAAAGAAAGATTCAGGTATTAATCACATCTTAAAGAAAGATTCAGGTATTAGTTAAAAAAATTATAAAATATCTAAGCCTGTTAAGTCTCTACGTTAATTGAAAGCCTTGAAGATAAGCACAGACTAATTAGTGGCGGCCTAGTCAAACAAATGTAGATCAATATGAAATAAACAGTAAATCAAATGTGACAAGTAATTTTGTCTTTATATATTCATTGGTTTTTTAATAGTAAATAAAATAATATAGTAAATCAAAAGTATTTTTGTTTTATTTTCTATCGATCAAACAACAGTTCGTGCCCCAGATACGCTGTCAAAAGTAGCTTTCATAACCTTTTTTTTAAAGAAAGGAAAGTAAATGTTTAAATTTAATTAAGAAATAAGGTTTTGAAAATTTAATTTAAATTTAGCAATAAGTATAAAATAGACAAACAAACAAAATCAATTAGAGTGCATAATACGAGGTTCACTGTTTGTGAAAACTAATTAAAAATATTCAATGGGCTGTGAAATTAGAATAGTCTTATGGACTACGAAGGCCCATATGAGAAAATGTTCGGGCTCAAGAAATGGTTTGTGTGAGGCAACACCTTTTGGTTTGGACTGAATTATCTTATTATGGGCCAATCTAGCCTTCCTTTTAATGGCATTGATTTAAATGGGTAAGAAGAAAATGTCTCGCTTCACATATATTTAACTAAAAGTTGGATTTTACCAACCACCCCCCCAAAGAAAAAAAAAGTTGAATTTTACCAAGGCTTCAACTTGTAGAAGGGATAAAATCATTTTATAACTATCGAGGTTGAGTCTTGAAATATATAGTTATGTTAAATAAGTATGTCAAAAAATTCTCTAAGTACCCATAAAACTATTATTAATAATAATGATCTCACACAACGAGTTGAATTTTTTGTTTAAAGAAATCACTTTTTGATTTCTTTTTAATTTCTATTAAATTAGCACCATTGATTCACTAGTTTACATGGAGCTGCATTATATTCAAGCAATTATTATACATCATTCTCTTCAAACCAAACACAAGTCCTTGTTTTTTTTTTTTAATAAATATAAGGAGTAGGCTTTGCCCATAATAAGAAATATCTCTTCTTAGATATTGAGAGTAATGAATAGATCTCTCTTAACTAAATTGTCGCATACACAAAAGTTAAAGTTTGAATCCCCAACCACTTATTTAATATGGGTTAAAATGAAAAGAATCTCCCTTGATTATAACTCGTGTAGATAAGTTTGTTGATCTAAAATTACTTCTAAGGAAGTTTTGTATATTTCTACATTGGTAGGGTTCAAAAATCTACGTCCTCACAATACAAAAAACAGATGAATTCTCCACACTTAAGAATTGTTTTAAATATGATTTAATTATGTTAGAAACCGTGATACACACGCCATCCTCCTTCATTACTCTTGTTTTTTTTTTTTAACTTTATTCAAGCACTTGTATAATAGCACACTAATACTGATAGCCTTGTTGCATGTAATTTTAATTGGATTCATACTATTCACACAGTAGTGTCAATATATTTTAATTTGTGTGCACAAGGCTCTATATATATGTACCAACAAATCCAAAACTACCACACTAGATCTTCTTAGTTTTGTGACTCCAATTTATTTATTGAATTAAAATCATTCACTGACACAGATTAAAAGATATTAATTATTAGAGGTCCCTTCAAACTAAATTTAATTTAAACTATATATATATATATATATATATATATATAGGGATACTATAATGATGCGTCAGAAAAGTCTCCACAAATGGATGTATAAGGATATAAGAGAAATAATCAACTTATACAATTTAAAAAAGTTGGTTAACTGTAATAATATTATTTGAAAATAAAAAAATTTGGACTAAAATATTGTTGTACTTAATCACATAAGTTTGCAATAATGTTTTTTCTCTTATATTTTTTGAAATGTATAATTTTGCTTATTAAAAAAATACCACGTGATAGTTTCTCTTATATTCAGAAATAGAGAATATCTCCTTTGGCAAGAAAGAAAGAAAGAAATGGAGAGAATATGCCTATTATCCATGGGATAATTTTTGGCAGCGTATAGTCCACTCAGAACATTAATAATTGCTAGAATTATATATAATTCTCGTGTAAGAAAATTAATTATCTATAGGCCCCAACTACAACTACTAGTAAATATTGAAGTTCCACATGTAAATATTAAAATTTGAAGACTTGTAAATAAGCTGAAGAAATAATCGATTTACTTATTTAAAGCCTGCTTGTAACAAACAGTACGGTCTATTTGGAGAAACCAAACTTGTATTGTTAACAGCGGATATGACATCGATCTCTCCTCATTTACTGATGGATTTGCATGACTTTAACTCTCAAGTTAAAAGCAAGTTTCCATGGATCAATCAAGTATAGTGTGTGTGTGTGTGGTGCTAGGTCTGTTTCTGATAATGTGAGCCTTGAAGACTGAAGTACACTGGCGTGGCAAGTTAATGGAAATGTGAAACCCTAATAAACAATGCTGAAGAAGAAGAACAGGAGAAGCAGGGTTTGGTAAAAGTAAATAATGAGAAGTGGGGAAAAGGTCCACAGCTTTTCAGAGAATGATGTAAGAGCCTAAGGTATATAGAGAAGAGACAGGGGAGAGCCAGAAAGGAGTTAGAGTTTAAAAATGGAGGAAAATGGCAAGAGGAAAAGGTCAAGCAGAAAAAGGCAAATGTTACACAAGAGGACAGGTTAAGAGAATTAAAGGGATTGAACCAGAAACAGAAATAATAATGAGAACAGGTACGTAATTAAATTAAAGTTAAACTAAAGGCTAAAAAGTTATCAACTTTTATGTGTCTGAATCTGATGCCTGCAGAATCATGCTAGCAGCTATATATATATATATATATATATCAATGGCAGTATCTATCGGAAACTCTGATGACTCCTTTTTCATACTTTATATTTGGTTGAACTTTCTGTGATTGAATCAAAGAGAAGAGACGAAGAGTGTGCCTTTTTAACTTTTTCAGGGAAAACACATCACAACAAAGCCCACTTTTTATTGTCCTCTCGGGACTGCCCGCAGGCACACATTTAATTTTCTGCTGCAGCGGACATCTTCTGCATCGGATGTCCCACCCACAGATTCAGTATTGTTGCTCTCATATATATTAGCTATTAGAATTGAAAATTTAAATTCTTCCTCAAATTATCTCATCTGTTTTATACTAGAAAGGGCTAAATATATGTATATATCATAAATGCTTTTACAACATTTTTAGAACTCCATGAGTAAATTAATTGCAGGAATATAGAAGTGTCTCGCCAAAGGTGCACTTGGTCCTACTAGTCGATGGAGTTGGACCAGCTAATGCTAGGATCTTGGATTTGAGTTCTAAAATATGTAATTGTATTAAATAAGAATACTAAAAGTATCTTCAAGGTATATCCATGAGGCTGTTATTGATAATAATGGTCCCATGAACATGGTGGGAAGATCGAGATTAAATCTGGATGGTTGTTGATAATATTCTTATGTTTCCCAGGACATCAGACATTCAAACAGAAGAAAGTGTCTCATACACGATCATCAAGTGTCTGGTTTAGCTGGCAAAGGTTGTACCCACTTAATCTTGAGTTTGGGTGCATAAGAGTTATGTTATCTTTTGTGATCATGCACGGTTTGATTCGAATTAGTCCGTTAAGTTCAGTTCTCTAGTTGAAGTGGGGTAGACCCAAATGCCACGTGGTCCAATGAAAAAAAAAACCATATGGCATGCATGTTGAACTTAACCAAACCACTTGGAGGAAGAATTCAAATCTATTAGGGGTCATCAAGTTTAAAAATAAAAATAAAAAAAAGAACGAGATAAAGAAAAGAGAGTCTAAAATTGCAACTCGATTTAGACCTCAAGCCGGAACACTCAAGGTCAATGCATGCCTAACTTAACCAACCATGTGTATACATCAGTAACAATAAGTGGAAAAAAGAGCTAATTACAAAAGTGTGGCGAAGAAATTCAAATATGTAGTTCAAAATCAAGCTTTAAATCATGGTTTCCAAAGAAAATCCACATGTTAAGTGTTGACTCTACAAAAGGCAGGGAACACCTTAATCTGTAGTGTCCCTTATTTCTTTAATTGGAATTCAATGTGGCAAGAATTGGTTTGTATTTTTTTCAAAAAAATTCATATAGATTTTTTAGTCTTAAAAAATAACATTTTTACATGATATTAGTTTTGGAGTTCAAAGTATATTTCTGTAAAATGAAAGGGAGTCAGTTTTTTAGATTAGACCAGTGCGGTTTTAAAATTAAACATTTGTTCACACATGAAACAGATTCATCTATATTTGTTATTGGCAAGTGTTGAAATCAAATCCTGCTAAGAATCAATTTAATTAATTAAACATTGTTGATTAAACTGAGTCAAACATTAATTATATGGCAGTACGTAGGTGTTCAGAGATCCTGAGACCAAGTCAGTCAAATAGTCTAATCACATCTGAAATGACGTATCCTATTAAACCACCCTCTAGATTGATTCTTTTGCCCTTTAATCATTCAGCATTCGGCAAAAGATGCCCAAAGAAATATAATATGCAAAATATTTTTTAAAAATCTTTTATTTTTTCAACCATACGCCAATGAGGCAATGACCAAACAAGACACTGTAAATCTGTAATCAGTGAAAATGAATGCATTTTACCCTTGTTGGTTGAGTGAGTTGCTATATATATATATATATATATATTTATTTCATGTCATTGTCGACCATATACTCATTATGAGTAAAAATTTAATGAGTCCCTCTTTCAATTTTCCATATGAGATCTGACAGTCTACAGAAGAAAACTGTTCATATTATTTTCTGCGATCTGCTTCGGTTAACACTTCAATTCCTGACTCCTCGCTGAAACTAATAATACTAATAAGAACAAAGGGGGAAAAAACTACTACTACCACTACTATTTTTTGCCGAGTCAATCTCAACTCTTTGCAAGGGAAACTGTACTCTGTGGTTTTCACCAAAAAATGAACTACACTCTCTGGATCCTCCAAAGTCCAAACTTGTTGATGGCATGTGGGGTATGAGACTAGGAGAGTATCCTAAGTTGTGGGGTACTTTTGATTTTTGAAGTTTTTTGCTTTTTTTTTTTAGAAAATTTAAAACTAATATTTTATTTAGAATACTATTTATTGATAGAAAATAAATAATTTTTTATCCTATTTATAAGTTATGTTACTATATTTTTATTATAATTTTTTTTACTTAGTGAGAAAAAATACTTTATTAAAATATATAATTTAAAAAAGACAAAGATGAATACTTATTAAATTTTTGAATAGAGTTAATAAGTTTTAAAATTCTATTTAATTCTGATAAAACATATTAAAAAGTAAAAACTTATTAATTTTTTTCCAAGTTATTCTAATGAGTACAAAATAGGCTTTCAACTACTCCATTCTTTCCTTTTTTTATTAAAAATAAATAATCAAATTTTAAAAAGGGGCATTTAAAGCATAAAACCATTTAATGGTCCAGATAAGTTAGACAATGACTTATTTCCTCCAAACCATAATATAGAGTATATTTTAGAAATAACGCATGGTCCAAAATGTGGAATATATATTAGGAAATTTTATGATTATTTATTAAACTATACCCTATTATACTTCAATATTTATGACTCTTCTTTAAAAAAGATAATGCTTTAAAATTTCAACTAACATTATTAAGGCACTTATATAAAATATTTCAATTGTTCAAAGTTCTCTTGTAAACAAAACAAAACAAAAAACAAAAAAAGTACTTCCGTAGGTCTTTTGCATAGTAGTGTTATAACTGTAAAATAGTTACTAACACTATATTTTATTACCAAAGACACGATGTCATGATTAATTATGGGTAAAAGTGAAAACTCATGCATATGGTTAGAAAGTGTTTGTTCTTAAATTGTGAGTGAATGAATTTTGTATAAAGAAGAATTACTAATTCAGGCGATGAGGTCATGCATGGATCATAACTTAAGTATGCATGCATGTGCTTCTTTGTAGATAGAGTTGTAAAACGAGCGGGCTCAATCTTTATAGGCTCAACCCTTAAGCACTAGAGCCCTTAAGTCTGATTTTTTTAAAATATCTCATTTTCAAAGCCCGACCTTTATATAAAGGGCTTAAGGCCAAGCTCGTAAGCCCTTATTATTTTTTTTTTATTTTTTAGAATTTTTAAAAATTCAAATTTTTAATTTTAATATTTCATATATTTTTTAAAAATACAAATTATAATGTTTAAAAATTTAAAATAAATAATAAAAATTTTAATTTTAAGGTATAAACATATATTTTAAAGTTTAAATTCAATTTAAAAATTAAAAATATTTTATTTTTTAAGGGAAAAATGAAAATAGGCCTAAAAGGATCGCCCGAGCCCGAGCCCGAGCCCATTTTTTCAGGACCTATCAAAGCTAGGCTTGAAAGCTCAATTTTCTTAAAAAAATATCTTTTTTTAAGCCCGAACTCTTATAAAATGAGCTTAAATGAGTGACACTTTTGACGCAATTTTTATTCTCGACTCTATTTGTAAGAGAGTTTTGAATGTACATGCCTCAAATTGATTCCATGTAGTGAGGAGATTAGTAGTGCACATGAATGACTATAGCTTCACATGGATTCTCAACACCAAATTGAATTACTTAAATTTAATTCATTTATAATTTTAATATTTACAGATTGAACCGAGACGAAAAGAAAATGAAGCATGGAGAGGCAAACCAAAGCACCAATTTATCTCATATTCTCCCACATTTCTATATTCTCCCACATTTCTATATTTTTCCTTAAAAAAATATCTTTTTTTAAGCCCGAACTCTTATAAAATGAGCTTAAATGAGTGACACTTTTGACGCAATTTTTATTCTCGACTCTATTTGTAAGAGAGTTTTGAATGTACATGCCTCAAATTGATTCCATGTAGTGAGGAGATTAGTAGTGCACATGAATGACTATAGCTTCACATGGATTCTCAACACCAAATTGAATTACTTAAATTTAATTCATTTATAATTTTAATATTTACAGATTGAACCGAGACGAAAAGAAAATGAAGCATGGAGAGGCAAACCAAAGCACCAATTTATCTCATATTCTCCCACATTTCTATATTTTTCCTTTATTTTATATCAAAGTGCTCCCTCTGTTTTTGGATATAAGAAAAACTTATACCATGTGTTTCTTTGTTTTTATTTATAAAAAAAACTATAAATTTTAAAAAAAATTTATCACATTTTTCCCAAATTATTATCTTTCATAAAGTTAATGTTTATTTTAACTAGACAAATTTATTTCATTAATTAATGGATAATTTCGTCCAGATTTTTTTAATTTTAGAGACATAATTATTATACATAACTAATTGTTTTGAATTGTGTGAATGAATTAATTTTTTCTTATAGTATTTGAAAATGGAGCCGTACTCTTAGATCTTAGTAACTTTATTTTAAAATTTAATAAGTTTTCACTTCTATCCTTTAATGAGGACAAAAAATTATTTTTAATAATTTTTTTACCATTTAATAAGGGCATAGAGATAAAGATAAATATAAAAATAATAAAGTATTTTATAAATAAAATTAAAATTAATCTTTTTCTGCGTTATAAATAGAATGAAAAAGGTATCATACTCGCTCTACTCATGCATTGTGTGATGTAAATTTTGAGTGGTTAAAGTTTCGAGGGAGTCAATAAAGGGCACAAGTGAAATTCTAATGTCAAACTTGAAAATCTTATCAATTGAAAAGCCTGGCTATGTACCCAACAACGCATTTATATTATCAATTAAAATAATAGAAGAACTTCTCTTGAGGTCATCCATCTTAAAGTTACTCCCTCACAAATACATTTGACTGCAGAGTGACGATGAAACACATCTATCTCTATAATTAAATATAGTATTAACTAAATTTGTAATTAATCAAATCTGATATTAACCAAAAAACTGATTGAAAATATTTTGGGTATATATGTCCATATAATATATCTTGAAACAATATTAATTGAAGAACTGAGAATTGATGAGATGAGTAGTTGTAAGCATTACTTGAATGATGAGATTTGTCTTAACCAGGTAGAACGCGTGGAAGGTAACTTAACACCAAATTCTGTTCAATATACATAAGAAATTAATGTATTTAACAAATAAAAAGTTTGACGAGGAGCTAGTAGGAAAACATAAAGCTAAACAAGTGAAGAAATTAAAGGATTGAAGGAATACATAAGAAGAAAGAAAAGAGGGAAAATGAAAGGGAATCGAGGAAGAGAAGAGAGTACAATTTCCCTCAATACATTATTCAACACTCCCTCCAAGCACCGTCCCGCGATTCCCGCTCACCGTACGAATTGTGCAATTTAATTTCGCAATATCAATTATACTGACTTTTTTAAATGATTATTTGACTTTGAAAGTTTTAAGTATTATCAAATTTAATTAAAAATATTTAATAAATATTTTCTGCATTCAAATTAGAGAGTTCGTATTTACTTATTTTTATTTTATCATCTAATATCTTGGAAAACTTAAAAGGATTATCATCCCTTGCTCACTCTAATACGAATTCATGCTGTGGGAAATTGTTATTGTAACCAGCAGCCTCATAGGTATTTTAAAATACCTTTAATATATTTATTTAATGTCAATCATATTCTATGACTCGAACTTAAAACCCTAAGATAAACTAATTTGATTTCCTCGATCAGTTGAACTAAAATCTCTCCGATCGAGTTTGTGTTTAAAATGTTACAACCTCTTCTTCTACTATAATTAACTAATGCTTTTTGTATATATTATACTCATGTCATCATTAATAACAGTTGTTGGTGTTGTTGTTATAAGTTGAGAAAATTAATCTGCATGTCCTCATAATTTTCCTCAATTTTAAATTTAGTCCATATAGTTTAATTTATTTTAATTAAGCTCTTATAATTTAATTTTTAGATATATTAATCACTAAAAGTTGAAATTATTAATGAATGATTAACTTAATTTCTCAAAACAAAAACACTTTTCAAGTTTATAGAAGATGTGATTTAATGCTTTTGATCAAGAAAAAAAGAAGTTTGATTTAATACAATTTTTATAATTTTATTAAAATTTTTATGAAAATTATTCATGTATAAAAATTAGGAAAAAAAAATCACAAATAGGTCTCACATAAGAAATTTATTTACAAACACATCTCATAATTTTGTGAAAAATACATCCACCAAGTCTTAGAGAACATGATTGTCATTAATTTATCATGTAAAATAATACAAATGTCCTTGACCTCTCACATCTTTGAGTCTTTGTCTAGCATTGACCAACCATTGATAGCCACTTACTAGTCACTAGTCAACTAAAAGTAATTTTTTGAAAAAAAAAATTTGTTAAATTATTCATATTTTAATATTTACTAGTCAAACATCACAAATTTATAAGTAAATATTCATTGCAGCTAACTTCTTACATTTACAAGTTCACATCTTACCACATTAATAGATTAATATTTACAAATTAAAGTTCAAAAATTTTAATAGGTTAATATTTACAGCATTAATATTTAAATATTAAAATATTAATATTTTAATATAAAATATTTTTCCCTAGTTAATGCCAGCCGGTGGCGGTGAACGTTAGCTAAAGGGGTGAGTGTCTGAGGGCATTTGTGTCATTTTATATGGTAAATTAATTACAATTAAGTCTCATGAGACTTATATGTATTTTTACAAATTTATGAGACTTATTTATAAATAAATTTTTTTTGGGACCTATTTATCATTTTCCCTAATTTTCATGTCTTCATAAAAATTTTAATATTTTAATTCTTATTCGTTCATTTTTTTCATAAATATTACTCTTTTTGCTCAAATTATAAGATACTTTTAGATAAAATCTCACATATCAATAAACCTCATTAAATACACTTAATAACTTTATCTTTTTAAAATAAAAATATAAACTTTTCAGAATATCCATCATTTAATATATTGAAAAAAGAAGTGATGGAAATTAATTATAGAGAGAGAAAGGGTAATATTAAAATTAGTGTATTTAATGAAATCTTAATCTACTCAAAGTATCTTATATTTTAAATAAAAAACTCCTTTAAAAGTGTCATATAATTTAGGATGAAGAGAGTATAATATAATGGGCAAATCATTAATGAGCACCTCGGAATATTGCAAATAATTAATCAAAAGTACAAAATAATGAAATTAGATTTTAGAACTATTGCCTTTTTTTGGTAGCTTTTAAAAAATACTTTGACTAAACTGTCTCTGCCTTAAATGTCATCTTAAACTTCACTTGTGTTTAAATTACTTTTTTTAAAAAAATTAATGATAAACGAGGGGTCGCCAAACTACCTGAGAAAGATAGAAATTGATGTTGTCAGGACTTGCTTTTTAGGGGCTCCTGGTGGCTGAATCAAGTGGAAATGAGAAGGGTTTTTTTTTTTTTTTTTAAACGGTGAGAGATAATCTAATGGAATTTCTGTGAAGTCCATCTTATTTAACAGTGTCCAAGTGGGCTCCATTTTGTGGTTGATTTCCTTCTTGTCTTCATCTTTCACCATTTCTGAACCTCTCACCATGACGACCTTCACCTTCATAACTAGTAGTTCCTCTCTTGGCTTGTAGACGACTTGGTGTAAAAAAAACTTATATCAGGTTCTGTAATTTTTGATGTTATTTTTTATTATTATCAGTTAATTATGGTTGAAGTTAACTTTTGTTAATAGTAGAGATTATATTGCATCATTTGTAAAAGTTAAAAAAATAATTTGTGTAATAAATGAGTTCATGATTGATAGTGTTATTAGATCTAAAATTTAAGAGATAATTTTCTCATTCACCCACTACTACAGAATATATCTTTAGAAGCAGGTATTTAGGAGCGCTTCTTTAAAAAGCACTCTAAAATGTAAATGCAGAATTTACTGGAGTGCTTTTCTAAATAAGCGCTCCTGTATGTCAAGGCTTCTCAATAAGATAAAGCTGTTAATTAATATTTAAAAATTTAAAAAAACCTTCAAGAGCACTCTTCCAAGAGTTCCAGAGCTCTCATTAATGAGTATGAGCACTCTGAAAGAGTGGATCATTATTTTTCCTTCTCCTGTCAGTTTTCTTTTCCTCATTCAGTTTCTTTCAAACCTCTCTCTCATTTGCTGCGACCGTGCATTCTCAACGAGTTCTAGATCCGTCACTGGAGCAGTCCTTCCGTCGCTGTATTTCTGCATTGCATTGTCTGTATTTCTGTGTCGCGCCATCCATCTGTCAGTCTTTTGTTCGTCGTTTGTTTCTGCATCACGCCATCTATATTTCTGTGTCACGCCATCTATTTATGTGCTGTGCCTTCTCTATTTTTGCATCGCCATCGCCACCATCTTTGTTTCATCACTGTCTCAGCATTTCTGCATCACATCGCAAAGTCTCTTGCATCGCTGTTCCAGATCTGCATTGCTGTTTTAGATCTGCGTCGCTGCTATACATCAGAGGAAGTGATGTCGCAAAGACCTTCGCTGCTGCCGTGAAGACCACCGTTTTCTGCCGTGAAGACTACACTGTGAAGGTATTTTTTTAATAATTAATTTATAATGTAATATATTAATATATTTATATATATTTGAGAATAAATTTCATATATATATTTTTAATAATTAATATTATAGATAATATATGAATTAAAGTTATTTATATTAAAATTATGGAGTATTTATAGTTGATAATTTAGATTAAAGTTGAGGAAACTACTTGAACATTTTTATTTTATTTATGAAATATTCTTTTAAGGGAGATTGTTGTTATTAATTAAATTACAATTGATTGACAGAATTTAAATGCATTATGCTACTAAATTTTTATTTGGATGAATTAATTTTTTTAGTTTAAATGTATTGTATTTTAGAATTTGATTGCTCGATCATTTGGGAGTTAAGGAAGACGCTGTTAAATTTTTTTAATAGAAATCTAAGTCTTTTGTTTATTGAATTTTGATAATCATATTAGTAATATGGATTGTAAATGGATGTCGACTAATCGACTATCTAAAGAATATTGGGATGGTGTGGATAAATTCATTGAATTTGCATTTTGTCGTGATCAAGACCCTCGTGAAGTCATATGTCCTTGTTTTAAATGTTGCTATGGAAAAAGAGTAAAGCTAATAGAATTAAAAGATCATTTAATATGTAATGGGATTGATCCAACTCATACTTGTTGGACCATGCATGGGGAGACAAGGAATAATGCAAATGATTGGAGGGATAGTGTGAGCTACTCAACATTTGATTGTGATAGTGGGACATATGATGTTGACCGTCTTGATGAAATGATTAATATGATTGAACAGGATCTTAGGGACTGTCTTGAGATGTTTGAGAGGTTGAAGAGTAATGCTGATAAACCATTATACCCCGGTTGTAAAAAATTCACAAAACTATCAATTATTTTGAAATTATACAACCTAAAGCAGCGAATGGATGGAGCGATAAGAGTTTCACGGATTTACTTAAACTCTTATATGAGATGTTACTTGAGTACAATGAGTTTCCACCTAATACTTACGAGGCTAAAAAAGTGCTCTGTTATATTGAGATGAGATATGAGAAGATACATGCATGTCCAAATAATTGTGTCCTCTTTTAGAAAGAGTATTCAACCTTAGATAAGTGTCCAAAATGTGATGTGTCACGGTACAAGAGAAATGGATGTAGCCTAGCGAAGGTATTGTGGTATTTTCCAATCATACCAAAATTTAGACGCCTATACAGCATTGCAGAAGATGCTAAACACTTAACATGGCATGCTGACGAGAGAATTAAGGATGGGAAGCTACAGCACCCTACAGATTCTCCTCAATAGAAAAAGTTTGATCTTATGTACCCTGAGTTTAGGGTTGAAGATAGAAACTTACGACTTGTACTAGCCACTAACGGAATAAACCCACATGGCATGCAAAGCAGTACTCATAGTACATGGTTGGTTATTTTGATGATCTACAACCTCGCTCTAGCATTGGACATGAAGTGCAAATTTATGATGCTATCATTATTGATTTCTAGGCCTCGACAACTAGAAAATGATATAGATGTGTACTTAACTCCTTTGATTGAAGATCTGAAGATTTTGTCGGAGACAGGTATGGAAGTTTATGATGGGTATAGAGAAGAACATTTCATCCTACGAGCAATGTTGTTTGGCACCGTAAATGACTTTCTTGCCTATGGCAATTTATCAGGATACAGTATCAAAGGACGAGATGCATGTCCAGCTTGTGAGGAGCACACTTGTTTGGTGCGATTGGAACATTGTAGGAAGAATGTCTTCATTGGTCATTGACAATTTTGGCTGAAAACACATCATTACCGGTGATTGAAGAAGGCCTTCAATAGCCACCCGGAGAAGGGTAGAGTTCCCATGCCATTAACCGGTGAGCAACTCTTTGAAAAGGTCAAAGATTTAAATATGAAATAGCTAAGATTTTAAGCTAGAACATGAAATAACTAAGATTTTAAGCGAGCTCGAAATGTATTTTCTGCCTTCATTCTTCGCCATCATGGTTCATTTATCATTTTACTTAGTTAGAGAGATAAAGTTGTGTGGCCTCGCTTATTTGAGATGGATGTACCCAGTAGAGTGTTACTTGAAAGTATTAAAAGGATATGTAAAAAATTAAAGTCAGCCCGAGGGGTGTATTGTTAAGAGGTATATCATGGAAGAAGCAGTTGAATTGTGCACTGGATATCTCTCTAATGTGGATGCCATTAGGTTGCCAAAGTACACAAAGGACACCATAGGTGAACACGGTGGAATCATTGGGAAGAAACTCATTAGCATAGACAAGACACAATGGGAGCAAGTTCACTTGTATTTTTACACAACACTAAGGAAGTTCAACCATATATCAACGAACACAAGGCAATAGTTAAGAGTCAGAATAAAGGTAAAAATGAAACTTGGCTAGCAACATATCACAACTGATATTTTATATATTGGTTTAGAGCTCACATCTTTGAGGAGTCCCACCCATCAAAAAGGTTGAGATTTTTGGCTAGGGGTCCCGAATTTGAAGTATTTTCTTATATAGGTTATGTAATTAATGACTTTACATTTTATACGAAAAGCCAAGATGCTCGGAGCACTATGCAAAATAGTGGTGTAACGCTTATAGCTCAATTAATGCATGTCTCTAGTTTTAAAGACAAGAATCCAATCTATGCGATGATGTTATATTTTTGGATTATAGAGCACATTTGGGAATTAGATTATATCAAGTTCCATGAACCTGTCTTTTGTTGCACGTGGGTTGACAATAAAAATGGCTTTTAAATTGATGAGTTAGATTTTATTCAAGTAGATCTTAATAAGGTGGCTCATAAAAATGAACCATTCATTTTGACATCACAAGCTCGACAAGTGTTTTATGTGTCAGATCCAGCGCATAAAAATTGGTTGATCATTCTTTTAACAAATAAAATAGTGGGTAATGAAGATGATGAAGATTTCAATGTCGAGGATGACCCTTTCATAGGAACATCACGGACATTTGATGTTTCAATTGGGGATAATGCCTTCTATATTAGAGAAGATCACGCAAAAGGAATTTGGATTGATGAGGGATATGTAGAACACACAAAAGAAAAAACCAAAAAAAAAAATTTTAACACTTGTAAGTTCTTTATTTAAATTTCCTTTTAGTTGTTAAAAATTTACTTTTAGTTGTTAAAAATTTTCTTTTTATTGCTAAAAATTTACTTTTTGTTGCTAAAAGTTTACTTTTTTTTCTTTCAGGTATATGGCTACCCCACCTGAGAAGAGTGGTGATGCTCCACCCACTGAAAAAGAAGCATTCAAGGAGGTTAAACGGTGTAAAACTGTTATGAAAACAGTGATATGGTATCGAGCAGCTAGTCATAAATTACCAATAAATTGGAATGATAGGGGCCAATTAGTTAAGTCTCCTCAGTTGGTCAATTACAGAGGGGTCTTAGCTCGTCATTATATTCCTTGTTGCATTGCAGACTGGAGAAAGAAAAATGACCCACCGCTTGAAGAAGCAAAAAATAATATATGGGAAGATTTGTGTATATCTTTTGATTTGGATGAGAGTCATAGGCATTACATCATGAGAAAAGCAGCATATGCTCATAAAAGTTTTCGAGCTACTCTCACAACATATCATTTAAAAGATGCAAATGAAGAATTTAATCCTCATCTTCCTAAAATGTATCTAAAAATCTAGCAAGAGCATTGGGATAAATTTATTAAAATGCGCCAGTAGCCTGAATTTCAACAGATCAGCCAGGTCAATTGCTCTAGAGCCGCAAGTACTCCTTTTCAATATAAAGCAGGAAGAAAGAGCTATCCAGATATTGAGCATGGTTTGATAAGTTTCAATTAATATCATCTGTTGATATTACTTATATATATAAGGAAATGTTTTTTAATTATTTTAATTTCTTCTTTAAATAAAGGGAAGAGGTTGGACCTAATGCTCCAATTTCTCAAGCTCTTGTATGAAAGACTACTCGAGAAGATAAAGAAGGCAAATTACCTGATGAACGCACTCGAAAAATCTAGGAGGATTGTGTGAGTATTAATATTTTAGTGTATTACTTTATTTACTGATGCACAAAACCAAAGGCAAAAGAAACATGTTATTTTTAGCTCCTCACAATCCAGGATAAATTGTTATTATTATTTATTTGTAAATTTAGTTGATATTTTAGTTAATGAAATATTTTATTTTTTCAGGCAACATTGAATGCTTGTTTATATCAATCCATTCATCCTTATAATTTATTATCTTGATTCATTAAGAAATAGTGACTTTAAGAACTACAAATCTATGAGGATATTATTTAATCAATAAGTTTAGTTCTATATTCTTTATATATGTTTATTATAACAATTAGTTTTTACTTGGTATGATTAATCATTATATAATAGGGCTGTAGCACATTATCGAGGAGGTGAAGGTCTCCCTCCAAACACCAAAAGACCTGATCCTGTTGAGTTTTATTCATGAAAAAGAATAAAGGTTTGTATTATTTTCTTAATAAAACAAGTTGGTACGTATCTAAATGATTGTTTGATTGATATTTTATGTTTGTTATTTTGGATTGATGTAGAAGTTTTGAAAAATTCTGAAACTTTCAAGTTATAGGGGAGATTCTGCCGGATTTTTTATGACAAATACTTGTATCATATATATAACTTCATCCCTGAAGTATTTTAAATTAAGTTAGAATTTATTTCTACCATATTTTGATAATGACATCTCTTATTGTTTTATAGGTACCTACACAATTACAAGATTGGGAGTATGGATACTATATTATAAAGTTTATGAGAGAAGTAATCACACAACAAGAGTTGATCATTCCTGAAAATGTAAGTCAAAAGTTTTGAAATTAAGTTAATATAATGTTAATTACTTATATATTGCTTTCATATCTTGTATAGTATTTTATTGGAGCAAGATCTTCGCATTTTACTATGGAGCAAATAGAAGATTTAGTTGAAGAGTGGTCATAATATATTATTGGCTGTTTGTGATAGGAAGTTAGATTTCAATGTTAGAAAAATAACAATAGTTTCATTTGTTAGGCTTGTTAAAAATTAAACTAGATTAGTTAAGAAATTAAAATTGTTGTATCAGTTTCAATTTCTTTTCTTGTGTATAAATTTTTATATTGATATCATTTTTAAATTAGTTTTTGATATTATGATTTGTCATTGTTAAAGAGATGTAAAAAGAAAAATTTTAAAAAATTTGATTTAAAAAAATAAAAGTAATATATGAAAGCGCTCATTTGGAAAGCACTCCTGTAGAGTAACATACAGAGCACTCCAGTATGGTGGCCTACGGGAGTACTCCTGTATGTGCTGATGTGTGCCCTTATATATGAGAGTGCTTTTTAGAAAGCGCTCCTATATAGCATACATATAGGAGCGCTTTTGTTAAGCGCTCCTGTACATTTTGGAGCTCTCGATATGGAAGTGCTTTTGAAGCACTCTCTAAGGTCAAAAAAAAATATTCCTATAAGCTTATTTTGTAGTAGTGATCCTAAAAAATATTACTCTCTTTGCCTTGCAAATATAACTAGGAGGAACACATTTCTAATAGATAAGCTCGATTTAAAATACTACTTCCTTTTTTTGTGAAGTTTTTTTATTTCATTTTATATGTTCCTATATAATTTCAATCCAGGACTTTATTATAATTTTTTATAATACCCCTATTTACTTCAACAACTTCAACTCAATATTTATTAAATTTTAAGAACAAATTTGACAATGTAGTAATTTTTTTATGTATTAATATAATTCTTAAGTCATGTGTAAATATCTTTAAAACTCTGTTATATTTTTAACACGAAGGAAGTGAAAAAGGTAATAACTTAGAGTAATATATAGTATTAGAAGGAGAACATAGTTTTGATGGAAAAAATGTGGAAGGAAAATAGAGAGAAGAAAATATTAATACCAACAAAGAGTAGTCCAGTTGGTCAGAATTTAGCCCATAACATACAAGATTGTATAATAAAATCTTGCTATTGATATAAAAACCTTATTGATAGATGATCTGTAAAGCCTCTTTAAACTTTGAAGGCATGTCATAGTCTTAGTGAGCTTTCGAAACTTAACTCAACTAAACTTTTATTAATAAAAAAGAGAATATTAATATAAAAAAGCTTTCAAAAACATATACTTTTTTCATAGGGTTTTCCTAACATTTTCTCATTCCTATTTCCCCTTACAAATTTAGGATAAAGATGATGAATAAGGGATTTGTGAAGTTGAAAAGTGACAATGCATATACACGCATGGCTGCAAACATAACTGCATTGTTTTTTGGGTAAATGTGCAAACAGGGACGGACTTACTTTATGGGTGGCCTCCCCAGATTTTTTTTAATTTGTAAGGTATAGGGAGTTTGTTGGGAGATATTTTCAAGCCTCAAATTTTTTTAATTATATACTCTTAATCTCATAATATAATTTAATCTAGCCCAACTTAAATATATGATTCAACCTAAAACAATTAACCCAACTTAAAATAAATAAGATTTTTTGGGTAAATGTGCAAACAGGGACGGACCTACTTTATGGGTGGCCTCCCTAGATTTTTTTTTAATTTGTAAGGTATAGGGAGTATGTTGGGAGATATTTTCAAGCCTCAAAATTTTTTTATTATATACTCTTAATCTCATAATATAATTTAATCTAGCCCAACTTAAATATATGATTCAGCCTAAAACAATTAACCCAACTTAAAATAAATAAGATTGATATATTTTAAAATAATGATTCAAATTTGTTAATTTGCATGAAGTGTCTGATAAGCTACCTCTGCTCTCGTCTCTCGTGGTCTCGCCTCTACCTTTTTCTGTGTGTTCTGCTCGCCGTCGCCAGCATCTTATTCTCATCCAAGCCTAGGAGCAGTGATTACCCGATGACTTGACCATTAACGACTGTAAAGCAAAGGTATGTTTCCCACTTTGACTTCAGCACTCACTTCCCAAACCCCCAAACCCCTCTTAAGCTATTTTGCTGTTCAATTCGACTTCGACCTTTAGACTTTGGAGACTAGATTTTGAGTTCACATTTCCATTTGAGTTTCTCTGATTTTTTGATGAATGATGATGCAATGTTGAGAATTAGTTTGGGTCTTTTTCTCTGATTCTTGAAATCAATTTAATATGGAGAAATGAGAATGGATAAGGATGATGGATAGCAAAAGCCAAAAAAGGCACACTTCACAACAAACACTAACACTCATTAAGGCTTAGGCACCCACACTTGACATATCACACATGCGTTTTGTGATTTTAGAATTTGGATTTATATGAAATTTAGATGGTTATGTGTTATTTGGATATTTTTATTTATAATTTATATGTTTGTGTTTCCTGTCACTACTTCTATTTATATGTTTTAATTTATATTTCTTAAATTTAAAAAAGATTCTTATTTGTTAGCTTCTTATTATCTTTTTTAATTTTTTAGATGAAAAAGACACTACATTCATTCTTTAAGAGAAAGAATGTGGAAATTTCACAACTTGATGGGGGATTAAGTTCTTTGCTAGAAATTGAACATCAACCTCCTATTGAGGAGCTACTTCCCCAACATCCTCCTTCAAAAATTTCAAGAATGTAGACTAATGAAAATTTTGATATCAATTCATTACAACATGATCCAAGATTGAGGAGACAAATATGGGAATATCCTATTAAGATGCGTGATGAAGTTAGGAGAGCTTATATTAAAGTCGGTCCTTATCAATATTTGTGCTTAAAGTATCCAAAATCTAAAGAAAAACATCCCCATAGTTTCTAAGCATCATGGTTTAAATTCTTTCTATCATGGCTAAAATATTCTCCTAGTGTAGATACTGCATTTTGTCTACCTTGTTATTTATTTCATTCTCAAAATGGACCTTCTAGATTAGATGCATTTACAGTTAATGGATTTTGATCTTGGAAAAGGGTGAGAGATGGGAGAAATTGTGCATTTTTGGCACATATTGGAAAAGATCATAATTCTCCACATCGAACTGTAAAAAAAGCATGTGAAGATCTCATGAATGAAGATATTCATATTGCTCATAGATTTGAAACTTACACATCTCAAGAAATTGTAGAAAATAGACTTCGTTTGAAAGCTTCAATTGAAGTGTGTAAGTGGCCAGCATTTCAAAGTTGCTCTTTTAGAGGTCATGATGAGTCTGAAACATTAATTAATCGTGGCAATTTTTGAAACTTCTAAGTTTCATATCTTCTTACAATGATAAGGTGGCAAATGTTCTGGAAAATGCTCCACAAAATGCGTTATATAAATCACCAAAAATACAAGAAGAAATTTTGTATGTGATGGCAAAAAAAGTGAAAAATGTCATTCATAAAGAAATTGGAGATGTAAAATTCTATATAATTATTCATGAAGCTCGAGATGCATCAAAGAAGGAGAAAATGTCTATTACACTAAGATTTGTTGACAAAAGTGGATGTGTACAAGAGCGCTTTTTTGGGCTTGTTCATGTTCAAGATACCACTGCATTGACATTAAAAGAAGGTATTTTTTTGTCTTCTCTCAACATAATCTTAATGTTTAAAATATTAGAGGACAAGGCTATGATGGTGCAAGTAACATGCATGGAGAATGGAATGAATTACAAGCTTTGATTTCAAATGAATGCCCATATGCATATTATGTATATAGTATGGCACATCGTTTGCAATTAGCATTGGTTGTTGCATCTAAAGAAGTTATTCCTATCCATCAATTTTTTTCTTCATTGGGTACTATTGTTAATATTGTTGGTGCCTCTTGTAAGCGCAATGATCAATTAAAAAGATGCTCATACTGAAAATATTGCCTATTTACTTGAGATTAATGAGCTTGAAAGTGGAAGAGGGCTTAATCAAATTGGTTCTTTACAAAGGGTTGGGGATACTCATTGGAGTTCTCATTTGAAATCTATTTCAAGCTTGATGAAAATGTTTAGTGCTTTATGTGAAGTTTTGATGAATATAATTGAGGATGGAACTACTGCTACTCAACGTGCAGATGCAGATGCTGCTTATGAGATGCTAACTTCCTTTGAGTTTGTTTTCATCATGCATCTTATGAAAGAAATTTTAAAGATTTCTAATTTTCTTTGTCAAGCTCTACAACTTCAATCTCAAGATATTGTGAATGCAATGCATCTTGTTTCATCTACTAAGCTTCTTATTTAGAAATTAAGAGATGATAGATGGAAAGAGTTAGTTATGAAGGTAAAATCTTTTTATGACTTAGTCAATATTCCTGTTCTTGATTTTGATGCTCATTATATTGGTAAAAGAGGAAGGGCTCGCCATCAACAAGATGAATTTACAATAGGGCATCATTATAAAATTGACATTTTCAATGCCGTGATAGACTCTCAATTACAAGAATTGAACAAATTTAATGATGATACGGTGGAGTTGCTTATTCTTAGCTCAGCTTTAGATCCAAGGGAAATGTGCATATTATTTATAATTGATGATATTTGCAAGATGGTAGAAAAGTTCTATCCATAGGATTTTTTGGCACAGAAATGCTACAATTAAAGATACAATTTGAGCATTTTGGCCATGTCTTACAACTTCCTGATTTTCAAACATTGGTTACCATTTCTAATTTATGTTAATGGTTGGTGAAAATAAGAAAATCAGAAAACTATCCTCTTGTATATAGAGTTATGACTTTGCTTCTCACTCTTCCAGTTTCTACAGCTACAACAGAGTGATCTTTTTTAGCTATGAGCACTATTAAGACCATGCTTTGCAACAAGATGGATGAGGGATACCTTTTTGATTCTTTGGTTTTGTATATTGAAAAAAGAATTGTTAAAAAGTTTGATATAGAATCTCTTGTAGATGATTTTAATGACATGAAGGAGAGAAGGGTAAAGCTTTCTTTGTCTAAAAAGACAAGCTAACCTTTCACATATTATTATATAATTTGCAATATCTTTAGTTAAATCTTGTGTCGTTTTTTTACTAAGCATTTGGGCCCCCCAGAATTGGAAGCTAGTTCCGCCCCTGTGTGTAAATATGCTCTCAAAGTTTTCTTGAAAGTGCAATTGATATCTTAAAGTATTTAAAGGTATGATATTGCTCATAACATTTTTTTTAAAGTAAAGCAATTTTATCCTGAGTTGATAAAAGCAAAACGTTGATCGTTGGTTGACTTTTTTATGCTCATGTAGCATTTATATAAAGCATCCATGTCACTTTTTATCATTTTAAAAAAATATGTAGGATAAAATAATAATAATAAATGTTAGTAGGTCCTGCCACTTCTGCCATCAACCTATTGCCTTTCATCTTCCTCCTCTTAACCTCCCATCTTCCAATGCCATGACCTTACCATTTATCTTCTTCTTCTTCTTCTTCTTCTTCTTCCACAACATCATAAGACCATCACCAAGTTCATCTTCTTCTTTAATAAAGGCACTTAAAGCCAGGAAAATAGGTCAAGCTCATAGGTTGACCCATTTGAACAAGTATGATAGGAGAGCTGGGCTTGCAAATAAGAACCTGAAATGATAAATTAGGATTAAACAACCTGGCCCATTTAAGCTCATTTAATTTAGGGCTTTAATGGGCTAACCCTTAAGAGTCAAGGGCTGCTTATTCAAGCCTGCATATATATTATACATTTTAAAAATCAATGTATAATGCTTGATTTCTTTTGAACTTGAAAAAAAAAAATTAAACCAAATATGATATGATTCACATGTGAGCATATATCTGCTAACCTAAGGAGGGAAGCTAAAAAAAAAGACAACCCTAAATCCCCTAATTCATTTAGATAAATAGATTCATGATTCAAGCCTTCACTCTTTACTTTCTTCATTTTGCTTCTCTTCTACTCACTCTTCTCTTCAATCGTCCTAATCATTGACTCTAATTTGCAATGCTTTTTTAATAGATGGAAACAAGACTTTTGAAGGTAGAAAAGGAATGTCAACGATAAATCTAGATAGGATACTTTAGATAACAGGATGACAATGATACTTTGAATATTTGATCTGGAATTGAAAGAGTAGTGTCAACAGTCTCTTGAACGAATCTTGAATGATGGCCTGGAATGAAACTTTAAACAGCTGCTTAGAACATGTCCCTAAATGGCACAACAATGATAGGTTGGTTAGCAAATGATGGCAAGAATCACAATGCTGAAGGGCAAGCTTGGTGGCACATACAACACGATTTGGTTCGATAGAAGGTGAAGAGGGGTTTTAAGTGAAGGCTATGTTATTGTTATGGATTTGAAGATGGGAAAGGCTATCACAAGCTATTGTTGGAGACTTTCTATATATGAATTTTCCAAATTATATTATTATTTGAGTTTGACACTAGTTAGAGACTTTTTGTTAGTAGAATGAAAGATTTTCAGTTTGACAAAAAACTAAAACAGGTAAAAGGCCTAAAGCTTGAAGGGCCTACCTTAAGCCCACTATGTTGAGAGTTGAGCTTCAAATATCAAGCTCTTGAAGGGTAGTTGGACTTAAACAAGCTAGCCTTTTTAGCCTTGAGACTATTAAAGGCTGGCCTAGCCTATTTTCCCAGCTCTAACTACACTAAGCATTTATTTCTTATTCAAACAAGCATTGTTCCTCCCTGATGCTTAGATTGCCAAAGCTCACAATGCCTAAGCCTTACAATTTTCTAGAAGCCATTGACAGGGAGATTGCTTCTTCTTACTCAAATCAGTGTTGTTGCTTACTTAGATTGCTTCCTCTTTCTCTCATGACTTTGTAGCTTCTTCTCCCCTTCACTTGTTGAGATCTAATTCACCAAGATCCCTTGTCTGTGTTTCTGTTTGCAATTTCTCCTTTCACGCCTAGGGTCCCATTCATCAAGGCTTCAAAGAGGTATGGATCCTTTACTCTTCCTTCCTTGAAGTGATAGATTAGCACTGGCTTCCTTCCCTTCTTGGATTACAAAAGTCTAGGGATTTTGAAGAAGCACGAAGACACCTGATTACTAGCAAAATATTGGCAAATCTTTGAATGCAAGTAATACTCGAAGCTTAGAGTTATTTTGTAAATCCTTGATATTCCTCTTCTATAAATTTCTGCTAAATCAATGGAAAATTTTTATTCCCATGTGTGCTAGTGAGATGAAGCTTGATTATATCTTCCTAATGTTCAAAATCTTTGGGGTGTTTGTAAAATTTTTTGCTAGGCAATATTTGCTCGATTTCAATATTATTGCTTATGATAAAGTTAGAACTTAGAAGTGTTAAAGGGGCAGAGTGTTTGATGTGGGAAGAATGGTCAAGACATTTTTCTCAAAGGGAAAAAAGTGAATTGGATGCCACATGAGCATGCCATGTCAGCGTGATAAGTTAACTAATGATCAATGTTTTGTTTTTGTCAACTTAGAGCAACATTACACCATTTTAAAAAATGTCATAGGTAACATTACACCTTTAAATACTTTAGGATATTAATTGTACTTCCAGAAAAACTTTAAGGGCAGATTTTCACATTAACACTTCTTTCTTAATATTGTCCCTACATCCACCTGACCATCTCTCCCTCTTTCCTTGTTTATATCCTTATCGAGTTTAACTTGGAGGAAGAATGATAACTAAGTCTTAGTTTAAGAAATTAATGATAGTTAGATTTTTTGAAAATGAAAGGCAAATATCAATTTAAATAATTACAAATTGAAGAGTTTCAATTTTAAATAAGATATTTAAATTTTAAATATAATTCTTAATTTATAATTTGAATTTTTATTTATAAATGTTTGAATCTATATTTATAATTTATTTTTTTAGATAATTTTTTTTAGAATTTAATTGTTGTTAATTCACAAAATTTAATTGCATTCTCCCAAATCCAAACCCCTTTTTGGTAAAAAGAAAAAAACAAGAAACAGAAGAAGCAACCCCAACCGTTAAAAAACATAAAAAAAAAAAAAATTAATACCACATTCACTTTCATGTTCCATCCCTCCAATCTTATGTTTTTTCTAAATATTTTTTCCATAAATAATAACTTATATTTTACCGTTTTTGTATTTAAATTTAAATATTATTAATTAAAATAAATAAAATGCTGGGAAAAAAAGGGGAACAGAGCCATCCCTAGAATAAGTGGCTCTTTATTTTATAATTTCTTTGTATTTATTATAAGACACTTTCAATTATTTTGCTAGAACAAAAAAATGACAATTAACTTATTAAATATGTCAAAAAATAAAATATTTTTCCAGCTTTACCTTTATTAAAAATAGGAAGAGAGAAATATGAGGAGTTATAAAATTAAATTTATAATGACAATAAACCTGAAAAATGGTAACAAATAACTCTCTGTATGCCTTATATTAAGAATAAACGAAACCTTTTAAGAAGTGCTCAAGGGAAAGGAGGGAATATATTATATTGGTATTGATGATTCCCTTTTATATATTCCGATGATTCTCATTAACCCCCTAAAAAAACTAACAAAGAATGGCAGATAAATCCTTCTAAAATAAAAAAATGATAATTGAATCTTGTAAAATCTAATAATCACAGTGAAATCCCATGTGACTTCTTTGAGATTAAATTTTTGTGTGAAATTACTTTAGTACTCATTTGTAACTATTTTTATATGATTCACAAGTTTAATATAAGTATTCATAAGTTTGATTTTACTAATGATTAAAATGATTTAAAAAATGACAACTTTCTATCAACAATTTTCTTCAATCAATAAAGTTCAACTAATTTTATATCATTTTCAAATTTGATATAAGTATTTGCAAGTTTAGTTCTACTAATGACTAAAAGAATTTAAAAAATTATAATTTTCTATTATCAATTTTCCTCCATAAGCAAAGTCTAACTAATTTTATATTATTTATAAGTTTGATATAAGTATTGGTAAGTTTGATTCCACTAATCATTAAAACAATTAAGAAAATCACAACTTTCTAAATCACCTAGAGATATTAAAGTAGTTTTATATAGGAATTTAATCTCAAAGAAGTTCCCTGAGATATCTCACTGTGATTATCACATTTTATGAAACTAAATTATTATTTTTCTATTTCAAATAGATTTATCTATCATTCTCACAAAAATTTATTACTAAATTAAACTTTTTATTAAAAATTAAGCTAAATCTCTAAATTTAAAATATTTTGGCATCTTTAATCATTCTCAGCTAACTAAAATCATCATTCATCGAATTAGCAAATTATGATCCTCAACGCATAATAAACTACAGAATAAAAAAACAAAGAATTCAATTTGATTCTCAGAATAAAAAATATTACTTCAAAGATGATAACTCTTTAAATGGTACTTAAATTTTTTGAATGATTATTTTCCACAACTATTGATTGTGGGAATACCTTAGACGATGGCAAAAAAAAAGAAGAATTCATATGATTATTAATTACTCATTCAAATATACAATTTGTACTCTTCATTTACATGGAGAAAAAAATATGAGAAAAAAATTCCTTAAAATAGTAAAAAAATATTTTTTTAAAATTTCTCTTCCCTATTTTCTTTCCTCTTTTCCGTCTACCTAAACCAAGTATTAAAGTGCCAATTTTTTATGTAACCAAATAAAGTAAATTTGATTCGAGATATATAATTACGTATATCTTTGAGCAAATTAAACAATTAACTTACTGTTTTGATTATCAATAGAAAACTAATTAATAGATTCAACACTAATAATATATTATACATAAGCTCAATAATAATTTGTAGGATTATTAACAGGATTAAGTTCAGCAAAAGGACTAACACTACTACAACAAATGACATAAATGATGGATTATTTTTGCTTATAAATGAACCGTCATTTATGACCCTGTCATTTAAAGTCCTCCTAAATAAATGATTGATATTTTAAACACCCATCATTATTTTTACAAGAGATACAAAAATATATTTTAAATGACAGGTTATTTAACCATCATTTATTCCTTTGTATAAATGATAGTTAAATAAACTGTCATTTAAAATATATTTTTGTATCTTTTGTAAGAATAATGATGGGTGTTTAAAATACCTGTTATTTATTCTCACCATAAATGATGGGCAAATATTTTTCTATCATAAATATTTACTTGTCATTTATTATTTGGTTACAATAAATGATGGTTAAAAATTTGCCCATCATTTATGATAAGAATATATGACGGGCAAATATTTACCCGTCATATATTCTATGATTTTTTTAAAAAAATAGAGGTTTGTTATTTATGGCAACTTTCCTGTAATAACTATATAAATAATAATCAGACAGCAATTTCAACATTTTTATACATGAATATTAATTATAATCAATACAAAATAAAATAAAACTAATCTCTTATTCTAATCTATCAAGCAATCAATGTATAGAATTTTTTAAAGAAAAATAATTTATCAACTAATATCAAATAATGAATGAAAACTAGTAAAATTATAAACACTAATCCTACTTGCACTAAATCTATTGATTTTCATCTTTGTGCAATGACTACACTTAAAATATGTACTGGCACCACTCTTCAATTACATCATTTATTTGTGCATGCCCAAATTCTTCAATGTAGAAATCCTCATAGTACTGTAAAACATGAATTATCTACCATAAATTTATTTTAATAAATTAAATTCATTAGCAATTATAAAGTAAAAATTAATTGTTCACATTCCATTGCAAGAATTGTGCTCTCATTATGAATAATGATGTCCTTCATAAACCTCATAACATAGAAACCACAATCCAAACTATTTGTCATTTGTCTTGGGCACTACAAATTAAAGAACCAATGAGTACATATTAATGCATTAAAAAATTATGAATATTTAAATTAAAAAATAATATTAATTACCTTTATTATATTCCAAGTGTAGGCTGCATCAAAATTTATAAATGACCTTGAAATTGTTTGTTTAGTATTTGTGCAGTACAACACAATTGCCCTAATAAAAAAGAAAAAATATGTTAGTATAAAAATAAACAAATAAATATATAAAATACTTATTTTTTGCACTTACATATTAACCAACTGCAATAAAATTTGTCTGTTCTCTAATTTTTCACCAAGAGAATCGAGATAATATATCATTGGAGTGCTACCATATGGTTCAGTGGAAATCAACATTCAATGGTCCCTAATGACATTAACAAGTGTTATAAAATTATAACTAATTGACTAAATTAATCTTAACAAATCCATTAATATAAGTAAAAAGTAGGTTACCCTTGGCAATATGGTCTTAAGAATAATATTTCCTTTTGAGCCTTTGCTTTAACATTTTCACTTAATTGTTTGGCTTGATCTAAAATCTTGTCCTTTTTAATTAAAGCATGTGCACCAACCTCATGGAAACTAACAAAAATAAACTTCATTTGTAGGCCGAAAGGGACAATAAATTTTTCATACAAGTACCTACCATCAATATATCAAATGAATTAGTATATATTTAAAATACTAATTATTCATATATGAAAGATAATTTACCGTATATAAAAGCTGAGAATAGTGAGGCTGGTCATCTCATGCAGTAGCACTTCATCTATAATATCAAGTAAAAGCATATCATATTATGGTGCACCATATATGCCTGCCTCAAATGAAATTTGTGAGATTAGAGGATTAGACCTATGAATCATTGCATTTTCCTGAAGTAAATTTTAATGCGAGCTTGACAATTAAGGCTCTTATTCAAACATAGCTACATGTGAAACAATTTTTGAGGAAAGCCTAGATCGAGGCACGGTCTTTTTCTTAGATTGTGCATCTTTGTTAGCTTTTTTTGGACTTGGCATCTTAACATCGATAGCTTGCCATCTAACAAAACTACCCATCGCCTATCCTACAATCCTTGCATCCTTGGTGGGAATAAGTAATGGATAGTTGAGATCTTTAAGTACATATCAATAGCAACTAGTACATAGGATGCAGGGAGTGGCATATTATATAATGTGTCTCCAAGCATATTGAACACTCGACCGATAGCAACCACGTGATGATTCAAGCTATATGCTAACAACTCACATATATTCTCGCCCTATATTAATGAGTAATATACTATATTAATGCTATGGAAAATAAAAAGAGTGAAATATAAGTGAAATAAACAAATACTATTTTACCTTAGGGAGATTTTTAATGGGCTGCATTACACTGAAACTACCTTTCTCACTAGGACTAATATGAAACTCCCCCTCCCGCCTTTTCTTGTCCTTTAGCAAGGTATCAATCAATTTTCATTGCCTAGATAGCTCCTCTTTCAGTATAGCAATCTTAGTCCTTGCGTCCACATCCTCTATTGACTTCGTCTTTTTTTGTGTTCCAAATATTTGCTTTTTTGTGACACTGAAGTTGTAACCCTTAACCCGACCGAAGTGTTCAGGATTACCCAGTGCCTTGCCCAAGACATCTCCATCATTAGGTAAGCCACTTTTCTCTATCTTAGACTGTGTAACATATAGTGAGAAAGTTAAATTTATTAATTAATTATAAAAAAATGATAATATTAAAATAATGTACTTACATATTTGTTAGCAAGTTCATGAACACATTCGTCAACAATATTTCCTTCTTTATTAGTCTGGGCTTCTATGAAGAGTTTATGATGTGAAATAGAACTTGCTCCTGAACCCTCTTGCTCGATCTACGCATTTAAATAAAGTTGAACATTAATAGTGCACATATCAATAAAATAAACTAAAATTATATATCCTAAATATTAACATACCATTTGCTGCTCAATTTCTGCAAATCCTATGCACCCTTTCTTGTAAGGGTATATATCTTTCTCATGCAACTATTTCTTTTAGTTGCTCAATTCCTATGCCAAACACATAGAATCATATCAACAATATATATATATATATATATTGATAATAAAAAATTATAGTTCATACTTGGAATTCCCATTATTTCATTATTCTTGTGAGACTAATGGCCTTATTAATTCGAGAACTTTAGCACTAATGTTTCCGGCCAATTTTTTAATGTATTTCATTCCAACGAAATACTGAAATGTCCACATTGCCTTTCCACCTTACTGAATGACAAATTTCATTTGACTAGCATCAATTGTGAACGCTGATTGTAAAACAAGGAAATTAATTAGATTTGTAGTCAAGTAATTATAATTAATTATAATGATTATGAGTAAAGTATTTTACCTCTACTTGCTTCCAAATATAATTCTTTGTTACTGGACTAACATCGTTCTAACTCCTAATTATAATGGGCACATTTGCCTTTGTCACAACCCCTATGTAGCTATAAATTTATTTTTGTTAGTCTTGATAGGTTAACCTTTGTAATTTCATTCAAGTTTATATTTTTGTCCAATAGCCCTTCTCCTATTTACCTCGCTCATTAATGCCAATCCCCTCATTATTTGATTTGCTTTTTGTTAAATTTGTTAATCATGTGTATCAATGCTAGGATCAGTATTACTAGGTCCATTACGATCATTACTTTTTTGAGAAGTCATTTACCTACAAAAATAGAAAAGACAAATATGGAGAACAAATGAATGATAAATTGATCAAAAAAGTAATTAACTACTCTACATGCAAAAAAATTTAGCAGCATAACGTCATAAAAACAAGTATTTCTCAAGCTCAAAATCATTTTTTAAACTTAACATCTTATATCAATAAGCCAAATTCAATCATACACAATCTCAACAGCAACAAAATCCAACAAAATGACATTTTCAACCATACACAATTCCAAAAAAAAATTCATTGAAAAATCACAGAAAAAAAAAGAAAAATACCATAAACATCAATTCCAATCATTGTTTTTTATCTCATTTATCATTCTAGTGTTACTCATACCTTACAGTAGTAATATCATGCCAAAATAATATCATTCATTATAGCAATTGTCAAAATCTCAATAAAATAGTTATAATTTTTAGAGAAATCGCGCGTCAATTTTGGTCACTCAAATGAACACCAATTATAATAAAATTTGGTACACTGGTACATTTCAATATGTAGTTTTTAACAATAAAACTATCCAAATCAAATAAGGCATATAATTTAAAAAAATATTCAAAAAATTCGTTCAAAATTCATAGAAAAAATACAATCATCATGAATATACATTTCGATCACTCATTTTTATCCTCATAATTATTCTGAGGCTACCCATAACCTCCATTAGCATCCTCAAGCCAAGAACGCATCATATATTATCAATTTCAACAATCCACATTACCAAAATCAAGCAACAATATGCATAGAAAGTTAACTACGTGAATTCAAACAATAAAACTCTACAAAACAATGAATAAATCATTCCCACAGCGAAAAAACCAAAGGACATTGAAAGAAATGGTACAAAACACAAAAAAAAATTGCAAGTTGGAAGAAAATGAATTGAAATGCAATGGCAAACTCAAGGCACAACGAACGGCAATGAGGATGATGGCGAAAACATGATGGAGGTGGGGGATGATGGTCGACTATGGAAATGAAGCCACTTTATGGGTTTACTTGTGATTTCGCATAAAAGTGGAGAAGAGAAGAGAGGAGAGTTCATCAGGCACGTAAGAGAGGATATGAAATGGAAGGAACTAAAAAGTTTTTAACTAAGAATAAATGACAGGCATTTAAATGCTCATCATTTATTCCACTTTATATAACGAGCATTTTAAAAGCCCATCATAGATTATGATGACTTTATATAACAAGCATTTCAAATGTCGATCATAGTCTCATTTTTTTCTTTTTTAAAATTTTAGAAACTTAAACATTATATGACTAGTGTTAAAACACCCATCATATAATGTCGTCAATATAAATGACGAGTGTTTAGAAAGACCGTCATTTATGTTAATATGAATTTTTAATTTTTTTAGAGGTAGAATTTGAAGCCTTATATGATGGGTGTTAAAACACTGGCCATATATGTTAATGAAATAAATGACGGGTGTTTGAACACCCATCATTTATTTTGCAACTATTATCCGCCTCTCTTTTAAATAATAAATTTTCTGAAAATTATCATTTTTAATGATATCATATATCAATAATTTTGTGGTAATGTACAAACTAATTTTTATTTGCAAGAATGTTTGAATTTTGCGAGAAAGATGTGCCAATATTTAGTGGGATTATAATCCTCTAAAGTTTATAGTCTAAAGTTCTGTCAATTTGAGATAATAGTAACTGTTAATTAAATTAAATGGCACAAAATTATCTTATAATAAAAAAGAATTAGAGAGTTTTGTATGGATTAATTATCAACTAATATTGTACTGAAATCACTCCATAACTAAAGCAAACTACCGTACGTTTCTTTCAGTGTTTACAAATTACCCAATCATGAAATTGCTTTTCAATCAATAACTAATATGATCTTAAATTCACAGAGTTTCAGATAACCAAATTCAGAGAAATTTTATCTTATTAAGTAAATGATTATATTTTAAGCAAGATTGTCTCTATTAAGAAGATCCATGTGTATAATAGTAAAAATAATTTGCCGGACCAGCGTCAATATTCAATAACATGCTGTAAGTAGAGAAATAAAATTAAATTCTTTTAAAAATAAGATTAAAATTAAAAAAGATTAGGGAAAACATAATCATTAGTCACTATAGTTTTATCAAATTTTGATTTTAATCCCTATAATTTGTTTTTAGTATTTTCAACCTTTATAATCTCTCTAATTTATTCAGTCAAAAAATAATAATCTCTCTAATTTAACATTATTAAAAACATGAAAAATAAACGTTTTCCCTGTAAAAAAATAAACGTTTTCCCTGTAAAAATAAACGTTTCCCAATCTTATTGTAAATATAAAGATTAAAAAAATTTAAAAAATTATAAAAATTAAAAGCAAAATTTAATAAAGCTACTAGAACGAGGAACTGTGTTTTCCCTGTAAAATTATTATTACCGAACAAAAGGGATTCATTTCTACATGCACGTGGGGCCACTGTGGATGGGGTCGGTGGAGGTGTCTATGGCCATGACATGAGCCTCCATCTTTAATCTCTCAGTCTCTCTAAAGTTAAGAGCTGAGCCATCAATTCTCTCCCTCGCTCTTTCCTCTCTTCATCCCAATCTCAAAGAATTCACATACTTCTTCTTAGTTCGCGCACAGAGAGAGAGAGAGAGAGAGAGGGATCTATCATGGTAGAGAGAGAAAAAGAGGTCGAAATAATTTATGTGGGTGTTTCTCCGGCCGCCATGTGGTTCGCCGGCGTCAGGAGAATCTCGTTCCTTTTCGTGGTGGGCCTTCTGGTAATCTCCGTGCTCTTCGTGTGGGTTTGCTCCCACTCGTGTCGGGTTGAGGCCATTCCAATATCTTCGTCTCCGTCTTCTTCTTCCACAGTGCCGACAAAAGAGAAGCTTAGCTATGGCGTCTTGGATAACAAGAGCAAGCAGGATCTGGTTCACAAGTATTTGAGTGGAAGAAGAGCTTCTGCCCCTCCTGCCATTAAAACTACTCCAAACGGCTTCGAAGAGAGTAAAAGAAGAATTCCCAGTTGCCCAGATCCCCTCCACAATTAATTTCACAAGTAGAATTCCCATCTTCCCTCTCTCTTGATTTTTCTTTAACCTATCTTTCAATTTTTGGTTTTGTAATTTCACGAAGCTCATCCAAAATACCTTCGTTTTTCTCATCATTTTCTCCCAAGAAACATGTCTGGTTATCGCAGATTATGAGGGAAAACCGGGGGTATTTTGGTACATGTGGAAAAAATATCTTCCTTTTCATCAGTGGAGGATTCAGAAATAGATCATCATCATCTTCATTTTCAATATGTTAGCTTGTGTACAGAAGCTCATGAGAGAGGTTGAGTTTTAGATTCAGTGTCGCAGGGTGCCCAGAATCTCTGAGCAATTAGAGAAACTGTGCAACAAATTAAACTCATGTACTTTTTGTAAATTACTAGCTTTTGACTCCTAGAACCGATCGAGAAGGGGAAGGACAAGAATGGCAGAAATATTGTTGAATATATGAGAGCAATTATTTTTCTCCCTAGTTGTTTTCCCAATGCAGGAATTATTATATATATACTTGGCTAGCTTAGTTCTCTCACTGCTGGCCAAGGTGTTTGATGAATAGTTGAAACTTGATATCATCAAAGGTGGTAAAAGATTAAATTTTTTTTTTTTGCCAGAATAAAAGATTAAATGTTTATTCTCAGACTTTGTTGAAGCTTCCGTGCACTGTCTCTATTTCTGGGAAGTGAAAGTTATACTGATGATGATGATGCATGATCTTCTATATATATATGTATATATATGTATGTATGTATATGTATGTATGTATATATGCATTTGCTAGTAACTGGGGACACTGGTAAGTATTCTACTGTGCTGATTCATTCTATACGTTCTAACAATTCTCTCAAATTTTGTTCCACAATCCATTATCCATCATCATTGTTGCAGAAAATATTGGAGATTCTCCATATTTTTCTGCGCTTCTTTTCCCTTCAAATTATTTGACAAAGACCTGACTATTGGAATCTCATCGTCTAACTAATATTGTCCACCAAATCTTAGCCGTTGATTTCATTGACTTTGTTCTTTTAGCCCATAACCTCATTTCTGGTCACTTTATTTGGTAGAGTAACTTGGTTGGGGCAAAAATTAAAATTCATTTCAGTCTTAAATATGAGAGTTGGTTGGAAAATTTGTTTTAGTCATGAACGTAAGTAGGATCTCAATCTCTTTTACTCCTCTAATCCTTTTTATAGGATAGAAGAATTATTTATTTTGATTTTATTTGTAAAGCATATCTTTAATTTTTATGTCTATCTTTATCTTTTTTGCTCTTGCTTAATGTTAAAAAAAATTATTAAATATTAGATTATTTTATTTTAAAGTATGGATATTTAATAGGGATAAAGTTTTTTAAATAAATTTAATAAGGTTTAAGATTTTCTTAATTTCAGTTAAACAAGTTGACAGTAATATTTATATTTTCTTTTTGTCCATATTATCCCCTATTGAATGCGCAAATATTCTCACGTGAGTTACATTAGAGAAACTCTAATTGGGTGAGGTATTTTAAAACCAGCACATATTTTTTTACAAATAATTAACTTACCTGAATGTAATGGAATGACGGATTTTCATGTGTCTTTACACTAACCAAGGTAATTTGTAAATGCTGTGTTAGAATGTGTATGTCGGGACCATTCCCCTTCTCGATTAATATTTGAATTTTGAACACGCCTTCTAGTTTGTGTATCTTCGATTTATATACCTACATTGGATAAACATAACATAAAATATAATCAGACGCATAATTTAATTTTTAGTATGTTATACCGAGATTGATTGTATTTATTATATAACGGGACTATGAATGTTTAAATGCATGCGTTTTCACATGTTACAACTCTAACGCAAGCAATCTAGCGATGTGATAATCAAATAGATTTTACGGATGGAGTGGAGATTTGATAATCAAATAAACATTTTTTGTCACAAAAAAGCCAATTTTATTAACCACGAAAAAAAATATTACAATTAGTAATAGCCAAAGCCAAAAAGCATTATTAAAAAAGAAACATAAGATACAACGTAACACACAACTCATAAAACAAAATAAAAGCAAAACAACAACCCAGAAATAGTATCAATATAGTCCAAGTGTAAAACCAAAACAACATATTAATTAATGCCCTCTTCATTCTGAAAGGAACTAGTAACAAAAGAAAAATTAATTAGGACAATTAGTAGCTTCCAAATTAGCAAGTAACAACCCGAATAAAGATGTAGCTATAAAGAACTATTCTATCGGACACATCTTCTTAAAGCTCATTAATGTTAAAAAGTTGGCAGCTTCATTACCTTAGCAAGCCACCAAGAAAAAACAAGCATAATTGCACAATTCTTTCGCTACAAGAATATCCTACACAATTCTCAAACATTTTTAATCATAATCAAAATCAAGTTTACCTCATAACATTTCCACAGGGACCATCTAACTAGAATATCACTAAGCCACCCTCAAACCTTCATAACAGTCAAGCATTCAACCATATGAGAGTAGAATTGGCAATAATATTCTTCCCACAACCACCCAAGAAATTCCCAAATTCAACTTTGCAAATAAGACCAATACCAAAAGACTTCAAGACACTATTAAACGAGCTATCAACATTAATCTTAACTCCCCTTGATAAATGTCTCCTCCAAGACAAACTTCTATCAAGTGAGTCCATAAGCGCATTGTATTTCTTCAATTTATGATGGAACTGCAAATTTTTACATTCAATCACAATCCTAAAGGCATTAAAAATAACTTTCTCAGCATTCACACTTCCCCCATTAAATACCCAACCACACCTACTTTTTCAAATTTCCCAACAAATGGAAGCAACAAGTGCCGTTTCAAAAGCCCCAATTGCATTATTATCACAAAAAATATCAATTAGCCAAGCAGAGACTGTAGGAATATTAATATTAGATATCAATATTCCTAAACTACAACCAAACCAACAAGATCTTACCTAAGGACAGTGGAAAAGCAAAAGTTAAGTTGTCTCCTCCTCATTCAAACAGATTGGGCATAAGGAATCAGCAGCACACTTGCTTTTGGATGGGGCAACTTTTTTAGCAATAACATCATTCAACACCCTCCAAATGAAATGACAAATCTTAGGACTAGGAGCTACTTCCAAATCCCAACTCTATTCCATAATCAAATAGACAAGTAGAATTCTTTACATGCTTCAACGTACGTAACGCCTTAGATATGTTTTTATGTTACACATCTAACACCATAGTAAAAACTTTGTACTTTTTTGGGTGAGAGGGCTGGTATAATAAAAGTTTGGAGGGAAATTGCTAGTGTTTTGGATAGAATAATGAAAATGAAAGGACGATTAACGCTATGCCAGCGAACAATATTATCTAATTAATAAGTCATTATTCACGAGCATCTTGTCATCTTGAATTATTGATGACAACTGTTTTGTGTTAAAATGCACATATAATCAATTAAATTAAAGAATCTAATCAACAATTATATGCAGTCTTGTCCCAAAAAAAATTCAAAAAGTATATATGACCTGGAGCAAGAAAAATGAATTCATTATTCCTTGTACGGCAGATTAGACCGCAAGTTCTATTACCAAAGACTCTTATTAATGATCCAAATTAATGAAATTTGTGGTCATCATATGAATAGTTTCTTTTCAAATGAAACATGACGAGGGTAAAAAAATTGGCATATTCTATCTGGTTGTCTTTATAAATTAAATTACATTCAACATGTTTTATTGAAATTATAAAAATTTAAAATTCATTAACTACTCCCTCCGATCCAGTTCTTAATATATAATACTCCCTCCGTCTCAAATTATAAAATATTTTTAAATAAAATCTCATATACTAATAAATCTCATTAAATACACTTAACAATATTATCTTTCCAAAACAAAAATATGAACTTTCCAGAATACTCATAATTTAATATATTAAAAAGAGAAGTGATGAAAATTAATTATAGAGAGAGAAATGATAATGTTATAATCGATACATTTAATGAAATGTTAATCTATTTAAAGTGTCTTATATTTTGAGATGGAGAAACTCCTTTAAAAGTACCCTATGATTTGGGACGGAGGGAGTATAAATTTTAAAAGCTTATTTGATCCTTAATATAAGGCAAAGTGTGAGTAATTAATTGTTTTTTCCTCCAATTTTATCCCTTGTTTATTTATTATGATTTGAATTCTTAGACAACAATTTAAAGTTAAAGTATACATATAATCTATTAACTTTATACAATGTTTCGTTTTAATCTTTTGATATTATGAAACGTCTCTTTAGTCTTTTAAATCTAATATTGTTAGTTTTATCCCAAGAAATTTTTATATTAAACTTTTAAATATTAACAAAATATTTTTAAATGTTAACATATTAATTTTAATTTTTTAAAAATAATAATGATTGAGATAAAAAATAATCATTTAAAATTAATGATGTTAGGGTTAAAGGATTAAAAATATATATTTTAGATATATTTTATAAAATTAAAAGACTAAATTAAAACCTTATATAAAGTTAGATGACTAAAACTATACTTTAGCCAAAATTTAATATGGCTATTAATTGCCAACAAAGTGAACAATTGGAAAGTTATATATATATTTTACAATTTTAAGGATATACTCCTTCTGTTTTTATATATAAAAGAAAAAAATGTATCACATTATAGTTTAAGAAAATAAGTTAGCTATAATAATTAGGTAAAGCCATAAATTTTTTTCCACAGGTACTCAATATCTTTAAGTGAAAGATGATGCAAGAGTGTTCATAATGTTAATAAAGTGGATGCAAAAGTGTCTAAACCATTAAATTTGACTAATGTCTATTAATATTGACTAGTAAAAAATAAATAAAAGCTACAAAAATACCTATAAGTTTTTTCTTCAGGTGCTTCTAGTATCATAAAGTAAATAATAGTGTAGGGGTACTCATTAATATTATAAAAATTGCCAACCTTTCACAATCTATTAAGTTCTATTCTCAAAATGTCACAGTCAAAATGAAGTTATCTTAACGAATTGAGAAAGATTAGATGTGATTAAACATTAGTACTGGGTTTGGGAGTTTTAGAATTTTTTTTTTTTTTTACTTTGGAGTTATTTGGGTCTCTTGAATAAGCTTGAAAATTATCCACGCCAATTCCAAACTAGAATGGGCTTAGCCCAAGTACTTGAATTCTTTTTTATTATTAATAAAATAAAATTAAAATTAGATAAAAATTGAAATTGACTAAAAATAAAAAATAAAATGAATATTAATTACAATTTGAGTATTTTAGCCAGCTCAAATAAGTCCAAAAGCTCAAGTTGTTAGGGTCGAGCTTAGTTATATTGCCCCTTTTATAAGTTAATAGATAATCATGCATCATTATTGGTTAATATTAACGGACATTAGTCAAATTTAACGATTTGAGCACTTCTGCACTCAATTCATCAACATTATGGTCTTGTGGGTACTCTCGCGTCGGATTTTACTTAAAGATACTAGATATCCTCAAAGAAAAAGTTATGTCTAAAAAAATTGGATTAAAATACCATATATTAATCAATATAAATACGCATTAATTGTTTCTCGTTAATGTAAATTATAAGAGTTAATTTAAAAAATTTATAATTAATACTTATTGAGATATGTGATTTTGTTTATTAGAAAAACAAATCAAAAGTGATAATTTATGCAATAAATAAAAATGGAGGGAGTAACTATTGGTTGATTCGTATCCTTAAGAACCAAAGGGCATATGTCTAAAAATATAATAAAATTTCAACTTTTACCTATATTAAATATACATATAAAAACCTCCCTGTCTTATAAATAGCAATGTATTGAAAATTAAATTGGGTCATTGAACCGGTCAAAGTATTGGTTTAAAAGTTAATGATCAAAACTGTTATTAAACCGGTCGTAAACAAAATATTTTATTAAACTGGTTAAAAAACTGGTTTAATAATTCAACTTGATCGGTTCATCAGATTTCCACGGGGATGTTAGGTCGACTTTTGTTGCTGTAAGTGTAAACTAGTGGATACACAGATAGGGTAGCAGCAACCTTGTTATAGAGGAGTTTTGTCTGGTACTTGAAATAGTGCGTGAAGACATGCAATGCAAACATTGCATCACAGAGCTGGCGACATTTAAAAAGTCTAAACTTCTTGATGGATCTGAAGAGATCAAAAATGATGACTTTTTGTTGCCTTTTGCATACTCATTGCCGTGACTGCGATTAAAGGGGCTTTTGTGTTTGTGAAATGTGTGGGAATTATATGAGGAGGAAGAAGAAGAGGGACCAGAGAGAAGAAGAGAGCAGAGAAATCGATGTGGGATAGCGCCACGTATTATGCGGTGATGTAGAGGATTTTAATAAAAGCTATGCAGCAATTCGCAGTCCCCTACTTTGTCTGCTTCTCTTTTGGATTTGGAATCAATTTTGACTGTCTCTCTCTCTTCCTTCATCATTTCTCCTCTCATTCACCTCATCCACGCATTTCCCCTCCTACCAAAGCCTGTATATGTCCTCTTCTTCATCACTATCGTCACTAGTACACTACTACAAAAACATCTTATAATAAGGCCCATTTATAAATTATTTTTAATATAATTTATCATAATTAAGAAAAATCTTGAAAATTTTATTCAATAAATTTCTAACTTTACCTTTATAAAATATGTATATTTTAAAAATAAAATACTCCCAACATTTAATAACCTTCATAATATTTAATAAAGATAAAAAGATAAAATAAATACAAAAATTATAGAAATACTCTATAAATAAAACTAAAATAAATACTCTCTTTACTCTATATATGAATGTTACTGCAATTTATCCCTCAGTTTTAATGGTGTTTTTCAAATTTGATAAAGTATGATAACTTTACACAAATAACAAAGCGTGTCTGCTTGGCCAAAAACAAAGCCTGTCTGTTATGTTTTTATTGGCTTCATTTTTCACAATAACATCAATATCCTTTTAATTAATAAGAATATTGATGAAAATTGAGATATTTTTACAAATAAAGTAACAAAAAAAAATTTTCTCAATTTGCATTAAAAAAATATCCCAAACACCTTATAAAAAGAATGAGAGGGAATATTTTTGTTACAATATAATATATCTTTCATCATCACAACCTGCTCCTTTGTTTATCTCTTTTGTTATTGGATGGTTGTTTAATTCGTCATATGATTGAAATGCAGATCCGTCCAACTGAATAATAACATTTGTCTGATCTTGTGCCTGTTTGGATAATGTCATTGTTCAATTTTAGAGGTCAAAATCGTGGTTTTACAAAAATAAATCCAAATACTCTTATTACATATTAAAATTAACTATGTACCTAAAATTATATTTTTCTAAAAATATCCAAACACCCATTATACATACCAAGATCAATGTTGAACCTAAAGTCATGTTTTCTTTAAAATATCCAAACACATCTATATATGTCAAAATCAATCATATGCCCAAAAATATGATTTTTTAAAATATGATTTTTGAAAAAGTATAATTGAAAGTATGAATTGAAAAGTAGGTGATGGTAACTTATGAAATAATCATAATTTTGGGTTCATAATTGACTTGGCATGTATGGGGGTGTTCGGGTATTTTTTTAAAAAAACTATAATTTTGGGTTCATAATGGATTTTGGCATGTCTAATGAGTGTTTGGATATTTTTTTGAAAAACATGATTTTGGATTAATAACTGATTTTAACATGCAACAGAGATGCTTGGATATGTTTTCATAAAACCAGGATTTTACTTGATTTTCAATTCTGCTTTTCAATTTTTCTTTTTAATTCTACTTTTCAATTATGATTAAAATTAATTTTATAAATCAACTATATACCTCATAGTATAATGAATTATATTCAAAATATTTCTTATTAATTAATTTTTTTCATAATCAATTATATTCAATTGAAATTCAAACACACCTCTTATCTGACAGTGAACGTGGACATAGAATTCCCCCACAACCAGACCCTATGATAAAGAAAATATGAAACTTGAAGGCTTGCATGATAATTGGGTCTGGTGCTCGGCCCAGCTCAGTCCAGTCAGTGCAAACCAGCAACAGATATATATATATATATATATATATATGGGCTTCTATGATCAATTGTGTGTGGGCTTTATGCCTAAATGACAACCAATTAAACTTCTATGTTATGATATATCCATAAGTGAATTAGGCCCAATGGGTTTGAGGCATGTTTGTTGAGGTTCGGTGATTTCTACCTACTCTTAACTTACATTGATATTGTATGAGATCATTGCTTCTGTCTTTAATCATTGCTTCTATTGTATTGCTAAATTACCTTTCCGCATACAATATTGAATATAGATCTGGATTTTGGTTACACTTAAGTATAAACTCAAAGGGCTTGTCCAAATTTATCCCTTTTGCCCAACAAAATCCAGTCTCAGAGATGTTTTTGATCTGGAAATGACAACAATAAAGCACAAGAAAAAGAAAAATGATGCAGGAAGAAAGAGACAGACTGAATTTAGGAATTGAGAATCTAGAGGAAAGTAGGAAACCATAAGTTTCAAACCAAGGCCATAAAAAAAAAAAAAAAACACTAGAGTTTTCCGGTATATGAGAGGAAAAACCATGGGCACCACAAGAAAAAAAGTGTATGGATCAAAGGAAGCAAACAAAATAGAAAAAGCAAAGAAATACTTTTTCATTCCAAATCATGAGACAACTTTAGATGTATTACATCATTCCAAAATATAAAATAATTTTAAAAAAAATAAAATTTTATTAATGATAATTTTTTAATATTACCCTTTAAGTAAAGAAAGAATTAAAATGACCGCAATGTAATAAATAAATGTGTAGATTTAAAGTTATATTAAATGAAAAGTAATTTTGAAATTTTATATTTTTATTTTACAAAATAAATTTATAAATTATCATTATTGAGTTTTATTAATATGCCTAATCTTATTTTAAATTGTCTTTTGGTAGTACAAGATGCCACTTGGTTCATTGTATAGTAGCAAAGTAATTCACTCTTGTATGAAAAAGGTGATGGATTCTATCTTTCACAATTCACCGGGCTAGACTAGTTTACTCTTTTTCCAATTTAAAAAAAAAACAAAAAGAAATATAAGATGCCCTTGATTTTGTACAGTTATTGTTGTTTTTGGTTTTGGGGAGTTACGGTTTTTTCTTCCATTATTATTTTATTATTAAATTATATGCGCACATTGATTTTTTTTTTTTTCTTTTTGGACCAGTGCGCACATTGATTAATTTGCTAAGTGTTCAACTTTCCCCTTTTTCTCCCCATTTTCTTCTCATTTGCCCTTTTCCATATTTATATGATATACCCCCACTGCTTTTTTCATTTTTACCTTAATCATAAATCTTCATATTCTAATATGATGTGATACACATTGACAGGCTTTATTATTATTTTTTAAACAAAAAACACACAGTAACGAATTGACCTATTTACCCCTGGAGACTTCCCTGGGACGGCCTTGGCGTGTTGCGTAATATTGCATTGCATGGAGGGCAATAAAGAAACAAGAGCAAGCCAAAACGAAGGAGCATATGCGAAACAGAGTCGACTGAGGAAGCCCACAAATCGGCAAAACCACTGCACCCACCCAGCTCCTTCGGCTTAATTCAGCTTTGCCAGGTTCACTCACTGTGTTCCCAATAAATACTTGAAACTACAAACAGTGAAGTCAGTCAGAACGTAGCTTAGGTTCATAGGCCACAGTCCCAAGCCACCATGAGACTCAGCTGCAACGGTTGCCGCATTCTCCGAAAAGGCTGCACCGACTCCTGCATCATCCGGCCTTGCCTCCAATGGATCCATTCTCCTGAATCTCAGGCCAACGCCACCCTCTTTCTCGCCAAATTCTACGGCCGCGCCGGCCTCCTCAACCTCCTCCACGCCGCCCCGCCTCACCTCGGCCCAGGTCAGTGCCCTTAACTTCCTTACATCCATTGCCTGACCTTTCATTTCTGAGAATTTTTCTTTATTATTCAGCTGTGTTCAAGTCGTTGCTGTATGAGTCTTGTGGGAGGATTGTTAATCCGGTGTATGGCTCGATGGGTTTGTTCTGGAATGGGGAGTGGGATCGCTGCCAGGCCGCCGTGGATGCGGTGATGATGGGGTCGGAGATCAACAGCGTCGTGGCGGTTTCTTCGGATTCGCAAGGGGCTGATCTAGGTGTTTTCGCTGCGTGCGATATACGGCACGTGGCGAGAGATCAGGGGCAGGTTGGGGAGACGGAGAAGGAGCAGGAGAAAGACGAGTTGAGTAAGGTGAGAGGGAAGGGCCGGTTCAAGAGGAGTGGGAAGGTGATAAAGCCGAAGGCGCGAGTGGGTTGGGTCGATTCGTCGGCGCTGTGGAAGCCGGTTCAGGAATTTTCGGAGAGCGAAAGCGCGTTCTCTGGGGAAACTGTGGAGGCCAGCTTGGCGAACCGGTTGGGGTATAATGGAGATCAAGATGCGAACCGAACCAGAAAAGAGCCAGTTAATCTGAATTTGAGTCTTGGACAGGAGTAAATGCGGGATGAATCGAATAGAATAGAACAGAACTGTGGTTTCTGTTTATTGTTTAAGGGTGTCTCGGGGAAATCAAGTTTGCTTGTTTGTTTTCTTTAAATGTTTTTGGTTTTCGTTAATTTCGTCCCCGATTTGAAGGATAGAGATCAGGGAGTGATGGTAAATATAAAGGTCAAGCGAGGGCTTTTGTGTAAATACAGGGGAGAGGACACAGATGAAACCCGAATGACTGAATCGATTAATGAACCCTTAATTTGGCTTAAGATTTAATGGTAAAAAATTTGATGGTAATTTAGTGTGTCGCGTTAATTTTGTGGAAATGCAAGAACAAAGATGACTAAAATCACGTCATAATTCGTTGTTATAATTAATTGCAGTACATTCATTTTTGCCATTTCCCAATGAATCCAAACTCATTTGGTAAAGTGTTCCCCCCCCCCCCCTCTCACACGCGACATCTTGAAGCGTTCATTGCATGCTTAGTTCACTTCAGTCTAATTTAAATGCCCGTTTAGATGGGATCCTTTTTAAAAGGATTTTGCAAGTATTATTAATGAGACATGCTTTACAATTTTAGTTATGTTGTTATATACTTCGAGATTCAAACATAAGACTTTAAATTAAACTGTTTAAGTTCCTAATTACTTAAACAAGCACACATTAGCTTCATTTGATAAAGATGCAACCAGACATTGTTGTGCGGATGTGTCAATGGGTCACCTATCTGAGATAGTGGTGAAAATAGACTAGACACCTGTCACAAAGGCGGACCTAGGGGCATTGAGAGGGGCCAGCCCAACGGCACCGTCCCTTTATTTATATATATATATATATATAATGTACGTACATATTGTGCGTGGGGAGTGGGGACGGGCGGCCTTTAATAAATAAATAAATAAATAAAGAAGGAAGATTACTCCCCCCTCCTCTCACTTACACATACAATTATATTTTTCAATTTGTATAGTACTTCTTTTATTTAAAAATATATAATACATGTTTAAAAAAATTAAATATTTAAAAATATAAAAAATTTTTAACTTTACAATGTGTAATTAGTAATTTTTTAAAAAAAATTTTAATAAATAAAGCACTTAACTTTTTACTTTTAAGTAAGAAAACTAAAGGCAAATATAAAAAAATGGTATTAGTAAGATAATTAACTAATTTATTAGGGAGTATAATTAGGTTAAAATTGATTTATATTTTTAAATGGAAGGAATATTATTGATGCATGATGAATGTTAAATTTTTATTGGTTAAAAAGTGAAATTTTTTATTTATGTCATATATATTAGCTTTCTTATTAGATTGATTATTGATGCTTTATATGTTAGTTTTATTATATTGTAAGAGCATTTTAATAAAAATTTTATTCCTAAATATTAAAAAAATTTAAGAAATAAATTATGAACATATATAACAACCTTCATTTAAATTTGGCCTGCCCTCACTTTCAATCTTGATTTTGCTCCTGCCCTATTAAAAAGCAATGATTTACATTCGAGTTTATTTCAAGTTCAACCTAACCTACTTACTAAATAGGTATAGGTCAAATTTAAATTTTTTATTAGACTTATTTAGTTAAATAGGTTATGCTTATTTTTACAAGGCTTAAACTATAAGTATAACAGGCTAGCCTGTTTACATATATATATATATATATATTATTGTTAAATATGTTACATACATATTAATTTCACCATTTAATTGTTATTCAATCTATTATTTTTTTTATTTTTAGTTATATTTTTAATCAAATTAGACTTATATTGATTTTAATATTATTACTTTATTGTTATATTGTAGTTAGTAGGTCATCTTAATTATTATACACTGAAATTGTTAAATCATATTACATAAATACATACTTTAATAGTTCGAAAGGAAACTTGAGACATTGAAAACTAATATATAAGTTTATTTAAAAAGGTTACTTTTTAATACATTTTTAAATAGATTTGCAAGTTAGATCAGGCTAAGTTTTAGGTAAGATTAGGCTTAAACCTTAAAAAAAATGTTTTATACAAGTTTAGGGTTAGAGTTAGACCTCTGATCTCCCACATAAGGTCAAGCATATCTGGTCAAAACTTAACTCAACCTAACATATTTTCACCCCTAATTAAAGTTGACAATAGAGATTGAGCTTGTTGGAATACATCTTTAAAGTTTAAACCTTTTTTCATGACTTGGATTTTGAAATTTGAGATACTTTATATAAAATTACTTCCAAGTAATCCAGCCCATTTTAACCATGATTATACTCAGTTTTTATGATTTTTTGTGTTAAGAAGTTACAGCGTCTAAGTTGTATTAAATTAACAAATTATAGAAATTAAGTTGTTCGAGTAAGTAAATCATAAAGATTAAGTTATTTTGAATCAAAATTCATAAACTGAGTTGATAATTTAGAAAAAAAATTCAAAAACCAAAAATTATATTTCTCAATTTTTAATATAATCTTTTTTATAAAAAAAACTACTTCCATCTTTATCTAAATCTTTACTTCTTTGTTTGAAGAATGATTTGTGTGCAGCGCAGTGCAGTGTAGCCGAGCACCATTCACCTCTACTTTCTTTTCTTCTTCTTCTTCTTCTTTTTTTTTGACAAATGTTGAAATGTTTGCACCTGCGGGTTGAACCCATGATATGAACATCACAAGGACATCTTTGTGGTGGTTTTTTTGTTTTTGCACCTAATGTCATAAAGCGTTTGGACATGTTAAGTTCATTATAATATTGGACAAGCTGGTTGTTGGCCTGCAAATATTTACCAAATTTTTTTTAATAATTTAAAATTTATGTAATATAAAAATATATATTTATTTCACATTTTAGGAAAATGCTCAATTAAAAAACTTGTAAATAAATATAAAATTTAACCAAACAAATTCATTTTACTATATTTTTATTATTAATCATCTTCTTATTTAAGTGTGTTATAAACTCATATTATTTTTTTAATGGATTCATATTTATAATTTTAATCAATAGATCTTATGAGATTAATAAATAATATATATTCAAAATATTTCTATACAAATTAATAAAGCATCCATTTAAAAACTATAACAAAAATTTTATTTACAAATTGTAAAAAAGATTTACATTATATTTTAAATGTAAAGAATATATTTGAGAGTCATAAATTATATATTGAGGAATGTTATCATTACTATTAATTTATAAAAAAATATAATGTGATTAAAAAATAAAAAATATTTTTAAAAAAATATGCTAGCTCGTGGGGCTAGCGCATTTTAGCCTACTAGTTTTGTGTGTTAGGCTAGCCCAACTCATTTTTAAAAAATAGCTAATTTATTCAACCCAACCTGTTAAATTTTGTAAGTTAAACAGGTTAGCCTGCGGGCTCAACTCATTTTCTCAACTCTAGTTCATTGCTCACCTAATCTACTCCAGACTGATTCAAATTTTTGCTTAGGTGAGATACTTTTTGAGGGAATTTCATAGATAGAGACATATTTTGCATGCTTAGCTATCTTTGTGCTCATTGAATTAAAGGATATTGTCTCATTTTTTGGAAGTCATATACTTTGGCTAGTTTTGCAACAAATGTGATTTCTCAAATGACCCCATTTTATATTAGAAAGCCCAAATTTTTTTAACTCATCAATGGCCCAAATTACATTTCATTAATTGAAGCCACGTCTTTTAGAACAACTAGTAAAATACTCGCGCGATGCATGGGTCATATATCACAATTTTTATAAATAAGTGTTAATCTTGTAGGAAAATTTTTCTTAAAAGAATATTTCATAATAGACACATTTTCCATATCATCATATAATATATATGCAATGGAGCTGTGTAATTATTGTCATAACATCAAATATGCATATAGAGTAAAACAAATGGTAGGAAAATAAATGCCTATGGTGTAAATGGATGCAGTGAGAAATAGATTAACAAAAATTCATAATTATTTAAATTAAATTATTGAAGACTTTTATATAAAATACATTATAAGTTCTAATGTGAAGCAACCATCCTTATCTAGAACTAATATTTTTTAAAACCTCCTTACTTCGAACATGAGAAACAAAAATGTATAACTATGGACATGGATAAGAACATGACAAGGAAAGTATAAACCAACATAATGTTGGCTCTGTCCCTCAATCTTATTAATAATCATAATAAAGGCCAACATTATGGGAAATTGACACATTATCATAGTAAATGGCAACCTAGAATTAGATGGACACATAATAGTGTGTCACACGCAAGCATGCACGCACACACGCACACTCATCCCTACATTTGATCTAAACATTTCTTAGATCTTAATAACATATTTTTTAGTTCGTGTATGTATGAGATGTATATTATTACACGATTCTATAGATTTATCAATATCCTGCATTAAATAATTAGAGTACCTACTTTTAGCCTTATTTATGATTTAGGAGGCTTAATATTGAAATTGAATTTAAAAAATTTATAGAGTACAGGTCATCAAGTAAATACATGTTCCCCATCATTTTTCACAACACTATCTAAGTTTAAGTATACAACTTCCTCACTAGACAATATAATTATTATTTGATAATAAATCTCTAATTTTTCTTTGCAAAATAAAAATCAATAGAAGAAGAAATATTGAGGTAGACTTGATGTGAACAAATTAATGAAAGACTAAATAATATCAGCAATGTAAATACATGATGAGGTCGAAAGATAATTATGATAAACCTATCTGTACAATTAAAGGTGAGCAAAACCGAACCGAAATCGAAAATCAAACCGAATCGAATCGAATTTTATCTATTTGATTCGGTCTATTTGATTTTTTGGTTCGATTCAGTTTTTTTATTTTAAATATTTCAGTTGATCGGTTCGATTCGGTTAATAAAATTTAAAATCGAATAGACCAAACCGACCGAATTACATATAATTTATTAATTTATAAATTATATTTAATTTATAAATTATTTTATTTTTATTTTTATTTTTTATTTTAATAAAGAATAAAAAATAATAACATCACTTGAAACCCCATTTCAATCAGTCACTTTCATCAGTAGGTATTGTGACTGGATTATGAGGCTATTATTTGATCATTGGTATTTATTTATGATTGTTTATTTGATTATCCATGCCTTTATAATATTTGGGTTTTATGTCATATGGGTATAATTAGAATGGGCTCATATTGAAAAAAACGAATAGAAAAAAGGATCAATTTTGTAGTGTTGTTTGTTTTAATATTTAAAAAATAGGCCCAAACCGAAAAACTGAATTAACTGACCGAACCGAATTATCAAATTTCGGTTCGGTCCTTGTTCGGTTCGATTGGCTTGTTCGATTCGATTCGATTTTCATTTTTAGTGTTATTCGATCGATCAGTTCTGCATATTTTGAGACCGAACCGAATCGAACCGAACTGACCGATGCTCACCCCTATGTACAATAAACTCATAAATGATAGAGTTAATCAAAGTCATAATCGTGAAATGAAGTGATAGCCTACATTAAAGAAAATTTTAAATTTAGATTGCTAATCTAACTTAACTATCAGATATGCTTGAAATTTAAATCTAAAAACTTTCTCTTGAATAATAACATAATTCCTTTTTTATTGTTTTATTCCTTTGGCATTGGAATAAAAGTTCAAGTTCATCATCCATTGATTAATTGCATAGTTTAGATGTTTAAATAGTCAGTATTATATTGATATTTATTAAATGGTTATATTACGTTTTATCTCATTTGAATTAATATATTAAAAACAACTAATGAATCAAGATTTTTGTAATTCAAGTAGCAAATTCAAACCAAATTACTAATTGAAGTTACTTATGAACAAAATCAATTAGTATTTTTATGTAACTTTAAATTTTTAAAGTCCAATCTCATTTAATCTTTATCATTTTCTCTCAAACTCCTCCATTGTTCTTTTCACAATAATAAATATACTTCCTTCCTTTTAATTATAAATATTATATTTTATGAAAATCCATCCAAATCTAAACAATTAAAATTCAAATTACAATATTTCATAATTATATAAAATAACTCAATATCATAAAATATATTAATGTTCAAATAGAACTACTCAATGGTGTTTGACCACCATACCTCGAATATAATTGCCCTTAATAAGCAAAAAAAATATAAAACTAGTAAAATAAAAATATATAACAATCCATACTATTAAGTCATAGATAATTTATTAAGTTACTTTTCAAATTATATATTGTGAATAAAGAAATATCTTTTTTAAAAAAATAGAAAAGTATAATTAGTAATAGATGAAAATTCATTCTACTTTCTTTCAACCAATTGAATTTTATGTTACTTTTTTTAAACAAATTAGATATCTCAATTCATATGTGCTAGATAAGAAATTTGTGAATAATTAGGTAGGACTCACAAATTTTTATTAAAAATGTCAAGCTAAAATTTTTCAAATATAAAATGAAAAATAAAAATTGAAGAACATTAAAAAAATTAAATAAGTATAATAAAAAGTATAAAGTATAAAAAATTTAATCAGTTTTAACTTGGTTTGGAAATTATATGATTGATTAAAAAATTATTCTAAGTATTTTTTTATTATATGGTTTTGGAGTTAATAAGCTACCAATTTTAAATTTGCAAATAGCACACACAAATTTTGAAATTTGATTATATTTAGCACAACTAATTAAATATATAAGATCTTATTGAATTTCATCTAAATTTAAATACTTGAAATTCAAATCATAATATTTTAAATTATATAAAAACAAGTTGATAGCATATGTGATGTACAATTAGGACCTCATAATGATATTCAAGTGAGTGAATTTGAATCTCACATATTTAAATTATATCACTAACCGTACTTACCTTGAAATCAACAACCACTTAATTTCTGAAACACATAATTAAAAAAGTGGCGCTTGAAGCATATAATCATGGATCCAAAAAAATTCTAAAAATATATCTGAGTAAAATATATCTTAATTTTTTATAGTCTTTTCTTTTTTATTATTTATTTTTATTTAATTTATTAATTTGAATTATATCTTCATCAACTTACTCTAATTAATGATTCATTTCATCCATTAATATGATGAGTAGAGAAAATTTACCCTCTTTTGGATTAGAAAAAAAGCTGAGAGGAAAGAGAGATAAAAAATAAAAAGAAGAGAAAATTGGAAAAAAAATTATCTATCATTGTGTTTGGATGGAAAAAAAGAAATAAAAAAAAGAAAATGAATAAATACTACAATGACTGCAATTATTTATTTCAAAATACATAATATTTCATATAATTTTCTTTATAAAAATAAATTGAAGGAAAAATTATATCAAAATCAATTTCTTCAAAATAATTTGTAATAAAATTATCTATTTAAAATATATTTTCATATTATTATATTTTAAAATCAAATAATTTAATGAAAATATATTATTTTTCTATTTAAAAATAAAAAGTGAATAATTTATTAATTAAAGTTAAATATATTTTGATTTCGGTATATATTAAAAAAAGTCCATTAACATATCCTAAAATAAAAAAATTATAAATTCATCAAAAGTGAAATTTAATAGCAAAAGTAGAAAAGGAAAACAAAAATAAAGTTATTTATTAGTTGCTTTGCCTAACCTAATTGTCACCATGGAATAAAATTAGATATATCAAAAAAATTGAAGAAAATGAAGAGGCCTACTAATAAAAAGACATAAGAATTCTAGAAGATAAGGAGGCGTGGTGATAAAACCTATACAATTAGTAAAAAATTCTATATAAGTTGAATTATTTGATGAAGTTTGCTTAGTCATATTTTAAAGATAAATTACTCAAACCATGATATGTTAGTCACACCTTGTGGGAATATATAAATTGTTCCTATCCTGCAACAAAATAAAACAAATATCAATTAAATGAATAACCCAAACTAACAAAATAGGAAATGATTAATTCTTATGTACATTATTGAAGAGACAAAAAAATAATGATGAGGTATATGAATATACAATAGCCTCACAAATAAATAAAATATAACAACAAAAATCAGAATCGATGAATGAATATTTATCTAATTTGCTCTATTTATAATCAATATCAAGGTTTATGTTGGAGGGAATTTTGAATTTGAAATTTCAATCAAATAAAATTTAAATTAAATTAAAATTCAAGCAAAATAACTAATCAACAACTGAAGCAATGATTATCATTAATATTAACATATATAAATTAAAATTAAAATTCAAGCCGTCAATTCATAATCTCAATATAATTTAAATTTAAACTTAAATTTGAATATCTTTTCTAATAGTTTACTTTTTAAATAAGTAGATTTCTTGTTATCCATTATCTAATTATATAATGATAGAATAATATGATCAAAACTATGTTTTTGTTTAGATTATATACTTCAAAAAATATATTGTCACCAAAAAATAATAGAATAAAAACATATCACGAGCTAATAGTTTGTTCTTAAATTTTGGTCATCTTAATTTTTTTTTCACACCTTAATTTTCTATCAAAACATTTAATATTGAAATAATTTTTTTCTACAGCAAAAACATAGAGAAAAAAATTCAAATGAACATTATAAAAAAAATAACATAAAGAAAGCATATTTAGAGTTAATAGACCATTCTTAAAATTTCTTCATTTTATTTTTTTTTCCACCTTAATTTTTTATTAAAATGTTTAATATTAAATATATAAAAATGTTGATTTGAATTTCAAATAAATAGACCAAAAATCTTTAATTCTAACCAAAAATCTTTATTTGAGGCTTCAATTCTTTTACCTCTTTTTAAATGCTATAAGAGGAATTTTGACCATTTTAAAATTGAAATTAATTCATAGTCTAGATTAGAAAGTATGCAAATTTTGATGTCCTTAATGCTAGGCATGTTAATCATTTGGTGCAACCTAATTAATGATGAATGGATCACAAACTTCAATAGTATTGACTGTTGAGTGATTGATTGATGTTGGTAGATGATATGGATGTCCCTTCATGCTTCCAACAATAATAGTATTACCTATATCTTAAATTATAAAATATTTTTTAAAAAATTTTTATTTTAAAATATAAGATACTTTACAACAGCCCTAGTTTATTAAGGATTTCTCTCTCTAAACTTTTGCTGTGCTGGACACATTTCCTCTTAAGCCCCACAAGGGATGACTCCTCTTAAGAGAAGGTTAGGAGACAAGGCTTCCTCACAATAGTATATGGGATTATTCTCCTACGATAAATATCACGAGGAGAGCCTCCCCAAATTCAATCTTCTAACCTCTCTTATTTAATAAAGTTAAGACTGAACCTCGCCACTATGTGTTTTTGGAACTATCACTATAAAAAAAAATGGAAAGACTTTTGATGATGACTTTTAGCGGTAATGAAAAAAGTCACCGTAAAAGGTCTACTTTTCACCGTGTCAGCTAAAAGCCGTCGCTAGAAGTAAATCTTTGGTGATAACATTGTATAACTGCTAAAAAGTACCACCAAAGATCCTTTTTTAGAGGTGACTTTTAATTGTCACAACTAAAAAGACTTTTGGTGGTAACAAAAAAGTATTTTTATAAAAATAATTAAAAAATTTTGTAATTATATTTAGTGACAACAAAATATTTTTTAAAAAATAATTAAAAATTTAAAATAATTTATATAATTACTTTTACTATTGGAAAACTTATTTTAAAAAAATACTTAAAAAATTAAAATTAAAAATAATTTATGTAATTAATTTTGATAGCGATAGTTAGTTACCACCAAAAATTTTTATAAAAAATAAAAATAATTTATTTAATTAGTTTTAGCAGCGATACTTCATTGCCACCAAACATATTTTTATAAAAAATAATTTAAAAATAAAAAATAATTTATATAATTATTTTTAAAAATAATATATTTGTAAAAAATAATTAAAAATTTAAAATAATTTATGTAATTATTTTTAGTTATGGCAGTTAGTCTCCAACAAAAGTATTTTTTATAAAAAATAATTTAAAAAATAAAAATAACTCATATGATTACTTTTCACAGCTACATTTTGTTCCCACCAAAATTATTTCTATAAAAAATAATTTATATAATTACTTTTGTCACTATCAAAAATATTCTTATAAAATATAATTTACATAATTACTTTTAATGATAAAATTTATTGCCACTAAAATTATTTTTTAATAACATTAAATAAATTTAAATTATATCCAATAATTTATAAAAATTTTATTAGAAAATATTTCTTGTGAATTATTTTAAAAAATTAAAATGAAATAAAATCATTCAATAGATATTTATGAAATTAAATTTCTTATTTTATGTAGAGAATAAGAAATGAATTATATATAAGATTAATAATGATTACTTTGAAAAATAATGATCTTATTAAACTAGTGTTTTAATAATTATTAAAAAATAATAATCTTACGTTAATAATTGCATTTGAAATAATCTCTTATAGATTATTTTTTAATAATGATCTCATTAAGTTAATATACATAATCAGGCTAAGTTATATATAAATTATAAATAAATTATTATTAATAATTTCTTATGAATTATTTTAAAAAATTAAACTATAATCAAGCTAAGTTATATATAAATACTTATGTACATACATATATATAAATAGTATGGAAATGCTAAAATTATGTTGATATTATAAGACGCAAATGGCTTATATGTATGTAAAGTTGGAATGTTAAATTTGTATAAATTTTTTTAATAGTCATTGGAATGTTAAATTATAAAGAAGTTATTAATAAAATTTTTATAACAAATTATTACTAAAAAATGTGAAAAATTATTCAAATATACCTTATTGTTATGAGGTAAAGAATAATTAGAAGTGAGCTAGATCAGTCACACATGAGATCTTTATAATTATTTTGTATTGTAAAAGTTATTAGCATTCATTAAAAATTTAAAATTGTTAAAAATGATTATTAAAAAATTTATATGTTTAAAACAGGTTTTTTTTTTGTTAACATATTTCTTTACGATAACTAAGAACTTGTAGATAAAATTTATATTCAATAAAAAAAGGGGAAGCATTTAACTTGGAAAAAGATAAAAATTTAATCATTTATTTATTAATTTTTGAGAAAATATATGGAAGAAAAAGATAAAAAAATATTTAATCATTTATTATGTTATGCTTTCATATCTTTTTGGTGTTCAGTCATCAGGCTTCCAACTAGTTTATTTTTAATTTTCATTACCACAAAATTATTTAAATAAGATGATCAAGACTTGATGATTATTTAAAATAATTAACAAATAAAATAAGAGGTGAATACTTGACAGTTTTTAACTGTCAAGTAAGGGTGGCTATAATATATGTCGCATCATTACTTGATAATTAAAAATTATCATGTATTGAAATATTTTTGGTATTGTTTTTTCATCCGATTCTTATTCTTCAAGTTACTCAAATTGTTAAATTTGTAATGTTAAATCTATTAGAATTATTGTTGGATGATAACTGTAAACTTGATTGTTTGATTTATGTTAATATTTAAATTATGGATGAAATTATGTATAAACTTATTAAAGTTTGTTTATTTTAAATTGTAAAGTTATTGAAACATATTTTTAATATCTTGAGATTAACTTTGTTTAAGAGATTTTAATGAAAGTTTAAACTAATTTAGATTGAGTCAAGATAAAATTTTGATTAAAAAGTATAATTTTTTTACCAATTGAACCAAAATGTTCTTCATCATCTTTCTATTTTGATTATGAAATATTCACTTAAATTTTTGATTTAGATATTTTTTATTTTGCATTTAGTTTTATTTTATCACATGTCTACGCATTTTCTATCTCAAAGATAATGAAAAATAATTGTTCAAAAAAGCTATTAATAAAATTTATATGGGTAAAATAAATTTTTTATTAAAACATTTTTTTAGGATAATTGAAAATTTTTTGATAAAAATTAGTTTTAATAAAAGAAGGGGAAGCGTTTAATTTGATAGAAGATAAAATTTTAATCATTTATTTATTAATTTTTGAGAAAAATATGGAAAAAAAGTACAAGATATTTAACATTAACTAATATAATACATACTTATAAATAAATTATTTACTTAATTATTTTCATTTAAAGATAAAAATAAAATTTAAAAATTGGTTAAAATGTTTATAAGACAAATATTTAATATTTAAAGATTATTTCATTTTAAGGTCATTTTTCTAACAAAAATAATATTTGCTAAAAAATAATATTTTATTAAAAAAATATAATACACACACTCATATAAATTATTTTATCATATTAATAGATGAAAATAAATAAAATATATACATATATATTTTTAATATATTTAATTTCATATATAATAATTATAGATTTATTTTAATTTAATTGACAAAAAAGGAGGTCTTAAGACTTGAAAGGTGGAGATCAAGGATTCAGACCTTGGTTTGGACATATTTTATAATAATTATGTGATGATTTTTGATGCAATATTCTCTTTCAGCATTTAAAAATGATGCAATGTCTAACTGTGATTGTTAGTTGATAAAAAAAATTATATAGAAGCCTAAAATATATATATATATAATGACCTAAAAAATTATAAAAAAAGACATAGAAAATTATAAATAAATACCATATAAAAAATTTAACTCAAAAAATTATTGCATAGGTTCAAGCTATAAAATAAATTGTATCCAATTAATCACTGGTATCAATAATATTCAGTCTGTTTGGATTGCCTCATTAATCGATTTTTGAGGCAAAAAATCAATTAATATGAAAAGTTAGCCAAACAGTCGAAAATCATCAAAAATCGATTATGGGTCAGGACGCGCGTTTTTCCGTAAGTTCTCTCCGTCAGCTTTTGCAGAACGTTTATCAAAAAGCGTTGGGAAAAATTACAAAGAAAGGCCCAAGAAAAAATTACAAAGGAAGCACATAATTTAATAAAAATAAAATTAAACTCTCTTCTTTTCCCTTTTTTTTTCCTTAATAAAATTTAAACTTTGTATATTCAAAAAATTAATATTTAGTATTTAAAAATTAAATTATATAGTAATTTATATAGTTAAAAATTAATTCTGATTAAATTATCCAAACATCTTCAATTTTGTTAAAATCAATTTTAAAAAAACAGTATCCAAACAGATTACGTTATCACATAATCAATTATGATTAAAATCTACCACTTAATCAATTATTTTCATAATCTATTATATCCAACTGAAATTCAAACGGATCCATTACAGGATGAGAATCTAAAGAGAGTAGATGTGAATTATTTGAATAGAAGAAGAAAAGGGGCAATATGTTACAATCAGGCATTGAAAGTTGGACAAAATGGGGTTGGATTTTTGGATAGAAATCCAAATGAAGAAAGTTAAGGAGCGGAAAGGGAAGTAACATGGTGGGGAAGGAGGAGGTAGAAAGCACAACATGGCACAATCTGAATAGGAAAGTTTATCTGTGACGCCTCAGGGTGGGCCCCACAAGCAAGGGGGACCACCTTAATAATTGGCCACGTCACCCCTCTATTTGTTAAGAAAATGCCACCTCTCTCATTTAATACAATCCCCCACCATCACCATCACCTCCTTCCCTTTTCACTAATTTTATTATTTTTTATTTGAATAATTAGTTCATACTTATCCCATTTTCCTGGAAGCTCCTTATGCACTATTATATTAAGTAATTCAACGCTTAATACTTCTGATTTGTGGAAATTAAAGAATGGCTAGTATCTCACGTCAAGAGTTTTTTTTTTTTTTTAACGAATAACTTGTAAGTATTTTTACAAGTATTTTTCAAGCATGATAACAAATATCGACCTAGGTAAATTCTCATGATCTAATTCATTTAAGTTTTTTACCCAAAAAAAAAACTCCATAATCATGTGTGAATTAAGACAAGAGCCGAGACACAAAGGGGAAAACTGTCCTCTTAACAAATTATGCGTTTTGTATGCGTTTTTTTTTTAATTGCTTGTGTATTTGGTATTCTGGACATGTCTCATGTTAAATTGATGGAACTTGACAAAGGCATAGACCAGTGGCAGATTCAAGACCCTAGATTAACAGGGGAAGGATAAACTATTAGAATTGAAATTTGGTGGGGTCAAAATATTAAAACTAGTGGGGTTAAAAAGTTAATTTTACACGCTTTACATGTAACTTTCGTAAAAGTGAGTGGAGGCAAGTATTCACCCTCATTATAACGTAGGTTCGCCATGGGCATAAACTAATAGAGATTGAGTATTGACGAATTCTTTTGGGCAGCGGGGTTTACAGCAGAGTCTTAACGCTGCAACATTATCAAAACTCAAACTCAAAACACACTGGATAAATTAAAATAATCCTTACCAGTTGAACCAGGGGTCGGTGGGTTGTTTTTTTTTTTCCTTAACTTCAATGGAGTGGCAACACAGCATAATATCCATTTAAACTAATTCGGGCAGCGCAGCAGAATCATATTATTTGGACTTCAAACTCACAATGAACCGTAATCAAATATAATTTAAATAAATAAATTTTAATTTACACTAGCGCATTTGGAAAATCCAAAGTTATTATTGTATCCAATCTTGCTCTTTGATTATTTATGCCTTTCAATTTTTTTCTGAGTTTAATTAACAATATAAATTGGGTTATATATTATATATTCCCTCCGTCCTTTCTTGTATATAAGAGGTTTTCTATAACTTTTTTTTTATTCCTAAATATAAGAGATTATTAGCATATTTTTTAATAAATGAACCATTATACCCTTATTAAATTGGAAAGAGAAAAATATAAGTATTTTTATTAATTTACTTTGAAAAAAATATTCATTTTTTATTTATAATAATTAGGGATAAAATTAAAATGTTAATGTACTTTTAATTAAATAACAAACTTTTATTAATTTTTATAATTTAATTAAAAATATTTTATATATAAAGTCGGAGGGAGTATAAATATAATTTGCATTCAAGAAGATTTCATGCTTCAATCCCACCTCCTTTTTAAAGCTACGCCTCTAAACTATAAGGATATGCATGTTTTGAAAGAAAAGAGTCAGAAAAGGAAAGAATTATATGCTCACTTAGGTGAGATTATGAGTTTAAACTTTTGAAATGAAAAATAATAGATTAATAGAGTTATCTAATTTACATTCCTATTCTATCCATTTTGGAGTGTCTTTGAGGGCATATTTGAATACTCTTTGAGAATCAATTAGGGGGGCCTAAAATCATGGTTCTGGAAAAAGGCATCCGTACACCCCTATAGTTTCATTTGTTTTTTCAATGGTTGTAGGGATTGAAAATATTAAAAAATAATATAAAAATTAAAATAAAATTTGATAAAATTATAAGGATTAAAAATTATATTTTTTTGTTTAATAGTATTAGGGGGAAAATGATGAAAATTCAAACAAATTGGACACACATTTTCAATATTTTATTTCATAAATTATGGGTCATATATGGTAATTGAACCTTCCCTCTTCTCACCTAATATTTTACTCTCCTGCTGTTTCTTTTCATACAATTTTTTTTTAAAATTTTTTTTAACTGAGTTACATAGATAAAAAAATTAGTGGAATTAGTTAAGTGTTTGATTTTTTTTAAATTAATTTCACCAATATTACCCTTATATCTCAAATAGTATTATTTAGTTTATTTCCTTTGCAATAAATATTGTTACAAGGCAATTATAAATTTTTTCTTACCAAAATAAGAATTTTAAAGGGGCTTTCCAATCTTAATAATAATAATGTTTTCTTGGAAGAACTTAATAAAGGCTTCATTATTTTTCATAAAAGATGCTATATTTAGAAACATGAAAAAAATTTAGGTGCTGCCTGGATTTATATTTTGAATTTAATTTTTAAATTTTAAATTTAAAATCCAAACGCATACTTAGATTTTCTTTTTTTTTTTTTTAACCGTGGAATATTTTACGGTTTTCAATTAAGACTAAGAGACCATCATTTTCATGCCAAAAAAAATTGAGTTCTTTCTTTTAAGAAAAAAATATAATTTTAAATTTTTAAATTTTACTCATATTTTGTTATTGATTCTTACACTTTTATTTTTTATTATTTTAGATTTCTCAATGAATAAGGTATAAGAATCTTGAAGAAACTTAAAATAATAAGAAATAAAAGTATATGGACAAAAAAAATAAAAAAAAACTATAGAGATTAATAATAAAATGTGAATAAAATAGGAAACTAAAATTATGTTTTTATTTTTTAAAATTTATTGGTGAAAAATTATTAGACGAAGCCTTTATAATTTAACCCCTACATATGAACCACTCGAATCAGGCACACGACTTTAAGTCCTTGCTAGTTTCACACGACAATCATCTACGTTGAAATTATTTGGCAGAGGATGACAAAAAAGAAAAAAACGTGGATTTATGTTACTGTTTAGCTGTACTGAACTACAGGACAGGCCAAGCCAGATCTGCTAAGAAAGATGCCGCTTCCTGTTTTCCACATTTTACTCACCCCCTCCAAAGGAGACTACAAAATCAGTACTTCCTTTACTGTTGCATGCTTTGGCTCTTTCTTTGCATTGAGGCTCTCCGGCCCAGTCATCGTCACTGTAAAGGGCTTGAAAAGAAAGCCATGCTGACAACCAGTTATATAATTCAAAAAACTCCATTAATTATTCATTCATTCATTAATATCGGAACTGTGTACACATCAAGTTTGATAGATGATGGAATATATATATAGCTATATATTTATAACCATGGGCATCGCAACATTTAATGGCAGGGGAAGCTAGTAGGTAGTTAGCAAAGCTGAAAATTAAAGAAAGGCTTTGACTTGATTCATTTGCTGAGCAGAGGAAACGAAGATGGTGCTGGGACTGTGAACGAAGCTCTCTTTACGAACCTCCCTTTCATTCTGGGTCTCTTCTCAGCATTCAATTTGCGAACCTCGTACCTAATTTTCTTCGAGAACAACCTCGTCCTCCTCTTCTCTCTGTACCTCGACACCCTCGCTTCCCTTCCTCCGTCTCCGATCCCCGCGTGACAACCGTACGTCCCCATTTCTCCATAGTAGGGTTGATGAAGCTCCAGCCCACACGTTCCCTGTTTCTATCATTTCAATATCAGTTACTATAATCTTGGCAATGCAAATCAACACAGTTTCATTCTGTTCAAATGTAAATATGTGATATGAAATAGATGTACCATGCACTCCGGCCAACAATCGTCGGGGTCGAAGTCTGGTTTGCCACCGTTCGTCCATGGAGATTTTTGACATGCCCAAGCGGATATGACTGCTTCGTAGTCTAACTGCAACAGTATTTTCTTCTTCTTTCTCTGATTGCTATTTTCTCTGAGCTCTCCTTCGTTGTTTCTAATCTCATTAGCCATAACCAAATCGACCTTCTTCTCCTCCTCGTCAGCCTGTTCACGTGTCGCCGGAGAGTCGTAGTCGAAGTTCAATTCAAACGGTTCTCTGATTTCCATCTCCATCTCGCTCGTCGTCTCGACCTTACAAGGGCTCTCTTCATCCTCCACCTTCACTTTTTCACTGTCCGCACAACACTCCCTTGATTCCTTCTCTTTAGTGTCGATTAGCCCCAAATCGTCCATGCCTATACACTCATTGTCTAATCCCCTGCCCAGTAAACTCTCAACATCGGCAGCAAACTGTGCTAGTTCCGTTTCCGTCGGAAGAAACCCGTGTAAATTGTCCACCCCGCTATTGCTTTTATTTGCCGATGAGACTTTGCTCTCTGCTTGCTTCGTCTCTTTATTGTCCGTCTGGTTTCGACCGGGTGTCGCTGCTGTTGTTGCTGTTTTAGCCGAAGTCAGAGAGTACGGAGGAGTACATAGCTCGGTCACCAACGGATCGAATATGGGTACCCGATAAAGAAGCTGCTCTTCGTTTTCATCATGCGAATTGGAATACTCATCGGAACCCACTTCCGGAACCAGATGGAAAGGATTTCTGGCGGGTTCGTAACGTCCTCTGGGTGTTTCAAGTGCGGCGGAAGACTGGTTATTCTTTCCATGTCGAGGAGTGCGAGCCTTCTTGGTGATGCCTCGGTGCCATGAGGGAGCCAGAGAGAGATCCATGGCAGCTAAAACAAGGACATCGGAGGAGGAGGAGGAGGAAGATGATTTCAACGACGCTGTTTTTAATCGGAGCCGTTCATGGCGACGAGCCAATTGATTGGCGGAGTGAACCAGAGAGTCACAGGACTGGCAGAGGAAAGCATCGTCGGCGGCACAGTACCAACGAGCTCGCTTCCTTATGCAGCTGTCGCAGGCTCTGGCAGTCTTGCCGCCGACGGAGTTGGCGGCGTGCTTAGTAGAAGTCATGAAAACAAGATTTAAGATTCGGAGAAGAAGAGTGAAATGCAAAGGAGAGACAAGGTTGAAGGAAAGAAGTGGGATTATTTGAGAGGAGAAGGGGAAGGGGGAAGGAAGGGGGTGACCCACAAGAGGCGCTTTTGCAGTATAAGTAAGAGGGAGAGGAAGCACTTTTGATTGCAGTGGAAGTGGTCCAAGGCCTTATCTGGTTCGTGATTGGTTGAGCTGGGAAAGTTGATCCTAAACTCTGTGTTATGATTGGGTAAGTTTCTAATCACAGGGATTTCTGGTGGCACCCCACTTGGGCCCCACTTGCGGCATCAGCATGGCCCTCCCTCTCTACCATACAGCATACACCCTCCTTTGTTCTCTCTCCTCGAAACAGTCCCAACAATGCTGCCAATGACCATGTTTTTTTTTATTAGGTCGGTTAAATAAAGGAGAATCAGTCTAAAGTTTTATGTAAGCACTTTAAATACGCTGAAGTTTCATAAATTTAAAAAATAACTGCCAGGTCCCTAGAAACTTAAGAGTGAATAAGTCTGAAAGTGAAATTACCCATTTGCCCTCTAACATTGAAAATAAGATTTTGCTTGCGCGCACATGTCTAAGGAAACCCATGATCAGCAATAGTGAAGGTTGCTGCATATCCATGGTTGTTGATCACGGTAGGATCATCTTCACTTCCTCACGTCCATGATTACAGCCGTTGTCTTCATCTAAGTGAGTTGGGAGTGTTTCTTCTGTAACAGCAGCATTTCATCGGCAGAAAATAAATTTTTTAGGTAAACGATAGTTGGCCGTAAATGGTTACGTAAATTACTGATCAATAGTAGCATATCCATTGTTAGCTGGGTAAACGATTTCTTGTGCGTTAATGATTTCATTATTGTTTAAGGGTAGAATAATGCTTTCTGGGTAAACCTGCGATCATTCAGTTTGCATTGCTGATATATGGAATAATCTGGTGCAACACTGTTTCGTTGACAAATATCTGATATGAATATCTCTCTACATGTTGTCAATAGTATTTTGTTGTGTTGTCAATATGAGATGAATAGTTGTCAATACATTGTACTGTGCAGGCTAACCAATAAGAATGCAAGCACTACTGGAAAACATGTATTATATTATTTTTTTCATATAGGACAATTTATATATTATTCCCAAGCATCTGAGGTAAGCTTGTTTTGTTGAAAAATCTCTGCTATTAATGAACACTACGTCTTGTCAATAGTGGATAAATATGTTGTTAATACACATTGTCTAGTTGTCAATATACTGTGTGTGGTGCAAGTTGACCTGTAAGATGGCAAGTTCTTCAGGAGAACATATATTATGTTTTTTCCATATAGGGGGGCATTTTCAAAATGATGACCAAGGAAGTATGCAATATGTTGGGGGGAGTGTTAGAACTAGAATAATAAAGGAAGGGACAACATATGAAGAGTTGACAAGAATGATATCATCAATTATAGGGAATGAAAGTAATATGATCAAGTTAAAATTCACAGTCAATGTTGATGCAAGCACACTTGTAGATCTAGTTGATGATGATGGAGTAGAACATCTGATCAAATATAACAAACAAAGTGGACATGTGTATGTAGTTGCAAATGGGAATGACACCATAGAAGCATCACTGGATTGCCCATTAGAGAACCAACACGTGTAAGTTGTGTAAATTTGTTTGTTAATGCAAATATGTTGGAAAGAACAATTGTAATGTTGTCATTGAATGCAGGATTGATAATTTATTGAGAGTTTCAGATAGATGCTCTTTCTCTCCACCAAGTATCTATCCTGAGATTGAAGACTCGGAATTGGCATGCGCTGTACAAATGGTACCTACACCAATACCTGAAATGAGTTCTATGAAATGGAAGGATTTGTTAGTAGGTAAAGGGCAATTTTTTCCTAATGTTGATGCCTTTAGGCAAGCATTGTACAAGTATAGCATCTCCTACAAGTTTTCATACAAGTTTAAGAAGAATAACAAAGAGAAGATCATTGCATATTGCAAGGTGGAGGGCTGTGAATGGAACATTGCAGCATATTCAATAGGGAAAGATAATGAGATTTTAAGGGTTACAAAATTCAACAATGATCACACCTATAATGTGCAAGACAACCTTATTGTGTCACACCCGACAAGGTCAAAATTAACATCATCAATCATGGTTGATGCTCTAAGGTCTAATATAGATAAAGGTGTCAATGAACTTGCAAGAGATTTGTATAAAGAGTATGGTGTGCGATTGAGCTACAGTCAAGCCTATAGGGGAAGAGAAAAAGCATTGCGAGAAATACATGGTCGTGCAGAAGATTCTTATAGCATAATCCCTTGGATTTGTGATCGATTAATGGAAACTGATCCGATGACAATTGCAAAATGGAATGCCTCAAATAATAGATTTGAGAGGCTATTCATTGCTTATGGATGCTCTATATCTGGTTTTTTAGGAGGTTGTCGAGCCATACTTTATGTAGACGGATGTCACCTAAGCGGTCCATACAAGGGAACAATGCTGTCAGCATGTACATATGATGCTGATAATGACTTATTTCTGGTAGCATATGCCATTGTTAGTGGGGAAACATTAGAAGATTGGTCTTGGTTTCTTCAAAATGTCAAAGACATATCAAGATCAGTGGAGTTAACAATTATTTTTGATCAGAATAATGCGATTATTGGTGCCGTGCAAGCTATATTTGGTAGTGGTGAGAGACATGCATTTTACTACCGTTATGTGAAGGAAAATTTTAGCACAGCATTTACGAAAATTAATAGAGGTAAGACGCGTACCTCGAGCAACATGAAAGATGATGCATTGAAATTACTTGATGCAATTGCCTATGCAAGGCATGAGGCTGAATTTAATGTTGCAATGGGGAATCTAAGATTATTTTGTCCACAATTGGCATAATGGGTTGAAACCCAAGGGGATGTAGATCGATGGGCTCAATGCAAGTTTGGATATAAACGATGGGATAATATCACAGCTAATCTTGCAGAATCCTTTAATGCTTGGATTGTGAAAGAGAGAAAACACAATGTTAATGTCTTGATTCATGAGCATAGAGAGAAATTGGCAAAGAAGATGGTCGCTAGCAAAGCGACTATGGGAAATTGAAAACATGGTGTCGGGCCTAACGTTGAGGCAAAAGTTATGGAGCAAGTTGTGAGAGTTGAAAATTTACACGCACAAATTTATAGAGAAAATTTGATCTCTGTGCAAACTATATCAGTTAATGGACTAATACACTTGAATGTTGATCTTGCAGCACATACATGCTCTTGTTTAGCATGGCAAATGAGTGAAATACCTTGTGCACATGCTTGTGCAGCAATCAAGCTACTTCATGGCAATGTGTACAATTTTATGGATGAATGTTACAAGTTTACTGCTCAAGAACAGATATATGCCACCAGCGTGAAGCCGATAGCCACATATGACTGTCCACATCCAGAAGCATTGACGGTGACAAATTTATTAACCGAAACCTTTTTGGAGCCACCAATGACTAGAAGGCCTCCTGGTAGGCCAAAGAGTAAAAGAAGGGAATCTCAATTCCAAAACAAAAAGGTGTGCCATTGTGGAATATGTCATGAGATTGGTCATACCTCCAAGACTTGCAAGAATCCTAATCCATGCTAGAAAATATTACAGACAAGTGTATTTTTTTGTTTATATATATTGAACTTGTTTTTGTTTACTTTTTGGTTTATTGTACATAATGTATTAGCACTTTTCAATGGCAAATGCATAAATTGTAAATGAATTGATACCTTATAATCAAGGACTAATGGCAAGTAGTCAATAGGTTCTTGCACCTGATTGATTTTCGCAGGGATTAACAGCACCAAGTGCATCAACACTTGTAAATGGAGAATTAACACATTGTCAATATAGTTATATCCACTTTTCAATAGGCAACGGAAGTAGTCAACAGGTTCTTACACCTTGTTGAATTTTAAAGGGAATAACAGCACTTACTGCTTCAGCACTTGTTAATGTCGAATTACTACCTTGTCAATATAGTTAATAGTACTTGTTAATATCCAAAGCTAAGTAGTCAACAGGTTCTTGCACCTTGTTGAATTTTAAAGGGAATAGCAGCACTTACTGCCTCAGCATTTGTCAATGACGAATTACTACCTTATCAATATAGTTAATAGTACTTGTCAATCTTTAAAGCTAAGTAGTCAACTGGTTCATTTAACTAGCTGATTTTCCAAGGAAACGATAGCACTTACTACCTCAGTACTTATCAATGGCAAATTACTACCTTGTCAATATAGTTAATAGTACTTGTCAATCTCCAAAGCTAAGTAGTCAACTGGTTCATTTAACTAGCTGATTTTCCAAGGAAACGACAGCACTTACTACCTCAGCACTTGTCAATAGCGAATTACTACCTTATCAATATAGTTAATAGTACTTGTCAATCTCCAAAGCTAAGTAGTCAACTGGTTCATTTAACTAGCTAATTTTCTAAAGAAACGACAGCACTTACTACCTCAGCACTTGTCAATAGCGAATTACTACCTTGTCAATATAGTTAATAGTACTTGTCAATCTCCAAAGCTAAGTAGTCAACTGGTTCATTTAACTAGCTAATTTTCCAAGGAAACGACAGCACTTACTACCTCAGCACTTGTCAATGGCGAATTACTACCTTGTCAATATAGTTAATAGTACTTGTCAATCTTCAAAGCTAAGTAGTCAACTGGTTCATTTAACTAGCTAATTTTTCAAGGAAACGATAGCACTTACTACCTCAGCACTTGTCAATGGCGAATTACTACATTGTCAATATAGTTAATAGTACTTGTTAATCTCCAAAGCTAAGTAGTCAACTGGTTCATTTAACTAGCTGATTTTCCAAGGAAATGACAGCACTTACTACCTCAACACTTGTCAATGACGAATTACTACCTTATCAATATAGTTAATAGTACTTGTCAATCTCCAAAGCTAAGTAGTCAACTGGTTCATTTAACTAGCTGATTTTCAAGGAAACGACAGCACTTACTACCTCAGCACTTGTCAATGGCGAATTACTACCTTGTCAATATAGTTAATAGTACTTGTCAATCTCTAAAGCTAAGTAGTCAACTGGTTCATTTAACTAGCTGATTTTCTAAGAAAACGACAGCACTTACTACCTCAGTACTTATCAATGGCGAATTACTACCTTATCAATATAGTTAATAGTACTTGTCAACAGTGAATTATTAACTTGTTAATGTGCTTATAGACACTTGTCAATAAAGTGATAACAACTTGTTGACATGCAATTAATAAAACAGACTGTCTGCCACATTTACAAACTTGTAATCAGCTTTTATAACCAGCGTTATGTAAGTTAACTACACAAAATGAGCTAACTATACAAAGGGATATGATGATCAATAAAATTACATCCTAAGGATCTATAAAAAATCTTCTATTTCCTTTTCCTCATCACTTGGGATCCTACCTTCACATTGTTATGATGACTCAGTAGCCACCACAAGAGTTCTACCTTCTTCTTATAGAGGTCATCCTGCACCACAAGTAAGTCTTATAAGGGATAACAACAAATATGTAGTACATGAAAGAGGAAAAATGTAAAGCAAAGAATGCATACGTCAGAGTATTTTGGCATCATATACCCATTCTTATCCACAGTGTTGTCCCACGATTGTAACCATGTCATAACGTGCACCCCACAAGTATGGCTAAAAACAAAATAAAAAACATAACGTAAAATTAATTTTTCACGTGTAAATATAAGCTTAATGATGTATAAACATAAAAGGAACTCACGTATCAGTTTGCACATGAACTTTAGCCCATATAATGTCTGTGCTAACATCATCCTCAAACAATTGTGGCTTGACTGCACGAAGTAGAGAGTGAAAGCAATTCCTTTGCAAACTCAAGACTTGCAATGTTAGTAATGTTAATTTACAACTAATCTAGAAGACAACGACAAATATAGATGTTGGTAATGTTGAGTGATAAGTATAGACATACGCATCCTCTTGCCATCATTTCTTTGGGATCCAGTTGTCCTTTCTTCTTCTTCTTCTCCTTTCCCTTGCCCTTCTTCTCAACATTCTCTTCTTCTTCCTCTTCCTGCTGTCTTTGGAAATACTCCCTGTTACTGACCAATGAATCTAACACATAGAAGTTCTTACTCTTGGTCTCAAAGACATAGCAAAACCAGTGACTATGGAACAGAGTTAGGCCAAAAATAAAATCACAATCAGTAATGTTATATCCAACAAACTCAGGAAATATTTCTCCCTTGTTGTCATCTACCGTCCATTTCAATGGGTTGCTGATAATTTTTAGCATGAATTCAGAACCAAAGATATGTCTCTGGACTTTCCTTCATTTTCCTCTTAGTCACCTACCAAAGTTCGGGCAACCATTGACATCACCCTGTCACTAATCCATCTCTTTCCACCAAAACATTGTAGCTCTGCACGAGTCAAGTAGTAACTATACAAATCTACAATGATCCTATTAAAGAAGAAGGAAAAATTAAATAGATTGTCACTAATACTTTAGTCAGTCAATTTTTAGGCACAGTATAGGGACTTACTTGTCTCCCTCATCTTCCTCACATGGTGTTGTGCATATTTGAAATAATTGCTCCTTCTCATCCATTTTTCTCTTCTTTCCAACATTAGTTCTAACCCATGGAGATTTCATAGCAGATCTTTTATATCCTTTTGATCTTCTGGGATGTTTACTTAATTGTTCTTCTCCTCTCCCTTCCTCGTCCTCGGCAGAATCTTTCCCTCCTACACCTGCCTCCTTAGCCTCTTCCTCTTTTGAATCGTCATTGTTGCCCTTTTCTTTAAGAGAACCTTGCTGTTCATCATCTTTTTCTTTATCTTCTTCACCTTTTAATTTTTCTTCTTCATTCTCTTCCTCTTTTGATTGTTCAGCTCCTTCTTCGTTGTATTCTTCCTCTTCTAATTTTTCTTCTTCATTCTCTTCCTCTTTTGATTGTTTAGCCCCTTCTTCGTTATATTCTTCCTCTTCTAATTTTTCTTCTTCATTTTTTTCCTCTGAAGCTGTCCCCTCATCAACAAGTCCTTCCTCTTCTATTTTTTCATCTTCATTCTTTCCCTCAGAATCTATCCCTTTATCATCATCTTCTTCCTCTTGTGATTTTTCCCTTTCTTCCTCTCTTGAGCCTTGTCCAAGCAGCATTGATTGTAAGCTCATTAACTCCTCTCCAATGTCAGACACAAATGACAGTACTTTTCCATATAGCCTCCTTACTTCCTGCAAGATTACTAACTCAGTGCATAAATAAGACCATATATATCTATCCATTGTACTCTATTTTATACATACCGGGTGAATAAATGCTGATTCTTGATACACCTTGGTAGATGAACTACCATGTACAGTAGTTGGCTCATGCAAGATGCCTCGGTTGCTCTTTTTCTCCAACTTTATTCTTATATTCACTTTATCATCGTCCCAATATTTCAGAGCATCTACGGATTTTGGACAACCTTGGCCAATTGGAAAATTCTGGAAGCCCCATACCTAAAAACTTGACAAATCAGTATAAACATAAAACCTTTACATAGAAAACTTTGAAAGGCTATCACTTTGGATTAATGTAAATTGAACACACACTTACCATTAGAAAGTAGATACATCCCCCAACGTTCTTCCTCGTCCTTCCCTTCCCTTTGCTCAGCTGTTTCTTGTAGTCTTCTACCTCCTTGTAAAGTTCATTAAAAATGAACGTACCCCAATCATATGCGCTTGGTTTCTTTTGTGTCTCATAAACGACCTTCAATATACGGTCGCTAACCTCAAGACTTGCGGTTAGCAATAGCAAGGTTCTCAATGCATACATTACAAAAAGTAACTCAAATTTAGCTACCTCTTTTCTAGATATAATCATTTCAGCTATTTCCTTGTAAGGCATTTTATAGTAAGTATTTCTCAAATTCTTAAAAGCTCTATCATTCACATTGACATCCCCAGTAATTTGCTTACCCTCACTATGTAAGCCCATCAAGTCATTCACATCCTTGGCCTTCATTTGCTTGATTTTCCCCCTTATACATATTTCACTAGTTGGGGGGTCAAAGGCACGTATCAACTCTCCACAAATATCTCTTTGAATTTTTTTACAAGACACATCAAGAAGCCTATGGAATCCTAGCTTCTCAACCTTTTTTGTAATTTCTCATCTTTCTTAACATATTTTGCCACTTCACCAAATTAGCTAGGAGAGCAGTGCGTATGAAATGGTACGGTATATCTCTTCACTGTTGTCTTTGCTTTATCTTTCATCTTCCTTTATCTGGAAAACAAATAGAAAAGTTCAATTACATGTGTTGAAAAGAGATATATGCATACTAGTCATTATTAAGTTCCAACTCACAGATTTCTGCACTGGCATTGTTTATTAGTAAGAAAAAAACACAAGTCACAAACGCATGACGGTTCACTAGTTATGACAGTTCTCTAGTCAATGGAGCATACTGTTGTTGTCAATGGAGTTTATGGTTGTAGTCATTGAAGTAATTAGTTGTCATTCATGGAATAAATAATTTTGGTTAATATAGCATATGGTTGTTGTCAACAAAGAAAGCAGTTGTCGTCAATGGAGCATCCATATTTAAAATTACATATTTTTAAGCCGAATTGGAAGTTAAACTAACCACAATAACAATATAAAACACAAGAGGAGTAGTTGAAAGTTGAAGCATGCAAATACGCGCCTTAAGTAATTACAAAAATCTCATGCATAGCTACACTTTTGCAACATATCAGAAATATACTTGGTAAGCTTGACTTGATAAACATTAGAGAACTGTGTGACCAAGTTTTGTCTCTTTCACAATACAGAGCACAACTATATTATTATCTTAAGAGCAGGATGAACACTATTGCACCCAATTTGACCGCTCTTGTTAGGAAGCTTGTTGGTGCTCGCCTTATTGCCCATGGTGGTAGTTTCCTCAATCTTGCAAAGCTGCCAGAGAGTACTGTACAGATACTTGGTGCTGAAAAGGCTCTCTTTAGGGCCTTAAAGACTAAGCATGCTACCCGAAAATATGAGCTTATTTATTATGCATCATTAATTGGTCAGCCTGCTCAAAACTTTAAGGGTAAAATTTCTCGATCACTTGCTGCAAAGACAGCATTGGTGATTATGGAAGATGCTCTTGGACATGGTCAACATAATTCAATGGGATTGGAAAACAGAGCCAAGGTGCTTGTGCTATTCTTTAGTTAGTTCTACTACTTTTGTTGTCACTTGCTACCATTTCTTATATATACTTGCACACAGCTTGAAGCACGCCTAAGGAGTCTTGAAGGCAACGAGCTAGGTAGACTTGCCGGTTCAACTAAAGAAAAGCCAAAGATAGAAAGCTATGACAAAGATTGGAAGAAGGGAGTTGGAGGCTTCCGTCAAGCTCCTTACGGTGCGTCTGTGGATGAGGAAATGCAAGAGCTTCCTGTTGCTGAAGAAAAGAAAGAAAAGAAGAAAAAGAAGAAAGAGAGAAGTAGGGACGACGATGCTACTCTACAAGCTGATGCTGGCAAGGAATCAGATCAGGTGGAAACTGCAAAGAAGGAGAAGAAGAAGAAACGTAGGGATTCTGCTGAGGATGGCCAGGTGCAGGCCGAGGAGGATTACAGAGACGGTGAATTACAGTGAGAAGAAAACTGACATACGAGCAAAAAAACAGAGACGGAGAATTACAGTTATGTGTGAAAACGGAGATGCAAAAAATTAAAGTTACAATCGAGATACCAGCTAAAAAAAGAAAAGAATAAAGAAAGGAATAATGGGAGAAGAAAATGCATAATGCATGGCAGTTGAACCTGTGGTGGCGAGACGGCGGCAGAGGACGGCAGAGACAGTCCGATGATGGCAATTAGGGCAAATATGAGTCGCTGAAGCAGGAGCGAGCAACTCTCGTTCTTTACTCCTTCGAGTTTTTCACTCTCTAACGATGCGACGGTCTTCTCCGATGGAATGCGACCGCGAGAATAGTGCTCGGCCGTTAGCTCTGGAGCACGACATAATGAGGAAGACACAGCCGTCTTCAGTTTCATGGGTTAGTGGGAAGCAGACCGATTTTTCATATTTCAAATAGAGGGCAAATGGGTAATTTCGCTTTCAGATTTATTTACCCTTAGGTCCCTAGGGACCTGGCAGCTATTTCTTAAATTCATGGGACCTCAGCGTATTTAAAATGCTTCCATGGGACTTTAGACTGATTCTCCCTTAAATAAATCATACTATCTTCGTTCTTTATTATTATTTATTTTGGATAAGTAATTATTTATTAACTTATATTTTTTAATAAAGTTGGATAAAATTTTGATTCCTACAAAAATTTGTACATTTTTTTAATTGTATCCTTATAATAGTTAATTTATTCAAAACACCATCACTGTTAATGGATGGAATATACTCACTCCGTTAAAAAATATAAGATATTTTTAACCAAATCTTATCCAATAAAGTAATTACTACTTTTAAACTAACCCTATCTTTTTATATTTACTCCTATTAAATACCCTATAATAAATATAAAGTCACTGTTAACATGGACACTTTTAAAAAAAGGCAATGATTATACCTCAAAAGATTAAAACGCCTTATATTTTTAAACATGTAACTTTTCAAAAAAAATACTTTATATTGTTGGATATTGTTGGACGGAGGGAGTAATAAATTACGAATATAATTAGAAAAAATATAAAATTTACCTAATACCTTATATTTTAAACTAAATGGCACTTTTAAAAAATTCCCTCAAATAGAATAAACTTTTAATTCTATCTCTATTTAATTATTTTTTAAATTTATATTACATTTTCTTTGATAGTTAATGAGTTTAAAGGAAGATAATATAAAAAAAATGTAATTAATACCGCATCAAATATCTTAAACAAGCTTCATTTTAAATTATAAGATACTTTTAAAAAATTTTAACCTCTTAAAAAATAAGATACTTTGATATAAGATTTTATTAATGATATTTTTTAATATTACCCTTCTCATTATGTTCTTTTTTTTTATATTTTTTCATAAATGGAGTATTAAATAAAAGATATTTTTGAAAGTTTATATTTTTTTAAAAAGTAATGAAGTGTATTTAATAAATTTTATTGATATATGTAATTTTATCTAAAATGATTTTATAAATTGAGATAGAGTGGGTATTAAGAGCAAAAAAATATCCTTTTAAAGACGTTTTGTAATAAAGACTTGAGGGAGAATTAAGAATCAAAAAATCCTTTTAAAAAGTGCTCTGTGGCAAAGACCAGAGGGACTATAATACTATTGAGCTATCAAATGCTAATAAGGTTTAGTTTTATAATTTCTTTCAAGTGTTAATCTTTCTGTGTGTTTCCGTAAGCCATCAACTCATGTATAGGCTTGTGAATTTAGAGGGGTGAATTGTGTTATAGGATGGGGCAGCAGCGTCTTTTCAAGGCTATAAATTTGAATGAGACCCTTTTGTGCGCGTACGTGGGAGTGACACAGATACGTGGGCTACACTCCTGACTTTTGTTCCGCGGTCCCCTTCGTCCTTTATCTCTATATATTATCTCATACTCTCTCTCTCATTTTCTCTGAATACATAAACGGCGATCACACAGGAATTTAATTATAGATTTAATTTGATTTATAATATGACTTCATCTGCGTCCGATGAAGCACGTCAAGCAGAGAATTGATCTGCTAATTTGTCTTTAAATTCAAGGGCCGAGTGGCCAATGAAGCAGTGCCAGACTTCATGGAAGCATCTGGTTGGGAAGATGAAAGGGTCACATCTTTTTAAGTTACTGCAGATTCCACAATGCACCAGTCCTAACTATTCCATCTGGCCCATTTACAAGGCAGAAATGATAGATTTTTCTTGTCTTATTTATTAGTTACCTTTTTAAATTTTTACTTTAAATTTTTTAATTTAACTTTTATATAAAAAAAATTATTAATAAAATATATATTTTTAATAGAAATAAATTTAAAAAATTATTAAATTTTTACTTTAAAGTTTTTTTCTTAATTTCAATAAAATATAGTAAAAGTATATTACAAATGGGATCAAAGAAATACATTGAAGTTGCACGCCAAGCCAGGGAAAGCTTCGCGTGCGTGGATCTGATCCACTCCCCCTCATTTTTCTTCTCTTTCTCTCATCCCATTCCCACTTCTGACTAAACATTCAATGATGGAGATTCAGTTAAATTTATTTATATATTTTAATAATAGACTATAATTTCGGACTGCCCATATCAAATTTTAATAATTTAGATTTATTTATCTGTTAATATTTTATTATAATAATTTTATAAAATTTAATCTCACTCGTTGAATTTTTGCCCATGTGTTGGGAAGGAATGGGGAGATAAAGAAAATTAGATAAAAGATGAGGAGATGATCAAAATACTCAGCATTGTACATTACACTTGTATGCATGCATACATACATACATACATACATATATATATATATGCATGCTACACACATACGCACTCTTTTTATTAAAAAATATAAAATATTTTTAATTAAATTGTATATTAATAAGTGAGTTTATTGTCTTCAAATTGACATTATCTTTTTATATTTACTTTTATTTAATAAGGTGTCTCATTTAAAGATAAATAATTAAGTAATTTGTTTATTAAGGATATTTTTGAAAAAGAATTCATTAATTATATATTGAAAAATTTAAACTACCTTACATTTTTACACATTTAATTTAAAAAAATAGTTTATATTTTTAATGAAAGAAGTATTCATAAAATGCTTTCATAATTTTGCATGATTATAACCTTTCTATACTTGCATAACTTTTTCTGTAATCATAAGTCACCAAGATGATGTGTAGATTTGAATGATAGTCGTGCTTGAATTACTTCCTAATTGAGTTTTTTGCATAACCTTTTTTTGCCATACACTAGTAAAAAAAAACTTTTTATGTCACTTTTTAATGTCAATTAAGCAAATATCTATTGTCAAAAAGCTCATAGCAGCTTTGTTAATAAGGCAAAGAGTTTTAACATCGGTTATATGAATAACCGACATTAAAAATATATTCCATGTCAGTTAAAAAAGCTTAAAAAATTTAAAAAATAAATTTAAAATTTTTCAATACCAGTTTTCATAGAACCGACGTTGAAAATAGAAACAACATCGGTTTTTCAATAACAAAAATACTAACATTGTTTCTCTTTAAATATAATTCCTTTGCATCTCCGCTTTCCATAAGAACAGCTCATTTTTCCCTCTTTCTCTCTCTTCTTGAGTCCTCTTTATCGGACTCGCCTAGCTTTTAAAGCTTCAACCTTTACCCATTTTTATCATTGAGAAGCTTCATTCACCATCCGTCAATATCCATTGGCCATCTCATTTCGCCATTTGAAGTCTATCAAGGTTTGCCGCCGTTGATCTTTGGAGCAAATCTATTGTTGCCATCTCTTGTATTAGGTTCAAGTGAGTTCTTTTATTTTGGCTTTTGGGTCTCAATTTGCTTTCTTCCTCTTTCCCTTTTCTCTCATTGTAAGTGAATCTTCTTTAGATGCATTTTTTTCAATAGGTGGTTGCTCTTTATTCCTTCTCCATTTTTGGGTGTTACTTTAAATAGGTTCTTTGAGTTGTATTTTCTTCTCTAGTAGATTCTAAGTAAGTTTCATTGTTATTTTTTGCTTATTTATGAAAATTATAGTAGTTGAATTTGAAGTATTGTCTTCATATTTTTATTTTTTTCTTTGCAGTTTTTTTATTTTTTATTTTTTTTTGATATGTTGTTTATGTTAAGGGGGGAGAAATTGAGGGCTTGTTTGAAAACTTGTTCTGAGAACAGTTTTTGTTCTCCAGAACAAGAGAACAAAAAAATCTGTTTGGTAATTTATTTTTAAAAAGTATTTTAGAGTATAAAAAAATAAAATATTGTTATGAAGAATAGAAAAATAAAAATAACTTTTAGGTGTTCTGTGATTATTGTTTTGGAGAATAAGGGAGAATGAAAAGAACAACTATTTTTTTTTTCAGAACATGTTTTATAAAACACTAGTTCTCAAAACAATAAAATAAAAACAGTTTCAAACAGCCCTTGAAATTCTTTGCTTTTTTGTTAAGTTTTTGATAAAATTAAATTTATACTTTATAGGAAGAATTAAATTTATTGTGATAAATTTTGCTGTGTAATTTTGACAGTTAAGGTTTTAAAATTATTATGCTTCCAATAGATATTTTCAATTGTTTCTAGATAGAGTTTTGTGATCATTGAAATTTTGGAATGTCTTATTTTAAGAAAAAAAACTCTGCCAAAATTTTTCTAATCTTTATAAATTGAACAGCAAATATGCTTGAGCTAAGAAAGTATATATATAATTTAGTCAAAATTTGTATTCCTGTGTTTTCTTTTTTTTTTGAATTGTTTTATGTTTAAAATTTACTTGAGTTAACTTAAATTTTAAATTGTTTGATATTTGAGTTGAACTTGATTGTTATTGATTTGCTAAGAACAAATATGCTTGAGTTGAGAATGATGGCATACGAGATATTTTAGCCCAACAACTTCTACAAATATACTTTTCCAAGTAAAAAGGTTGAACAAAATTCCATAATTTTTTTAGTAGTTAAACAAATATATAGTGTAGTTGTAACTTGTTGTATAGTAATTGTAATTTTACTAGTTGGCTATTTATACTTGTTGTATAATTTATAAAATTTACAAGTTTTTAGTTCTGAATGTTAAGAAAAAACAAACAATTTTTTTTAAAAAACTTTTAACAACTGTTGATGGAAAACCATTGTTGAAAATGAATTTTAACAATGGTTATCTATAATAACTGTGATTAAAACTATTTTTAACAACGATTTTCAAATTATCATTGTTAAAATTTAATTTTTTAAAAAAATTTAATTGATTTTTGTGAACTTTCCATGTCAGTTAGTTATATAACTAAAGTGGAAAGTGAATTTTGACATTAATTAAATAACTAACATTAAAAGTTTACTTTTCACTTTCTTCTTAATAACCAATGTTAAAATTTTAAAATAATCATTGTTAGAAGTCCATCTTACAATAGTGGTAATAATGAGCACATATGTATGTCACAATCTTGGATTCTCTCTCTCACACACACGGGCTAGTTTATTATATTTATTAATAATATATCATTGTATATCAATGATAAATTTATTTTTAAATTTTCAATGATAAACTCCTTGTGTATTTATGTGAGTAGGCCATAGTCTCAAATTTTCAAAATTTTGATCCATATTTTTTAAGTATAAGATTTTTTTTGATGATAAATTCCTTGTGTATTTATGTAAACCAACCATACTCTCAATTTTTAAAAATTTCATTCATATTTTTTAAGTATAAGATTTTTTTTTGGGCTAGTGGGCCAATTTATACACATGTTATTGAATAGAAAATCTGCCTTCATATGTGAGAAATTTTAATAATTTTTTTTTCGCAAAGTGATATAGTTGTGTGTGTAATAATATTTGTGCCCCCTCTTTAACTAATTAATCAAGAGTATTTATGTAACTTATCTAGTTAATTAGATTTCAAACATGACAATTTTCAGACAACAAAAAGAAGCATGACCATTTCACCCAACATGTCAACACCATGTTAAAAATGGATTTTGGCCGGTAACAAAAGTTGGTCAAGGTTAGCAAAAATTTAATACATAACCTATAAGACAATAAGATCAAATTTTGTTGTTCATATGATAACTTTATTAGTGAATAATTTGTAAGTAAATACTCTGAGCTACTTTTTCACCATTATCTCAAGAGAGACCACATTTCCAAATCATTTTTCATAGGAAGTGCTAGCTTTATGCAAGACCAGAGTATTTAACACAATACAAATACATATATTTATTAGTTAATTTCATAGAATTCATTTTCCATATGCACAAATTTTAAATTAAATGTCAATAATTTTAAAATGATATTGTTGACATTCTGTGTGATAAGAAAAAGTGGGGATAGGGATTAGGTTATGAAAATGTTTTCCTAACAATTTGAGGAAGAAGCATTGGCAAAGGTTTAACCTTTGGTAGCATCTTGACTATAAAGTGTTAACAAAGGTTCAAATTATCACAATACTTCTCATTTTAAGCACCAGCAAAAACATGTACATAAAGCTTCTTGTAAATCTAAAAGTATTATCACTTTGCTAGCGCTTTGTTCTTTCACTTTCAAATATAAGAGAAACTATCACATGTTTTTTTATTTTTATTTATAAACAAAATTATAAATTTTAAGAAGCATTTATTACATTGTCTCAAATTATCCCTCATAAAGTCAAAATCTATTTTCGCTAGATAAATTTGTTTCATTAATTATAAGGATAATTTAGTTTAAATTTTTAATTTTATATAACTATTATACTTAATTAACTTTCATAACTTATGTGAATTAATTATTATTTGTTACATTTGAAAACGGAGAGAGTGTCAAAGAAGAGATAGCAAAAACTTTGATCTCATATATTTAGCAAGAGCAATACTTAGCGTATGGTCCTTTCAAACTATAATGTAAGATTTTTTAAAAGTCTTGCTTAATTTAAATATAGAGTAGGTTTTATATTTTTTTCCCAATTATACCTTGTTTTACAATAATGTTTTATTTTAACTGTCACCATCACTATTAATGATGTATTTTGTTCGAGAGGAGGGGAGAGGAGGGGATGGTTTTAATATCATCTTGTTTGGTTTTGTTGGAAGGGAGGAATTTTTAATGATCTTTTATTTAATTTAGAAGGGGAGGGGAGGGGTAATAACTAATTTACTGTTATGTTTCTATACATTAGTTTAAAATTTTTTTAATTGTTTCTTGTAGAAAATAATTTTACATCTCAATTTAAATTGCATGATTTTTTAAAAATCCACTTTCAACCTATCATATTGTCAATATGTGAATAAAAGAATTAAATCAATAATTATAATGATAACAATTTTTATTAAAAATTAATAACTCCTTTAAATATATAATAAAATATGATGAACCATAATTTCTTAAAAAAATCCAATGAGGTCAGTTGAGGTTTGGGAGTGAAGCACAATCTGATATAAATGAGATCTTTTTAATTATAGATATACTTAGAATATTAAAAAATAAATAAAGGTAAAATAGTTAAAAAAATTAACTCCCCTCCACAAAACCCTAATTTGGAGGGAAGCAATATGAGGAGAGAGGTTATTTTAGCTCTCCTCACTTCCAAAATTTCTCAACCAAATATCCCCTGAATCTAAAACTCCTCAATCAAACACATTCTAAAGATTTATATACGTTTGGATGTTATTGAATGTCCTTGCATTAAATTGAAAGGAAAAAAAAAAAAAGAAGAAGAAGAAGCCAAAAGTCGATTTAACCTCGCGAAGATTCACCCACATTCATCTTTTAATGACCGTGCATCTACCGCATGTTTTTTCTCCCCCAAGCCTCTTCATATATGATTGTTGCCTCTTCATTTAAGTCCAAGGCTAAAATTGGAGCTGTTGCATTGGCATACGTTACCTCCATGTAGACTGACTTGGTTTCATTGTAAGAAAATTAAACATTTAGCTCATGTAATTTGACAAAGTTACAATCCGATTTTTGAAATTTAACTTGATACAACTCAAATCCTCAAAATTTAGTCATTTAATTTTTTTAGTCCACGTACTCTATAATTTCGTCATATCTTAGCCTCTGAAGAAATCAATATTTTTTGAAAGTATATAAACTAATTCATTAAATAACTAATACTTAAAATGTTGGGTTGCTTTAAGTAAAAATTTAGATATTGAATTATAATTTAGCTAAAATTATAAGGATTAAATGATTTATTTATTTCTTCACTTTTTTTAAGAGAAAGGGGGAGAAAAACTTAATTAGGGGTAGAGACAGAAGGATCAGCAAGGTTCACAACCCTTACTAACTTTTTAAATTTTTTTTAGTAAAACGTAGAGGGTGTGTATCTTAGACCCCTAAAGTTGGCACAGTATTAAGACATTAGAAAGAATTCTCATTTTTAATTTTATAGTATACTTTTACGCATGTATAGTCGTTTCAATAGTTTGAAAATTTAGTTGTCATAGGATCTATTTGTTTTTAATAAAATAATATTATAGTTGCTTTTAAAGTATTGATATCATTTCATTTCTCTTTCATTTTATATTTGATGAAAGAAATTATTAAAATTATTACTAACAAATTTTGTTAAGCACTACAACAAAATCTGTATGCTTGATATTTTACCATAAAATCACTTACCTAAAAGTTAAGAGGTTATAATTAAGACATATTCTTTTTAAAAAAATTACTTTTGTATGTAATAACCAACCAGTGAAATTTATTATATGAATGATTTTTTACTATGATATACTGGATCTCATCGACATAAATAATTTGTGATAATTGAGCATCATTACCATGTTGATATAATTATTTACTATACTTATCAATTGAAAGAATTAAATAGCTAAATTTAGTAAGCAATTAATATTTTTTCAGATCAAATAGAATTTTAAATTTCAAAAATGTATTTAAATTATTTCATGTTCATGGACCAATTCAATTATAGTTTATATTGAGAAAGATATTGTTAAAAATTGTACCGTAGACTTAATAATTAATTATTTTTATATCATGAAAAACTGATGAGCAAAACTTAAAAAATAAAAGTATATATTTATTTTAAATATATATATATAATTGAATATAGATATATACGTTGAAATATTTATATTATATTAGTAATATATATAGATTTAATTTTCTTTCAATTATTACATATGTTATGTCATCCAAGCCTCTCCTAATAAATTTTTTTGGCACCTGAACTTAACTGAATAAGGATTTTGGTTGGGACACGACACATATGCAGTAGAAATTTCAAAATAAAGAAAAAAATAGAGAAAAGGCAACATATATAGAAGTATGGGGCTCATATTGGTGATTAATTAAGAAGAAAGATGATAAGGATGTGACGAAGTGATAAAATGTCGAAGAAGAAAAACGGATATGGATGATGTGGAGATTTCATATATGTATGGCAATGTCGCTTGTAAAATTAAGAGAGGATGGAGCACTTGTCATGGAAAACGAAATATTTGTGGACTCATTCCTTTCTTTGATTGAGACTCCACATCTGCCTCTCTCTCTTCACGTGCATGTCACATGAAATCTCTCTCACTCTCACCTTCAATTGATTCCCAAATCCAACGGATACTCAGATCAATTGACTTAGCTTAACCATATGTTTTGATTTTGAGTAATGGATAAACAAGAATTAGTAAATTCTCGGTGGGAGATAAAGAGTACGTTATACTCACGGATCTATCATGTAAACACGAGTTCTTCATCAAAGAGAATATAGGATAGTCTTGCATGCCTTATCCACGTCACTAAAAGTCAACATGAAGAGATTGTCCAAATCTTTCACATCCAAAATGGTTGGGCTTTCTTTGGGATGGTAAGTGGGTTTGGGTGGGTCAGATTAGACTTTCTTTTATGAAGAAGGTTGGGCCTACCCTTAATGTGGGCTTCCATTTAACGGAGTCTGCCGAAAGGACGACGAAAAAGAACGAAAAGCTTGTGCCTCCAAGTTTCGTTCTTGGGCCACAATGTGAATTTAAGCTTTTGTTCAAATGAAAACTTGTTTTCAAAGGCTCTGTGTGTGTGTGTGTGTGTGTGTGTGACGGGAAAAGTGATAACCTTTGAACAAGATTTTAAGCTAAATATTTTTAAATGAAAAGAGAAAGCTATCTCTTAGCTCCCTTAGGAGCTAGTTGATTATATACTCCCTCACACAGTCACTGGTTAATAAAAAAATAAAGTTAACTAACTTTAAGGTTATTAAAAAATGTCAGTTATTTTAAAAAGTAGAATTATAAGCAGATCTCACACAAAAATATTAATCACTACAAGGTCCGGATAACTAAACTAAAAGGGGCGAGAGTTAATTAAAAAAAAATTGGACACGTTCTGTTAATGATAATATATTTTCTGGTTATGGCTCATGCTACACTGTGGATGTAATTAATAATAACAGTTCAGTGATAGTGATATTTTTGATCATGCCCAAATTTACATGTGGTATTTAGAGTAAAAGACTTTCATGAGCCATGTAATAAATCCACATACTACTCCTTTATTGTAACTTTCCCAATAATATTGCTGAATATTTAGAATGAATGCTCCTTAGAAAGAATCCCTTGCCTAAAAAGAACTATTTTATGGGTTAGGGATGGGGATGAAATAATGGGAATGATGATGAAAGAAATCGACAGCTTTTAATAATAAAAGGAAAAATATCAAGGATCCTAAGTTAGAAAGTTTTTATGTGAAGAAGATCTTAGAAATTCCTTTGCACTTTTATGGTACCTATTTGGAAATAAGATTTTAGGAGTAAAGACCTAATTATCCCCTAAAGTTAATAAATTTTAATAATTTAATGGGGTATGGTTGTTATTAATTAATATAATTAGTTCTCAAAATCCAAATAGATATTTCTTTATGCAGGAGCAACAATTGTAAAATTAAACATGTGGTTATTAGTTGTAGTCGCTTGTTAATTCATATGGATTGTTATTAATTACATATGATTGCTTGTTAACACTTTCATAGATGCTTATTTATATAGAGCTAACACGTACAATTAAACATGTGTTATGAGTTACAGCACTTGTTAATTTTAAATGAATTATTTTTAATTATGTAATGTTACTTAGCTTATAAAAGCTAGATTAGACATTTATTTATAAAAGACCAATATTTTTATAATTATTAAACATGTATTATCAGTTTTTGTAATTTTTATATATAGATTACTTGTCAAAATCTAAATGTTTATCCATCCACAAAATTTTAAAGGTAGGTAATAATTAAGTTTTTTTCTCACAAAAACTTATTTTCAAATTGGTACCTGGAGTGCGGCAAAATTTCATATTTTTTACAGTCCGTCTTGGTAAAAACTCTCCAAGAGTCCTTAGATGATAATTTTTCCATATAATAACCATATTATTTGGGATATAATTATTGAACTTAGAAGCCCATTAAAACGAGCACGATGTATAGTTTACTTAATTATGGGAAAAATTGCTGAAAATATATCATCCGTTTGAACAGTATACCCTTAAATGAAATGGATAATTGTAGATTCTCAAGCTTATTTGCAAGACAGTCGCATAAACAATTAGAATAGTATGAAATAAAATTTTATTTCATACTAATCAAGCTAACAAATAAACATCGATCAAATGTTCACACAATTTAGATTAACGATAGTATATTCTTTGTAATTAGAAGATATTGTTTAACGGAATAAATCAACTGTAAAATTAAAAATGGTGCTCCAAAACTGGTTGAACTATTAATTACCGGCATCGATAACATGTGTTTTCCTGGGAGACGCGAGGGTAAATAACTATTAGAAGCTAGAGATAATTGATCCTCTTTGCAGCTTAGAATATTCTTCTTTTCATCTTCGTTTTTTATTAATTTTTGTTTATATCAAACCACTATTTAGAAGCCATATTATAACTTTGACTACTTTCAAGGAGTTAGAAAAGATCATCACAAGGACAGTAAATTCTCTCAACAAGTAGGTGACATACCTGTTAAATATGTTGAATTTTAATCCAAGAACATTAATTTAGTACAGTATTCTACTAAATACGCTATATATTATACAATCTATCCAATACTTTCTTCCTTAGAAGAATGATAGATAGTTTTGAAGGGGATCAATAATTTAGGGTAAATATAACTTTTAATCCCTACATTTTACCTTTAATTTTTGATTATTTTTTTTGATATTTTAAATCTT
>NW_026555336.1:30367696-30431942 GCF_029017545.1 Prosopis cineraria
AAGTTTTAAAGTATTTTGTATGAGGGGTAAATCTTTGACCTCTCAAAGGTTTGAGGTGATCAGGGAAAACTTAATTGATATAATTGAATATTAATTGTTTGTTTATTGAAATGATTGATTTGAAATGTAATTTATATTTTCAAATAATAATGTAATTGGCAAGGTGATGATTTTTGGGAAAATGGTTTTGAGATAGGAAAACCCTATGCATGCCATCCATGTATTTGGTGGTGTTTAAATTGATAGCATGTTATGAGAATTTGTTAAATATGTTTTTGACTTGTGGAGTATGTGGAGTTTGTGAATTGGGAGGTATGATCTCAGAAGTGATGTATTGTGGATTTAGAATGCATAGATATGTAAAATGTGCATAGCAAGATCATTAATGGGAGTTCGCCTAGGGAGAAGAGTAGATGATAAAACCCATGTGGTATTGGCAGTAGTAACTGTTGGAATCCAGAACTTGCCTTGGCACTAACCATTGAAATCGAGAGATAGCCTTTATCCTACAATTAATTCAGGACTGTCTCAATTGTTTTACGAGGGACTCAAATCTAACTAGTCTCCACAAGTTCATGAGTAGGCTAGATTAGGGGTACGACATCTCATGATTATTAATATTAGGAAAATTAAATTACATAAGTGAGTGAGTTAACCCTGACCTAGTAGCTCCTCACAAGTGAAAGGGCGGTTTAGTTCGTGAAGGACGTAGCCCGTGATGGCCACCGGTTTCAGTCAGAGATAACAGGAGAGTATAAGGTTGGTATTTAATGATTACATATAAATTTGACTATATGATTGTTAGTATTTGGTCTGGTATGAGTTAGGGTGCATAGTTGTATTGTTGCAACCCCGTGTTGTGCTTTGCAAAATAACATGATTATGTGGGCTGTAGACCCGATCACATGATTGTTAGTTTTGTGTACCGTGGCCATTTCCATCTTATTGTGATTATGTTGTGCCTGTTTTGCCTATTTGCATTTATTTATAATTGATATGCAATTATATAGGTTAGGTGAAACTTAATTACTAAGTATTTGTATTTACCCCCTAATTCTCAATATTTTCAGGGCCTAGCTCATCGATTCCAAGTTTGAAAAACAAAACTGAGGCTTAGGATTGTAGAATAGTCCTTTTTGTATGCCTCTCTTTATTGTTTTTTGTTGTATACATTAATGCAATGCCAACTAGAGTCACTTGTTATATTTTGCACACTTGTATTAGTTTGTATGCAACTTGTGTATTTTATGCCCCAGGTTCGTGAGTTTTGATTGTAAACTAGTAGATAGCAAAATACTTGTGCAAGTAGAAACATTTGTATCTTTGAAAGATTTGGAATGAAAATGATGATTTGTGCAACATTTTCCTCCTCTTGTGTTTTTGTGAAAATTAGGATTTAAGTAATGATTTGCGGAAATATAGGTTTTGATTGTGTATGGTATATTGCACCAGTCTGTTATACTCACTGAGTGCAGTGCGGATGGTCGGTGTAGGCTTTGATACTTGTGGTTGAGTTAGGACGCCCAAGGTTGTGTAATTTTTGTAAAAGAGTGGTAAGATGTTTTAGTGTGCAACTTTTTAAAAAATAATTTTGAATATGAGATCGATGCCATTAGTTAGAATTAAAAGAAAGTTTCATATAGGTACCAAAATCACTTTAATCAAATGTCAGATAGAGATTTGAGATGCGTTAAAAATTTGATTTCTTGTGCTATCAAATGATAGCAACTGATGCTATCAAATTCATGCAATACAATACAGCACAGGCACAAAGAACGATGAGCCGCAGCGCATATTGTCACAAGCTGCGACACATGTATCGTTTTTTGCACAAAATCTGTTTTGAGTTTTAAAACTCATAGTTTTGGATCTCATTTGTTTTTCAAGCTTTCAAGTCACTTCAAACTTTGATTTGAACATGTTAAGTGTGTGATTGAGATTGAAAAATTGAGTCTTAGGGATCCCATTATATATGTTTTGAAATTGTTATCATATGTGTAATTTTAACAACTTTGGTAATCATTTTAAGATTAATCCCTTGATTATCTTAATACGGGGGTAAAATGTGGCTAAGTAAGGTAGACTCTACAACCCACATGTTTTTACTTTTAACTTTTCTTTCAAATATAGAGAGATTTTGGAGAGAAAATTTTACTCTCAAATTTACCCATCAATTGTTTTGTTGCTGCCCCTTTCTTTCCTTTATTTTTATCATAATATTTATTGTATAGTTATATTTTGATCATGAACTTTTGTTAACAAGCAGTATATTTAATTTTTAACTTATTAAACAAATGTAATTCTAAATTTTTAGGTTATTTTTTTAGTTAAGTACCTTATATTTGGTTGTAGTTTCAAATTTTAAGATTATTATGTTTAAAAATAATTTTTAATTATGTTTTTGTCCAGTCGATAATATAAAAAATTATATATATATATATAAATATGTTAAAATATTAAATTTTATTATATAAATATTTTTAAAATAATAAAGTTATTATTATTCATATAAAATTAATAACTTTTTTCTCCTCCATCTTCTCTCGCTTAGCTAAGTACAATGAAAGAAAATTATATTCCTCTCATTTTCTCTTCTCCCATTTCTTTCCTTTATATTTTTCTCTGGCAAGCCAAGCATAGCATAACAGTTAAAATTATTTTATTAATGATAAAGTTAAATCGCATCATTTTCAAAATTTTAATAGAAATATTGCATAAAAAATAAGTTTAGAGTATCGAACACTATTAAGTTTATAATTTAGAGGTAAATTTACCTTTTAATCCTAGTTTTTTAAAGAATTTTGTTGGTGACTCAAAAGATATTTTTTAAAAATGCACTCTATGTGCATGCGCACGCGCGTGTGTGTATGAGATCATAATGTATTGACTTAGTATTGGCGAGATTCCAAAGTGATACTACTACACCATATAATATTATACTTTCTCTATTAAAAAATATAATTATTTTTTGAAAAGTTAAATGTTAAAAAATGTAAGACATTTTTAATTTTTTGAGGTGTAATCATTGACTTTTTTTAAAAAATGCCACTATCGATAATGACTTTATACTTATTGTAGGGTGTTTAATAGGGCTAAATATAAAAAGATATGGTTAGTTTGAAAATAGGTAATTACTTTTATTAGGAAGTGAGATTGATTAAAATGTCTTATATTTTTAACAGAGAGAGTAAGAATTTAGACTTTAAATTTTAAATTGAATTTTGAACTTGATATCATGTAAAAAAAAATAATGCACAATGATAACATTTACAGGGCAAGACTTATATATTTTTCCTTATATAATTAATATACTTTCATTCAATCAAATCATGACATGTGAATTTTAATATATTAATAATATTAATAATAAGAATTTATTATAGAATAAATAATCTATAATAAATATACATGTCTTAATTTAATTAGAAATAAATATTTTAAATAGTATAAGGTTAAATATATAAGTTTTTTTATATTTATAATTTTATAATATTAATTTTTAATTCTAATTTATTCTTCAGGAATTTTTTAAATGAAGGTAATTACATTAGCCTTCCTAATATTATACCAATGCATTGTATTAGGTTTTAATTTGTGCGGGGTCATATGGTAGCACTGAACTCGAATTCAGTGGGGCTGTTGTCACTGCGGCCGTTATTTACCATTTAGGCGTTTATTTTGATCATTTGACCAATTGGGGAACATAGAATTGGCCAACCTCTGAATTTCGGAAATCCCACTCTCACTCAAAATCACGAAAGCGCGTGTCTTTGATGCTGTTTCCCGCAAGATATTTTCTTATGTCCATGCATGCCCCATACCTCTTCCATGCATTCCATGATATGCCATCATTTTCCCGCCTTTTTATTACATTACTATATTTAACTCCTTTAAAAAAAAAAAATTGTTCCTTTTACTTCTAATATCTCACGTCTTAGGGAATTCTACTTTTTTTGACTTATATTTTAAAACTTTTGAGTTCATGCTCCCTCCATTTAAAAATAACATTTATTTTTTAAAAAGTTAAAAGTTGAGATATGTAAGATATTTTTAATATTTTAAAATATAATTATTATTTTTTTCAAAAATAATTTTAATAAATAAATTATTTTATATTATTTTAAAAAATATTCTATTAAATAAAAATAAATATAAAAATGTGTTAATTTAAAAATAAATAATTATTTTATTGCAGTGAAATTATATTAAATATGCCGTACATTGTTTTATCGGAGCGAATGTATGTAAATCCTTGCCAGTAAAGCTGAAAAGCAAAAATAAAATGATTTTTTTAAAATAAAAAAAGATGATATTTTTTAGTAAGGAGCAGGAGGACCAGGAGGCCAGCGGATGGGAATGTGGAGAACTGAAAAGACACGTGGGATGCGGCAATGAGGGGTGCGTGGACCGAGGAAGGATGCTTCGATTTCCCGCCAATTAGAGGGAACGTGGGGCCCAAGCCGCCCGCTTTGGCGCCAAAACACCCATTTTCCCGGTCGTGCCGCCTAAAGTCGCCCGACACGTGTTTTCCGCTGAGACATGTGTCCCTGAGACTGTCAACGTCCATGGTGACGAGGACGCCTTACTCGAACTCAGTGGGCCCATCCAAATTGATAATCGCTTATTTTCCCTATTCCTTTTCTTTTTTTTTTTTGGGTTAAAGTTTTATCGCTACAATGTACTGTAAATCAGAAAAATTATAATTATAATTACATGCTATTGTTGGTTGGAAAAATTTCACTGCAAACTCTATGGCCAAAAACAATAAAGAAGAGGACCATTCAATTTCTAAAATGTATTATAAATTTAGGATATTAAATTGAAATTAATTTTTTTAAAAAAATAATAAGATTGACCCTATTAAAATTCTATAGCATGACTTGTTGACATAATTATTGTATGTTGTTCATTATCTTTTAAATTATTGTTCATTATTTTACTTTACTTGTCCATTATAATATTTTTACTTGAATTAAATTAAAGTATTGCTTTCACATTAGTATGACTTGTTTATGTCCCAACTATATGTGATTCTTTATCTTTCGAACTATTATTAATTGTCTTACTTTATTTGTTCATGCAATACTTTCACTTGAATTAATTTCAAATGTTGCTTTTATACTAGCGCCACTTGTTTGTATTCTTATATATGCGATTCTTTATCCTTCAAATTGTTGTTCATTGCTCCATTTTACTTGTTTATTATAATACCTTCACTTGAATTAATTTCATATATTATTTTCATATTGGCATGACTTGTTCATATTCTTTCTATATGTTATTTATTACCTTTCAAACTATTATTTATTAACTTACTTCACTTATTTATAATTTTATATATTTATAGTTTGTTTTTGTCTTCTTTCACTAGGGACAATTTTTTCATTTCAAAGAGAATTTTAATTTTAATTCAATACATTAGACCTGAAGTGAAATTTAAAAAACGTAAGGGTTTTTTTTATATTACCTTTAGTTTAGGGGTCTTCAGTGAACATTTTCTTTTTGGTTGCTTTACCTGAGACGTGGCTGTGCATACTACCGCTAATTCCGACACGTCATAATTTTGCCTTTTTTCTTTGTTTTTGTTTTTTTTTTTTTCCAAAACCGCTTTTGCTTCTTCGGGAGGGACCCCACGTGCCTTGTCTCCCTATTTCTAGGCAACCCAGTTTACCTACAGTTGTAAATTTACTTCTGATTGAAAAAAGAACAAAATAAACACTTACTTAAAAAAAAAACAAAAGAAAATTGTCATCCCCCTTTTAAATTAAAGCATCCCACTCTTTTTTTAAAAAAAATTTAAAATACAAGTCTATAGTAAAACTCGTATAGTGAAACTAAAATTTAATCATAGTAAAATTAAGAAACTCCTACAGATGGGGGGGGGGACAGCTTTTCAAAAAAAATAATGTTAAAATTATCACATAATGTATGGTGAGCCAATAAATAAGCATACCTATTTGCTTTAGTCAAATCCTGCTCTTTTATTTCTCATTCATACTCCCTTCAATTCTTATTATAAAATTTTTTTAATTGTTTCATATATTTTAAAAAATTTAATTTTTTTATATAATATAAAAGTGAAATATATTTTTATTTTTACCCTTAATTTTAAATACTAATAAAATTACATTAAATAACTTAGCACTAATCAATAAATAAAAAATTAAAAATAATTTAATTATTATAAAGTGTCCTATATTTTAAATTAAAAATAATTTTTAAAAGATGTTTTATAAATAAGACTGAAGGTAATATACTATTATGTTTGGGCGGCTTTTATATAAGTTTGGGCTCGAGAACTCATTATTTGAGGCTCTAATAATAGCCCATTAAAATGCAATGGGCTTAAAAACTTTCCGTTGTGTGTCCAACGGCCCGTTCATCCCGTCAATATTTTCTGTTGGCTTTTGGGGCGCTAATGTCTAGCACATCAAGGAAATCTCATAGTTTCAACTCAAAAACAGAAATCTCGTAATTATAAGCCTTTCCCAAAAAAAAGAAAGAAAAGAAACGAAAAATTTCTCATAATTAAAATTGTTAAATGGTGGGTGACCTTTTGAGGTTCTCTTGTGGGAAATGATATTAAAAGACCAAAAAGATTGAATCTTAAATAAAGATAAAAAAAGGTTTGAAAATTCAAAATAAATATCAAAGGTTTTTTAAGTAAATTGATCTAAAAGTTTTCTATTTTCATTCTATTATTTACAACCTTCAGAACAAAAATATACAAGATTCCATAATTTATAAAGGAAAAACTTATCAAATACTTACTTGGAAATTATTTTCCCCTGCAAATTAACGATTCTTACAAATTCTTGTTTTAAAAGTTACCAATAAGAATATGATAATATCAAATAATTGGGAATAATAATATGTTTGACAAATTTTTTATTTACAAATTATCATATTTCACTTGCAATTTTTATTTTGACGGTTATAAATCATGAAATAATATAAGTGTTATGAGTATCAAGAATTTGTGGATGTACGTCTTCCCTCAAGGTTTTCATCTTTCTTAAATAAAATGCAACTATTTCTTTATTTATAAGTTTTATTTCCCGCTCAAATTCTTGGCCTTTACTATCCATTATTTGTTATTTAACATGATGAGAGCTTTAATATGTAAATGGAAGGGCAGTCGCGTTCAAGTCATCAGAAACAAGATATTTGCAAATATGGCCCAAAAGAATTTGATATTGCCTTAAAAGTCTACTATGATCTCTTCTTTCTCTTCTATTCCTCCTCACTCTTCCTCCTCTCACTTCCTCTTCCTCCCCACTCTTCCTCCTTTCCCTTCAACTAGAAACGTTGTCTTTGAAGCTGTGGTGTATTCATCATATCCATGAGATCACAGAAGGTAAGTTTGAAAATGTCAATTGTGGGAATTTTCTAGGCATTGAAGGCGCATATATTTGGAAGGAATACAGTTTGGAAGACTAGATTCAACAAGCTTTTTCACAGTCGGCATCCTTCCTATTGTCTCATGATTCTCTTTTTAGGTTTGGGTTGTGATTTGGTTGCAAATATAATCTAACATGTTTGCCAAACTCTAAATAATGACATGAAATTTTACATCACATTTCATGTATGGGCTATACAAAAAATGAGAAACTATATTCAAAATATGTAATGGTTGCTTGTTTATATTAGGAGACAAGACGATGGGAACATCTCTGTCTGGTGTCTTGTTTTGAAAAATAATCGAGATTAAATTTTTACCCTTTGTCCCATCTTATTTTAAAAGTTGTCCTATCTTGTTAGTATAATAATCAAAAAAAATTTTAAAAAAAATAAAGAAAAGGAGAAGAAATAATAAAAAATAAATTAATGATTTTTAAGTTTTCCATTGCTGGAAAATTATAAAATACCCTTCTTGAAAGTTGAAATCTGCCATTATATTCCTCTTTTTCTCCATTTTTCCTTACTCTTTCCTGACTTATTTGTGCGAATAGAAACGTGAGTCTGAATCCATAAATTTCAAATACCCAATTATGGATTTTCCTTCATCTTCTTCCTCCCTCCCGAGCTGGCTCGCGTTGGTCCATGTGAGAGCCAGGGAAGTCTGTTGCTCAAGATTTTCGAACCTTTGATTTGTGCTCTGGTTCGCCGTCCTCTTTCTCTTTGAAGTAGCCCGTCTCTATCGTGGAGAGGTACTGGAGTTTCACCCGTTGCTTGAGCGTGTGTTATCTTCTCCTTTTTGCTGCTGATGTTCCTCATCTCCTTCTCTTCCGCTCTTCCATGCCTTACGTTTGGATTTTTCCCTGTTGGTGCTGTAGATTTTCTTTCTCCTTTCCTCTTCTTAGTTCGTTGCACAGGGTCTACTCCATCATGGTTTTTCTCCTCTGTTTCGTTTTGCTGGGTAAAGGTAAGAAGCTTCAAACACTTTCGGTATTGGTTTTGCTGTGCGCATGAGTGTGTTCTGCTGTGGCTTTGAGTGAAGTTACAAAATTTTGGTATACGTTTTGCTGCTGCCGTGCTATTGTAGGAAGGAAGAAATTCAGAATTTAGCTGAGAATTTATCTTAGAGCTTAATAATGATACACACAGATAGGTTATAGTTTTTGAGTTAAATCAATTTTGTGTGGATTGATTGATGTTGAAGTATTTGTCAAGGTAAAATTGAAAGAGAATAACTTGAAAATAAAATTTGAATATTAGTGCTTATAAAATGTTGGAATGTTTGTTAGAGGAAGCTGCAAAAGGAGGTTTTACTTTGAAATTTATAAGTAATTACTTAAATTATTGGGAATGGATTTTCCTGAACTAAAATTGGTTATTGGTGGGAATTTGTTTTGTAAAGTATAATCATTGTGTTGGTAACTATTAGGGAGAGAGATTTAAGGAGCAAAGACTTTAATTAGTTTATTTAGAAACTTAATTGATAATGAAGAATGAACTTTGATTTATTCAAGTTGATTGTAATTGTATTATAGTGGTGAGAGAGAGAGAGAGTTTGTTCATTTTATAGAAAACCTATTAAAATTGTTTGATAGGGTTACTAGAAGAAGAGAAAACTTAATTGAAGCTATAAGAAAAGAATTTTGGATCTAAAAGATAAATCAAGTAAATAACGTTTCCCAATAATTAAAATTTATGGTCTTTTTCTTACTTTGTTTTTTGATTATTCTAAACAGTTTTTCTTACTGTACCTTATTGATTAAGTTGACATAATGGATGTAAATATCTTATTTATTCTTTGAATTTATTTATGTAGTTATTTTAATGGTATTTTATTTTTTCTAAAAGTATTATACATGCATGGATCAAATAAATTACTAATGAAAAGATTATTTGTACTTTACAGATTAATGGACAATTTGAACTATAAGGATTTTTAGATTCCATGCATGCCAAAAACATTTTATAGGACTGAATACAGAACACTGATTACTAACAAATACACCTAACTAGCAGGGTGCATTGAAGGTACTAGCCCCATGTGTCAGCCAACATATGTGGAATGGATAATGTAATTTCATAAATATGATCCACGCATGTTATTCGTGAGCTTTATGCTTGCGCCTGTTTTCATGGCTTCTAGCCATACCAGATGTTATTTATCCTTGTAGATCGTGTGCTTACACTTGTTATTCATTCCATTTAGGTCCTAACAAAAAACAAATTTTCCAAGTTGTTTCGCTTTTAAGAACTGCATTTTTATGATTTGTTTTAAACAAAAGATATATTCTTAATTTGTTGATTTTGATTCTCTTTCTCCTCCTTTCTATTTTATTACCTATTTATTGTTATTTATTTACTTATTTATTATTTGGGGATGTTATTTATTGAATTTTTTTATATTTAGATAGTAGAAGTAGGCCTGCTCTTCATTAGATCTCATTGGACTCCTTGAGATGAGAAATATTTTATTGCTTCAAGTACATTGTGGATTAATGTAATATTTAAATATTCTGTCCGTTTGTTCCAAAATCGCTCCATGAATCATATAGGCAGGATTCTTAATTAAATTATTTTGATTTGTACATGTATATATTGTTTCAGAGTATAACTCCGAACGTTGCTTGAATGTCCTTTTGACAAGTTGTAAAGATTTCTAGAAGTTCAACTTACAATAGAGATTTTACTAAATTTCTACAGCTAGCTCAAATATTGTGTGCCTATTAACAATTACTTAATACAACTGATAGTCGTATGACAAAACTATAATTAATATGATAGATGTATTAAGGGTTTAGGCAAATGGAATATGAATTTTCTTGTATTCCAGTCGATGACACTTTAATAAGTTTGGTGTGTGACAAGTAGGAATCAAGACAAGATTGGGATGAGATCAGGATATCCCATTGTCTAATGAAGCAGATAATGTTGGAGAAATTCCTGAATAATAATATTCATTAAAATTTTAAATTATATGACTTATTGAAGTTTAAAACCAAAAAAATATGAGTACATAAATCACAACAATTAAAAGTTAATTATTGAATAACATCAATCATAACTACAAGTGTACAACTGAAAGTCAAGTATACAGAAGACATAAGACATTATGATAGTAATTATAAATAATCTTTAGGTTATAAGAGCAACAACAACGAACAAGCTAGGCACAATATTAAGTCATCATTCTTCTTTTTTAATTGAGATATGTTAAGCTAGTGACTCTTTTAAAAATGAAGTATGAAATATAATGTAAATAAAAGTTATTGAATAGATAGATATAAGAATAAATTAAATTAATATGATTAATATATTGTAAAGAAAGGTATTATCTTGTACCACTTACTCTATATCATTGAAATTATCAATATAAAAATTTTTATATTTAAATAAGAATTGCACGCATTGAAGTTATAATTAATATAAGTATAAATTATATTAGTATAATTAACATATTTAATATATTTTTTTAATATATATATAATATTTGGAAATGTCTAATTTTAATTAATTTTTTTAATAATAATAAATTTTTTAAACAAATTTAATACTCATTTTATCTTAAATTATAAGACACTTTTAAAAAAGATTTAATGTTTCAGAATACAAAATATTTTAATAAAAATAATATTATTCTTTTCATTATATTATTTTTTAAATATTCTGTTATAAATCGTATTAAATTAAAAATATTTTTAAAATTTTATATTTCATTTTCAAAAAATAAAATTATAAAATATATTTAATAAATTTTATTAATATACGTAACTTTATTTAAAAATTTCTTGTAATTTAGGATAAAAGAGAATGGCTGTAAGGTTATTATACAAAAAAAAAAGTGTGGCTCCCCAGTAACCACACACGTGTCAGATGACCATTGGGTTTCCGTGAGAGGGACCATTCCTATTCAGGACGAAACCGTACCTCAGGTCGGCATTCCCCTCATTTAAAATATAACCAAATGGACAAGCAAAGCAAAGAATGATCATGGGGGTGACGGTTACATGTTACCCTCATTGCTATTACTGTACTACACGCTGCACAGGGTTTCTCCTCACCTCCACCTGCGTGTGCGTCCCTCACTCATGTCGAAAGGAGAGAAGAGGAAGCATCACGCCGACGGCCACGACGTCGTTTCCGGCGCGCTGAAGAAGGTGCGGGACGTTGTGACGGATGACGAGGAGGTTGAGGAGTTTTATGCAATCCTCCGCCGGATTCACACGGTGGCTCAGCACTTTAAGAGCGGCGGTGATCGGAAGGACGGCACGTCGTCGAATCATGGGTGGAGAGCGTCGCTGGAGGAAGAGATCGTACGGCAAGTAAATCGCGCTAAAGAGAAGGAGACTATAGATCTTAATTTGAGCCCCAAACCAGAATGACGGTTGTTTTAGATCTGCGTTCAGGTTTCTTTCCATTTTCTATCTCCTTTTATGAGAATTGAGAACAGAATTTTCTTATGGTGTCTCAGAAAAGATCCGTACTTTCTTGCTATGGCGTTTTATTTTTGGATCTGATTTATGTTTGAGTAAATTACACTAATTATCGAGTAAAACGTATTGGTTTCTTAACGTTAGGTAGTATTCCTTTTAAATACTCACATGAGGAGATTACCCGCCGGGAAAAAAAAAAACAAAAACAAAAACTTACATGAAGGTAAAATTAACTAACTTGACGTTTTTCACAAAAATTATACCAAACATTTTTTAACTTATTGAAGAATTTGGGAAATGGACAATTACCAACCTTGTTGAAATATTAATGACAATTAAAGACATCAAATTATTAAAATGTCATTGAAGGACCCGTCCTTTTTTTGAAGTTACAAAATAAGTAATTATTAAAATAATTGAAGAAATGTTACTCATAAATTTAAGAAAAGTTAATTATAAATTTATATAATATTATTGGTGAATAAATGAAAAGCAAATTTTGAATGGTTAAATTATTTTAGGAATTTATGTAGGATCATTTATGAATTTAAATATAGTTATTTATGAATTTTAGGGAAGTCACTAGTAAATTTATGCAAATTCAGTTGTGAATAAAAATATATCCTCAGTTTTCATGAATTTATACATAACTTGTGATTTAATGATAGTTTATTGTGAATTTAAAAAATATAAATTTTTAATATATGAAACATTAATTATAAAGTATAAATATGTATAAATAGTTTTAATTGTAAATCAATGATTTATAGCCTAAGTTGCATAGATATTGATGTATGTATCGGAAATGATATGTATTTGATACGTGAATACTTTAATTTTTAAAAATATAAGATACGGTCTGTTTTCAATATATGTATATATATTTATAAAAAAATATTAAAAAATATTTTAATTTATAAAATATTTAAATTTAAATTAGCATATATATATATTGTCCTTTATAATAATATCAAGTAAAATATAATCATTAGTTAATAATTATATTTTTATTTTATCTATACCTAATTACCTACGACTAAATCCCTACTACAGGAATAATATCAATATCTTCTTTTTCTCGATCATTATAAAATTATATTTTTATATTTTTATAATTAAGAAAAATGTAATATTTATTCATTTATTATATCCAAAATTTATTTTTGAAGGGAAATATAATCTTCAACTTTGAAAGCAAATTAAAAACTAATAGTAATAATAAACAAGTTTAACATTGCAAGTTTTAATAAATTTAATTTTTTAAAATTTTATTTTTCAAGTATCGATTAGCAATATTGAAGTATTGGATGCATATTAAAAACTAAAATTTTTTAAAATTAAAAAATATTATTTCAATACTTTATGGGTACATATCAAAAAAGTATCAATAAATATCAATATCGAATATGATGCCTATATTTTATATCTCAGGCAATTTAAAGTATTGGTGCTTCATAGTTTATAGCCTTTCATGTTTTCAATATCAATTCATAACCGACTTTACATAAATTCATTTGTAACATTTCAAAAATTCATCCGTAACATTACCTTTGAATCACAATTGACTTGTCAAATATTTAGAAATGATATTTTTCTTTAAATTCACAACCAATTGTCTTTAAATTCATAAGAGGGTTTATATTAATTAATAATTATTTTACTAATTAGAAGTATTTTATTTGCAAATAAAGATGCTGTTATGCTGTTATATAATATTTCAAAATTTCAAAATTTTTAATTATCATTGATGTCTTTACAAGATACTAATTGTCATTTTCGCAAAAAAAAAAAAATTAACTTCCCTATTTTGCGCAATGTTGAAAAAAAGTAGAAAATCACAATTAATGACATTCAAAAATCAATAATAACTATTTAGGACCACAAAGTAAAAAAGGACTCTGTGATTCCAATATTTTGTGATCCTCAATAGTTATTATTGATTTCTACATTATATGATTTGCCTCTAAAAAAAATAGCTGCTACATCTTTACTCTATATTTAAGATTAAATAAGAGTTTATTAAAACATATGAATGGAGAAAAATAGTTTGATGATTAGAGATTTCATTTTTTTAACTTTTCTTCAATGCTATCAATCATTGATTATTTGTTAGAAAAAGATATTCAATTTTAATATATTTTAAGGACACTTTAGGTAAAAAAAATTATTAATTACTCTTACAATTTTGTAAAAAATATTGCATTTTTTTGTGCATAAAAATATTATTATTATATTTTAAAAATATAAAATTTTACAAAATAAGTCTCATTATGGTATTTGAAAGGTGAAGAGGAATATTAATTTATTTATATGTTTAGTTTATATAGTTGGAAAATGATTCTACAGCATCATCATTCTATATTATAAAGTTTATCATAAGAAAAGTAACTTTTTTTAAAAAATTTTATATTTTTAGAGATTATGTATGTATGTATGCATAAGATAATAATGTAAAGTATGTTTGTCTCATGGTAAATCTATAATGAGATAAACGGTAATTTTTACCCTTTTAATTAAAGACATCAAATTATTAAAATGTCATTGAAGGACCCGTTCCTTTTTTGAAGTTACAAAATAAGTAATTATTAAAATAATTGAAGAAATGTTACTCATAAATTTAAGAAAAGTTAATTATAAATTTATATAATATTATTGGTGAATAAATGAAAAGTAAATTTTGAATGGTTAAATTATTTTAGGAATTTATGTATGATCATTTATGAATTTAAATATAGTTATTTATGAATTTTAGGGAAGCCACTAGTAAATTTATGCAAATTCAGTTGTGAATAAAAATATATTCTCAGTTTTCATGAATTTATACATAACTTGTGATTTAATGATAGTTTATTGTGAATTTAAAAAATATAAATTGTTAATATATGAAACATTAATTATAAAGTATAAATATGTATAAATAGTTTTAATTGTAAATCAATGATTTATAGCCTAAGTTGCACAGATATTGATGCATGTATCAGAAATGATATGTATTTGATACGTTAATACTTTAATTTTTAAAAATATAAGATATAATCTATTTTCAATATATGTATATATATTTAGAAAAAAATATTAAAAAATATTTTAATTTATAAAATATTTAAATTTAAATTAGCATATATATATATAGTCCTTTATAATAATATCAAGTAAAATATAATCATTAATTAATAATTATATTTTTATTTTATCTATACCTAATTACCTACTAACTAATCCCTATTACAGGAATAATATCAATATCTTCTTTTTCTCGATCATCATAAGATTATATGAGTAAGTGCTTTATTTACTACTCCTTCCGTTTTTATATATAAGGTATTTTTTAGAAGCTTATTTTATCCTTAAATATAAAGAGTGGCAATGATATTTTTAAATAATTAAATAATTTTACCCTTGTCTTGAAAAATAAAATATATTATTAATTGTATGTTTTTTCTACTACCATTGTGATATTAATTATGATATTATTAAGGGTAAAATTAAAAAATTATTGTATTTTTATATGAGTTTAACTAAATAATAAACATTTATTGATATGTGAGATTTAGTTAAAAGCACTTTTTATATAAGGATAGAAGGAGTATAAGAGAAACTCTCACTTGTTGCTTTGTTTTTATTTATAAAAAAATCACATATTTTAATAAACATTCATTATAATTTTCATAAATTATCTCTCATAAACTCATAATTTTAATTCATGAGAAACAGCAAACATAACCTTATTTTGATTAAATACAAGAATATTTTAATTTAATTTTTTTATTTTTAGACAAAATTATTATTGTTAATAGGTTTTTTTAAACTGCATGATACAGTTATTTTTTATCATATATGAAAATGCAGGGAATATTAATTATGTTTTTTAATTTTATTTTTATTTAAACTCATTAATTATATAAGAGAAAATGTTATACAAATTTCAAAATGTTTTATTTAAATAAAATAAAAGTAAAAATTTAATCTATTTTTAAACAAATGAATAATTTAATTATATTTTTTAATTTCGATAAGATATTTGGAGATGTTTGAGTAATAATAACCCCTCTCTCCCTCTATTTCTCTACGTGCTTACTTTTCACGGGCATTTATTTAAGAGAAAACTATTAATTACTCGTAGGAAGAAATAAATGGAGTACAGTGGTATTTCCTACTCGTCCTTGCTGGTTGCCCCCAATCTTCTCGATGATGGTCAGCTTCAAATAAATGAAAAGAAAATTTTAAATGGTTAAATTATTTTAGGAATTTATGCATGATCATTTATGAATTTAAATATAGTTAGTTATGAATTTTAGAAAAGTCACTAGTAAACTTATGCAAATTCAGTTGTGAATAAAAATATAACCTCAGTTTTCATGAATTTATACATAACTTGTGATTTAATGATAGTTTATTGTGAATTTAAAAAATATAAATTGTTAATATATGAAACATTAATTATAAAGTATAAATATGTATAAATAGTTTTAATTTTAAATCAATGATTTATAGCCTAAGTTGCACAGATATTGATGCATGTATCGAAAATGATATGTATTTGATACGTTGATATTTTAATTTTTAAAAATATAAGATACGATCTGTTTTCAATATATGTATATATATTTAGAAAAAAATATTAAAAAATATTTTAATTTATAAAATATTTAAATTAGCATATATATATATATAATTATTTATAATAATATCAAGTAAAATATAAATATTAATTAATAATTATATTTTTATTTTATCTATACCTAATTACCTGCTACCTAATCCCTACTACAGGAATAATATCAATATCTTCTTTTTCTCGATCATCATAAGATTATATTTTTATATTTTTATAATTAAAAAAACTGTAATATTTATTCATTTATTATATCCAAAATTTATTTTTGAAGGAAAATATAATCTTCAACTTTGAAAGCAAATCAAAAACTAATAGTAATAATAACAAAGTTTAACATTGCAAGTTTTAATAAATTTAATTTTTTTAAATTTTATTTTTCAAGTATCGATTAGAAATATTGAAGTATTGGATGCATATTAAAAACTAAAATTTTTTAAAATTAAAAAAATTATTTCAATACTTTATGGATACATATCGAAAAAGTATCAGTAAATATTAATATCGAATACAATACCTATATTTTATATTTCAGGCAATTTAAAGTATCGGTGCTTCATAGTTTATAGCCTTTCATGTTTTCAATATCAATTCATAACCGACTTTACATAAATTCATTCGTAACATTTCAAAAATTCATCGGTAACATTACCTTTCAATCACAATTGACTTGTCAAATATTTAGAAATGATATTTTTCTTTAAATTCACAACCAATTGTCTTTAAATTCATAAGAGGGTTTATATTAATTAATAATTATTTTAATAATTAGAAGTATTTTATTTGCAAATAAAGATGCTGTTATGCTGTTATATAATATTTCAAAATTTCAAAATTTTTAATTATCATTGATGTTTTTACAAGATACTAATTGTCATTTTCGCAAAAAAAATTTAAATTCCCAATTTTGCGCAATGTTTAAAAAAAAGTAGAAAATCACAATTAATGACATCCAAAAATCAATAATAACTATTTAGGACCACAAAGTAAAAAAGGACTCTGTGATTCTAATATTTTGTGATCCCCAATAGTTATTATTGATTTCTACATTATATGATTTGCCTCTAAAAAAAATAGCTGCTACATCTTTACTCTATATTTAAGATTAAATTAGAGTTTATTAAAACATATGAATGGAGAAAAATAGTTTGATGATTAGAGATTTCATTTTTTTTAACTTTTCTTCAATGCTATCAATCATTGATTATTTGTTAGAAAAAGATATTCAATTTTAATATATTTTAAGGACACTTTAGGTAAAAAAAATTATTAATTACTCTTACAATTTTGTAAAAAATATTGCATTTTTTTGTGCATAAAAATATTATTATTATATTTTAAAAATATAAAATTTTACAAAATAAGTCTCATTATGGTATTTGAAAGGTGAAGAGGAATATTAATTTATTTATATGTTTAGTTTATATAGTTGGAAAATGATTCTACAGCTTCATCATTCTATATTATAAAGTTTATCATCCCACTGTAGGTCTGCAGTGGGAAGAAAAGTAATTTTTTAAAAATTTTTTTTATATTTTTAAAGATTATGTATGTATATATGTATAAGATAATAATTTAAAGTATGTTTGTCTCATGGTAAATCTATAATGAGATAAACGGTAATTTTTACCCTTTTAATTAAATATTTAGATATTATATGAGACCCATAATATAAAAATAGGTGTGATGTTGATAGTGAAAAATGATAGTAAATGTGAAACTCATGATAAAAATAATAAATGTGAGATCGTGTCATTTGGTGCTTATATTTTTTTATATATAAAATAATAATATAAAAAGCGTTTGTCCTATTGTAAATCTATAATAAGATGAACGGTAATTTTTTAATTTAAAATAAAAATGAATGTGAGTTTTATAGCCAAAAAATAGTAATATATATGAAACTCGTAATAAAAATTATATGCATGAGATCCTATCATATGGTGTTTATATTTTTTATATTTACAAGATAATAATGTAAAATGTAATTTTCAAAACTTTTAGATTTTGAAAGATCATGTGACACTTGTAATAAAAAATATGTATAGGACACAGTGTAAAATTGACGCGAATATGAGATTTATTATAAAAATGGAGAAATTCATAAATGAATCCGGTGCACTATATCATCCATAATTCATCCAATAAAATTGCACTAATTCAATCCAATAAAATTTTATATGTCATTAATTTTAATGATTTTATTGTTCTAATAAAATTTTTATTTAATTTTTTTTATTTTCTCTCTTCACTATCATTAATATTAAAATTAATTTATATTTAATACTATCTAAATATCATATTTTTATTAGATGAAATATGAATGGCATAGTGCACTAGATTCATCCAAAAATTTACATGAGGTATAATAATATTTTTTGGGAGGCAAATTTTCTTTTTCAAATAATTATATGGGGCAGAATTTAATAGTAAATTTATTTTTAAATTTGATTTCAAATTTTGGGGCAGAACTTAATGGTAAATTCATTTTTAAATTTGATTTCAAATTTGTTCTTATATTATTCAAAAGAAGAGCAAAAGTATGGCATACCAGCATGTCAATCCCGAGGTACAATACATTTAATATAAAATAAGTTACCGTTTATATTTTTAATATGCATACACAAAATAAAATTTAAAATAAAATAAGTTGTTAATTATATTTATTTTAAATGAATAAAAAATTCTAAGAAGATTAAAATAAATTATTTTTAAAATTTTTTATGTTTATATTCTATTTTTACCTTTTAAATACTAAAATAATTTTACGCATCCCATGGGAAATAAATCTAACTGAAAACAGGAAAGGAGATTATGGGCGTTCAAATCCTTTCTACCGCGATGATTTTTCTGTACCTCAGATTAATAAGGACGACGTCGTTCTCATGAAGATGAAAAATTCAATCCTTTAAAAATGAAGAAGAAAGCACCTCCCACCAAACTCTACCAACCGAAACCAATATCCCACCTTTCAAGACAAGCTCAATCAATTAATTAGACCCAAATGCTCCAATGATGGCTTTACACGAAACCCAACATCATAATTTGCATTTAAGCAAAAAAGCAGATAAAACATCTCATTGATACTCCCTTCATTTTTTATTGTTAAAAAAACTATTAATTTTAACTTGTATTTTTTTATAAATAAAATCATCCATTTTATTAAGCACTGCACATTTCATACATTAATTCTAGTAATTTATATTAATAAAAAATAATTAATTAGAACTGTCAATTAGGGCCAGCCCTTAAAAGGTCAGCGCCTAAATAGACTGGTTCTAATAAACCCGATTATATTTTATGATTTTTTTATAAGGCCCAACCGTAGGCCTTAGGGCTAAAGGGCCGGCTCTAAGGGCCTCGCCCTATTTTTTTTTTTTTTAATTTAAAATTTTAAAAAATATATTAATAATCCTAAAAAAATATTATACATAAAATTAAGTTTAAAAAATAAATTTAAATTAATTTACATCACAACAAATAAAGAAAACTTAAACATTCAAGTTCAATATCAAATAGCAATATTAAAATTAACACCAATAAAAATTAGACTTGGCTAACGTTATTAGCTAAATCTTAATGAATGAATGAGGGAGGGACGAATGAGTCTAATATGTTCATTTCTTTTGTTATATATTTAATTTTCTATTTTTTATATTACAATTTTTTTTAAAAAAAATAAAAAGGCTTTAAAGGGCCAACCCTAATTATTTTTGAGCTTAAAAGGGCTGGCCTAACGAACTTAACCCTAATTGACAGCTTTACAGTTAATGCATGTTTATGTTAATTAACACGATGCATTTTAGTTCATTTTTTTATTTTCAAATATAATTATTATGATTAATTGACTTTTTTAAGTGGTCCTTGGGCTTTTGCCACTTGTTGGGTGAGTTTGAATACCTTTGGACTTGTTTTAAAAGATAAATTGGTTGTTTTGTACTCCGGCATCCAACTCTTAAGTGGTGTAGTGTATTGTTGTGTAATTGGTGCCATCAATTAGGTGGCTTAATTAGTTATGTGCAGATGCTTAAATCATTCGTATCAAATGTTGGACAACGAATAGGTGCATTACGTAAGTTTGTTTTAGATTTGCTATCATGATAAAAGAGATATGCAGTGGCATAAGACATAGTGAGGGGAGTTTTCCTTTTGTGTCATCCTCCATAATAGTTGACACATGAGCCGCGACATACTAGCTTGAATGGGCAAGCTGCTCATTTTGCCTCATAGTGCTTCCTTTTATACTATTCTTCTATCTTCCCATGCTTTCGCATTATTTTGTGCAATATTTCATCTCATTTGAGCTCAAACTCTATGCTCAAAAATTTTTTTTTTAGGATCCCAATATTTATATCATTTAATAATTTTTTTAATGTTCAACCTTTTTTCTATCATGGTGGCTTAAGTTATGCATTAGTCTAATCTTAATTGATAATCCATTAAAATTGATGCCATTTCAGCACATTTCTTATACTTTCATATTCTATTTGGTTCAATTGTAAATATTTTGAGTTTGAATATAGAAAAATAAGCTTTGGTTGAATTTAACCTTAATGATACAATTTATTGGCAATTTTTGTTAGAAATCTTGCCTTGATTTAATCTTTGAAAAATCTCATAGTTATGCCTATTGTTTCATGTGACTTCTAATACGTAATCATGATAATGGAGAGCTAAATGATGCTTAAGGATGTATTTGAAAGCATAAAGGCAACCAAAAGTAGACCACAAATGAAAATTAAGTTTTATATGCCATGTGCCGTGGCGTATGGTTAGTGTGTTGCAATATCCGACACAGATAAGTGGTTTTCAAAAACTACACGTGCACTGCAACTTATGTAAAAATTGTCATGGCACACATCACAATTTGTCACACGCACGTGGCGCAATGACAACATGCCGCGATACATAACTTAAATGCTACTAAGCATTTTGAGCTGTAAAATGAAAATTATGGTTACATAGACTCATTTCCACGCCTTCATCAAAACATGTATGATTTCTAGAGGTTTTTAAAGGCTAGCTTTGTTAGAGTTTTAGGTTTTTGAATGAGATTTGATTAATGAATGGAGATTTGAAGATATTCAAGTGGATTTCGTTCAATTTTTCTGCTTTTCTTCCCTTTTCTCTATTTTTTTTTGATATGGGTGCTAAACAATTTGATGTTAGTTACTCTTTTATGAATATGAGTAGCTAGTTTACTTGTTCTAGAATTATTTTAAACTTTTGTATAGATTAAAACTTGATTACTCCTCTATTTTGATAATTAATGATATATTTGTGTTTATTTTTAGTGTTTGAAAAAAATATTTGATTTTGACTTAAAAAACTTTTTTAAGTAAATTAGAATCTTATATTAATACTCATTTTTGTTAAAAATTATTTTGAGAGGAATCAATTTAAGTCTTATGAAATACAAAAAAGAAGAGATAATCCTATGTCCTTATCTCTTGAAGTTAAAGCTTCAACCTATTTACTTGATTTAAAACACTTTTTAATCCAATTTTCATATTTTTGTACAAATCTTACATTTGATTTTGCTCAACCTAATCCAAAGCTAAATAGAAAAATTTTAACCCTTTTTTGTTTAAATCTCCATAGGAACGATATCTTTGGAATATTTTATGCTTGTGTTGACCCATGTACTTGTAGTAATACTTAATAGTGAACATTAATCACCATGCTAGGATGTTTTGTATGGTGGGTTATGGTAATGTTATGGTGGATGTTATGTAATATCCTAAGTTTTTCCATTTATAATTATCAGTGTTTTCAAGGATAATTTGATCAATTTAGATAAATTGTTAATTTAACGAGGTTTATGGGAGACTAATATGATTTTTGAATCCTTAGATAGTCTTAGAAGAGGGGTAGGTCGATGTTCAAGTGGGCCATAGCATGGAAGGGAGTTTAAAAATTTTGTGGGATTTTCTGTGCCATGCGCTGCGACGGGCTTGTCAATGCTCTACAGCGCACATACAAAATTTGCATTTACCAGACATGAAAAATAGATCAAAAATAAAAGGAAGAAAGAGGGATAACGAGAGAGTGACGGAGAAGAGCTTGTGGTCTTCTAGAGCACGATCCCCAGGCTACTTTAGAGACATTTAAAGCTTGAATTACCATTGAGTAAGTTACACATTCCCTCTTCTCCCTCTTTTGTATGAAAACATGGACATTTAAGATAAGGGGGCTTTAATTTTGGTTCCCTTAGATTTAGACTGAACCCATTAGTTTATTTAAGGTCTTAGGGAGTTAAATTAAGCCTCTAACCCTAAGTTTATAAGTTTTGTAGTGATTAGAAATTTTTGGTAAGGGTTTGGACGAACCCTAAGTATAATTCAAGGGTTTTAAGATAATGTAGAATATTGGTTAGTGAATTTAGTGTGTTAGGATGTTTAATAGGATAGTTAGAGTGTTTGAGAATGGTTGATTTTGTGACAAAAGGAAATTGGGGGTTATAGGCACTTGGAACCTAGTGAATTCGAAGTTAACCGAAATGATAATTGATGATTGTCACTTGATTGTGTATATTGATCATTTCTCGAGCTTTATCATGCATATAGAACATGTAGAGCTAATATTGAGCCACATTAACCCTTTTGTGTGACAAAGAATTGAGGTAACTATATAGTTTATTGTGTTTATTAACTATTATAACTGTGTAGAAATAAATACAAATGATAAAATTGTGGTTTTGAATAGTATTGTGCATAATTTGATATTGTAAATGATTTTGCATGAAAATTGATTTGTAAAAGGTTATTAATTTTGATTGATATGTATATACTATTTATATAAGTTTGTGATGTGAAGATGTGAAGAAAAGTAGTGGAAATTTATGAAAGAGCATAATCATAGGGGGTGGGAGTTCACCTGAGATATGTGAGAATACATGTGTGTGGAGATATATGAGTGAAAAATCTATATAATCAGGCTGGCACTATAGGACATCCTATGTAGCATTATATGGGATTGTTATCATGGGATATTCAAATAGTTTGGCAACTCTATAGTACCCGCTAAGGTACAGTTAAGAGTCAATGACGCCTTTGTCACAAGTGTTTGAAGAGGAAAAAACCATAGTCTATAAATGGGTTAGATTACCTTTGGCCAAGTGTTTCTACCATTAAAAGTATGCTCAGATCAATGAGTGGTTAATTCAGGAGAGCCTATGGTTTCATGTCAGGAAGCATTGGAGGTTATGTGGTTAGATGATCATGTTAGCGTGAAATTATGTGGATTTATTGTGAAAAGATGCACTTATCTTATAAATATGGAATACTTGTTATTACTATAGTTTTGATACTTTATTATGGTTATTTGTGGTAATAAGCATTTGATGAACTATATTGATTATTAAAATGTTTATCTCACCCCATGGTTATATTTTACAGGTGACAACTCCGGTAGGGGCAAGGGAAAGGAAGGAGTGTTTGAATAGTGAAGAGCATAGTTGTATAGCTCTTCTCTTTTTTCTTTTTGGGTATTGTAACGAATATTGTCAATATATAATGCCAACTTAGGAATATGACATTAATTTGAATTTCACTTGTATAGATTTTTTATAAGTGTGCATATCTTGGTCTAAGATTAATATGGTGGATTGTGTGTGTGTGTGTGTGTGTGTGTTAGGCCAAGATACAATTATAAATGATAAAATTGAAGTGAATTATGTGCCTAAAATGACTAGTTGATATGTATGCTAAATTCAATCCACCCCTTTTGTTATTATCAAATGGGGGTTCGATGGTTATTTTGAGCGTGATTACTTTTTGTGTGATATGAATGAATTGTCATGTTGTATGTAGTTTATTTGAGGTGGTCAAAGTATCTCTGAAGCTAATGGCATTTGGTATTATGAGTTAGACACCATTATGTGTGTTTTAAGGTGAAAACGAACTATTTTAGGTTCGAGTGTTCATCTTTTAAATGGATGGTTATTTAAGTGTAAGATCGGTGTCATTAGCTAGAGGGTTCAAAGAGCTTTGTGTGGATACTTGAATTGCCTAATTTGATATCATGACAATAAGTGCGTGCTGCGGTGCATGGTTGTTGCACCGCGGCGCATAAGGCCTTCGAGAGACTCATCTTCCTGTGCCATTAGCCACAACGAGTGTGGCTTACACCGCGGTGGACAGACCAAAATTTGCAGAAGAATGGCATTTTAGCCTAATTCTGACGTGGTTGTTTCCCATGCTTTCGTATTTGTTCTAAATTAATTTTTAACCATGGTTTGAGCTCAAACGATATTTAAAAAAAAAGGATTTTTTATCCCAATATTTTAAACTAATTATCTTTAAACCCTTGTGTTATGGTAACTTCTTCAGGAGATTTTATTTAATCCTAGTTATCACAATGATGTGTAAGTGTTATCCTGGTAATGTCAAGGCAGACATTACATGTTACAATACTTGAGTGATTTGGAATTTAAACCAGCCTCAAAACTCTAGAAAAACGATGCCATAACAGAGCAGAACACCTTCCCTTCAGCCTCCTCTCTTTTCCTTCTCTTTTTTGAACATGTCTTGTGACCATTTTAAAAATGAAGAGCCCGTCCATTGCGACGCATGCATTGTTTGTCTTGCCAGACAACACAGTGAGGCCCAGCCTCATTATGTCACCCTCTTGGACTCAAATTGGCCAAATAACCCCTCTAGACCTAATCTAATGTTGCCTAAGGGGTCTAATTAGGTTTATTAGGTATCCCCAATCACAATTATCTTAATTTACCCATTATCTTACCCTTTTCCCCTTAGCTAAAGTTAATGAATTCTGATTAAAATGTTAGGATGTTACAGGATCTTGAGGGCTTATTAGGGCTATAGCATATCTGTTTGCTCAAAGAGTACTTACAAACAACACACTAACAAGGTCTTCACGTTAATAGTAGGATTTAAACACATGGCCTTATAGGTTATTATCTTATTTCTTACTAATTTAATTAACATTTATTGGTAAAAAATGTCTTATACTATTTTTAGGGAGTATATATAGGACTGGAATGAGCTTCCCCCTATTTTCTTGGAATCAATTTTCACTTCAATTTTAAACTTGTGAATTCTGCTTGACGAAAGTGGGGACTGTAGGCCTTGCTTAGTAAGAAGTGTTGGAAAGGTGAGAATGGGATTGGAATTGAGTAAACCTAACTTATCATGTTTGGTGTGTACAATTGGTGAAGTTAATGCTAGACCCAATCCCATGTTATGTGGGATTACACAAAATCACCCACCCCTTGGTACTGCAAAAACAATGCTGGGATTGATTTTTTCAAGACCAAAATGCCCTTGTTCAAAGATGACGATCCTACAATACCCAAGAGAGATCCCATCTTTGTTATGGTTGAAGCTATCATTTGCATCGTGGTTGTGTTCACTTCTGATTCAGGTGTTCACTGTCCTTTCTTTTAGATCTGAGTTTTAGTTCTTCATCGACTCTACATTTCACTTCTGGATTTGAATTTTTAGGTTCTTCATCATCATCATGGTCGGACTCCTGCACCAACATCATTGCCACTACCATTCATGACCTCTGGGTTCTTCATCATCATTGTGGGCTTGGATTTGTTGCTATCTTTGTCATTCTTGCCACATCACCATCTTCGTCCCTTTAGATCCAGATTGCTCTCCACACTGCTCATGCCCATGAAATTCCCTCCCATTGTTCTCTCTATCGACAACTTCTTCTTTGATTCCTTCATCATTAGCTTCTTGAGCATGAGCTATTGATTCTTGAAAACAAATTTATTGATTTTATTGTATGATTTTAGTGATTCTGACCGATTTTTTCTTAAGATCTTTAATTTATGCTTTTTAAATTTGTGGTTTTTTTCTAAGTTTTTTTGAGACAAAAGTGAAGCGTGATGAAGATGGAAGGGTGGAAGGAAAGAGATGAGGGTATTTGGGCCTTTTTTGTAATTTTTTTAATTTATTTTCAATCTCATTTTTTTAAATCTCATATCATATCAAATATAATTTTTAAAAGTTATTCTCACTATCATTTTTGTTCCTAATTTTTCAAAATGCATTCTCTCGTACCAAAACAGGGACACAGCCACATAGGTCCTTCTTGATGAAGGACAATTGCCAGTAAATCAAAAGCCGTGGATTTGAAGTAATGTTCTTGTGGGAGGGTGGGGGAACAGAAAAGTTGAAATTGGAACAAAGTTGATGGCTGAGGTGACGACATGAGTGATGGAAATAAATATACGGGCCACAGTCAGTGCACCTCGCGATCCTTCCTTTTGACCTTTTAGGTGTCTGACTGAGCAACTTCAGAAATATCGTGCTAACCTCCCAAAAGCAAAGGTTTAAATCAAACGGGAGGAATCTCTCCATTTTTTTTTCCCTTTATTTTTTCATTTCTTTATTTTTACCATTTAAATTATTTTATTAAATAATTTTTTTAAATAATAAAATTAATTAATGATAGGGATTGATAAAATGGAGAGAAATGAAGGGAAATCAAAGAGGGTCATCTAATAATTTTTTTAAAAAATAAGGAATAAACTTCATTCACAGAAAATAATAATAATATGAAGTATCTTTCTTTCTTTTTTTCGTTTTTTTTTTATTAATTTGCGTCGGACTGATGCGGTAGTTTTACAGTGCCATTCAACGCAAATGTTTTTTTTCTATTTTTTATACATTAAATTTGCTTTTAAAAAGTAATTTTTAATAGCATAAATTAAAATTAAATTTATATTTTTGTTTTTTATTTTTAAAATTTAAATTATACTCCCCAATTTAAAAATACAAGATATTTTTTTAGGGGTTAGATGTTAGATGTTAAAAAATATAAAGCTTTTTTAATATTTTAAGGTATAATTAATGTGTTTTTTTTCAAAAGTGCTTGTTATAAAAAATTTATTTTATATTTATTTTAAAATAAAATATTATATTAAATAAGGATAAATATGAAAAGATGATATTACTTTGAAGATAATTGACTACTTTATTAGGCACAAGATTCGGTTAAAAATATCTTACATATTTAAAATAAAATATTAGTAATATTTTTTGTATATGTAAAATAAATTGTATGGAAATAAAATAAATTTATATTTATATTTATACATTATAATAACTAAAAAAATTCTAATATTATACTAGGAAAAAAAATTTAATTAATACTCTCTCTGTTAAAAAATGTAAGTCATTTTTAACCAAATCTTACCTCTAATAAAGTATATATTTATCTTTAAAATAATACTATCTTTTCATATTTATTCCTATTTAATAAGATATTTCATTCTAAAAAAATACAAAATAATTTATTTAATATGAATACTCTTGTAAAAAGATAATGATTATAGTTTAAAAAGGCTTAAAATACCTTATATTTTTTAAATATTCAACTTTCACTCTTTTGGCCAAAAAAAAAAAACTTTCACTCTTCTCTTCCATTTCTCTTAAATAATGTGGATTAATGCTCCCATGCATCTCATAGGTATAAAATTTAGTCAAGAGTAATGAGTAAATCTTTACTAACTAAATTGCTAGTGTAATAAATTGGAATTCAAACTTCCAACTGCTTCTGTGAGTAATGAGAGCAGTACTCATCATCTAATACTCTAACCACCATTTCTTTATTTATTAGTCTTTTAAAATATTTTGAACATGAAATTATATTTATTTATTTGGGGACCGAGATATAATATCTAATGAGAGTGTTGTAAATATTAAGAAAATATTTCAAAATGTATTTACCTTGTTCCGTCGTCATTAATTTATTTTCTAAAATTACTTTCGGTTTATCTGCATACAATATTTATTTATTCTTTTATATAAAAAATTTAGATAAATTAGGTCTTAAAACTCATCAGAACCATATCTGTATGCCATATTTACCTTGTCTAAATATCTTCCAATTATCTCTTTCATAATTTTCCTACATTAATTTACCTACTTAGATGTTTTCTCAACCACTGTTGGATCTTGAGTATTTTTTCTTTTAAACCAGGAAACGGGGCAAGGCCCATGCATTTATTCAACTACCAGCAAGCAAGATTCTCTATAACCCTTAATATCTCGATCTAATTACAATCATATTCCAAACAAGACTTAGCAAGCCAATCAGCACTCTTGTAACTTTTTCTATATACATGTCTAATTGTCCTGCCAATCTTCATGAATAAGTTTGACAGCCCGTCTCATTTGCCATTGTTGATGGCCATTCTTCTCCATTGCCTCTTGGAAATTCTTCACCATGGATAATGAATCACTTTCCACGATCAGACTATGAATGTTAAGGCATCGTGCCACTTGTATTCCATGATAGAAGCTCTAGTAATCTGGTTCTGCAATCGTACAGGTCTACCTGCCTTTTGAGTCACGAAAGATGCCCTGATAACCTATAATGCCTCAGTTAAAGTGGAGAATATGGGCCGGATTTGGAGGTTTAAACTTAAAAGTTTTATTTAAATAAGGGTTTGAATTTTAAAATAATTTTTTTAAAGTGACCGAGCTTGAAAGCCTAAACTTTGATAAATTCTGTGAAAAAAAAAAAAAACTCGAGCTTGAGCGGCCCTTTAACTCTGTTATATTATTATTATTATTATTATTATTATTATTTTGTGAAACATGCGTGTAAAGCCAAGGACCTGGTAGCCTGAAGCCCTAATCCTACACGCATTATATTATTATTAATTTTAATTTATTTTAAGGTTGATTTAATATAATTAATAAATATCAATGTATAGTATAAAATTTTTAATATTTTTTTATAATTATTATATTTGTATATTTATAAAAAAATGAACTATTTTTAACTAAGATTTAAATTTTATTATTAGACTTTTAAATGTTTGTTGTTTAATTTTTAAAGATTATAAAAATTTTAATTTTTTTTAATTTTAGAATATTTTAATTAATTTGTAGTGCTGAATTTTATTTAAAATTTTTTAAAAAATTTTTAAAATAGAGTTTGCGGACTTGTCTCTAAATCTTTTAAATAAAGACCGAGCCTTAACAAAGAAGTGAAAAATAAAAAACTGAATTCAAGAGCTCAGGTTCGTAGAGGCTAGACTCATAAAGGCTGAGTTTGCCTATTATCCAGCTCTAGCCTAAGTTGCCTCTTGCTGCACCATCGATATTAATTTGATCCAGCCATACGGTGGTGGCTCCCAACATCGATCCTTCATCCTTGTTCAAGTCTTGGGTAAACCCTCAGACGCCCTTTTATATGATTGCTAGCATGTACCTATCTGGCAAAGTCATAAATGCTATAATGAAGCCCTTCAACAGTAATGTTTTCCTGTTAAAAATTTTTGTCGTTTCTTTCTTTCCAAAGATTCCATATTTTTGTGATTGCAAAGAGGATCGCCCAATCAATTCCATTGTGCCTTCCTCCTTTTTTGAAGTTCCTGGAGAACCAGTTCTTCTTGTTAAGTGCGCGAAAAACCAGTCTTCTTCTGTAGCTAATAGAAAACCATTCCAAACTACTTCTCTTGCCATCGTGCAGTCACGTACTACATGCGACACGTCTCGAGCCACATTATGGCAGAGATCACAGCAATTTGGAGTTCCAAACATCTTATTTCTCCTACGAGCCATCATAATCCTCTCATATGGAGCTAGCCACATGAAAATTTGCACTCTACGATGGCCTTTCCGTGGCCAAATCATATCCCAAACGGGGTCAGCGTGACCACTAAGTTCTTCACACAAGGCTGTATATTTTCAATTAAATTACACCCTTCAATAAATTAGTTTCTTGTTTTTAAATTAATATCATCTTTTTATGTATACCCTTGTTTAATAGGATCCCTTAATTAAAGGTGTAGGATATAGTAATTTATTTATTAAGTATATTTAAAAAAAATCATTAGTTGCATATTGAAAAAACTAAAAAATACCTTATTTTTTGGGAAAAATTGCACCAGGGCCTCTAGAGAAGAAAAAATCATTAGATCCTAATGAATTCTAAAATTATTCTATAGGCCTGAGCACTTTTTCCGCAAATATGTTTTAAATAAAAAAAAGACAATTGTCCTCGGAGAGAAAAGATAATAAGTAAAAGTTCAGATTTTTACAATAAGATAGTCATACATTTATAACTTTATAATCACGTATTAACAAGTAATCGTCCATTGATAGTAAAATTTTTGTTCAGAGTTGACTAGTTCGTGTTGGCTAAATTCATAAATTTATAACTTAAAGATCAAATATTCATAAATACAAGTTTATCTGTTCATAAGTCAAAATCTAAAATTTATGATTTCATGTATTTAGAATTAAGGTTCATCGTTACAATAAGTTCAGATTTTTACAACTGCATGTTCATAACTTCACAACTTTAGGTTTATATATTAACAAATAATTGTCTATTATTGGTAAAATTATTGTTCAATATTGACAAGTTCGTCTTGGCCAACATCATAAATTTTATAATTTAAAGTTTGAATGTTTACAAATATAGGTTCATCTATTCACAAATCACAATTCAAAACTTATGAGTTCATATATTCAAAAATAAGGCTCACAAATTTACAACTGTATACTCACATATTAATAAGTGATTATTTATTAATAGTGAACCTAAAGTTCTTTTTTTCTCATTGAGAGCAATTATGTCGTTTTTTCTTAAAATATATTTGCAAAAAGGATTCTAGGGTTTGCAGAATAATTTCATAATACATTGAGTCTTAAGTGTAATTTTTTCTCTTCTAGGAGCTCTAGGTGTAATTTTTCCTATTTGTTAACATTTAATCTAAAAAAATTAGCTTACATTAAAACATGGAGAAAGTATTAACCACTTATTATAACCTACAATGAGAGATATATACTGTTTGGGTTCCATAATATTTTTGTTGTGCTAATCCTGGTTACCTATACTCTAAGAGCGGTCGGTTGAATCCTTGGCGGCGCCTCGTGCGAATGAAATATCTTCTATAGGACAATGACATTATGAGTCAATAGTCATAACGCCAGCTGTTTAGTTTTATATATTTAAAAATATGAAATACATTTCCTATGTAAAGAGTCACTTCTTTTTATCTATTTTTTATTATTCCATTTCATTCTCCTGTTTACAATATATAATATCTTTTAAAAACTTTATTTAATTTAAAATATAAAATATTAGATAATTTTTATAGTTTTTTGCCATGCATTCTTCGCTTCTTTATTATTCTTTTCTAAAAATAAATTCATTAAAATTTTAATTATTATTATTTAAAATTTTATATAGAATATTTAATTACAGTACAATTGAAAACATACAATTTTTTTATAACATGAAGACTTCAACAATGTTTTTTTTATAACTGTGAAATAATTATTAATATTTTATATTATCGACAAGTGGGTGGAAATCAGTAGCGAGTAAACTATGTTGACTAAATTTAAGACGGCCAGGTCAAACCAATGGGTGGAAATAGAATAATACATTTTTTAAAATTAAATGGAAAAACAATACGTGTGTGGAAAATTGAAACCCGAATCGAGGTCCGGGATTAAAAAGATTGAAGTTGACGTTTAAAGACGATTGGCCCAGTAAAAAGAAGTAAACTTTTAAACACGACTCTTTTTTTTTTTGGAAAAATTTCAGTGAAAAACCCTTAGTTAAAGATAATAAAAAAAGAACCTTTAAATTTTTAAAATTTTATTGAAAGACTCATACAAAATTTCTTTTGAATTTATGATGGACATTACAAAGTTGCCTTCATCTAAATAAACAAAATAAGTGACTCGTTTATTCTCATACTGTATGTTATTCATTTATTTATAGAATGTTATTCGTTTTCCTATTTCATTTGTTTTTGACTTTGGAATGAAATCAAGTGAAAGAAGAATTATAAATAAGTAAAATAGAGAAATAAATAATATTCAATAAGTAATGAACAACATACAGTATGAAAATGAATAAGTCATCTCATCAGAAAACCAATACTTAGAATGAAATCAAGTAAAACTAGGGTTATAAATAAGTGTAATAAAAAAATGAACAATATTTTATAAATAAACAAACAACATACAATATGAGAATAAAGAAATCATTTGTATTATTCATTTAAATAAGAGCAATTTTATTATTTCTATTACAAATTTGATAGAAATTCCGTATAGGTCATTTAGTAAAATTTGAAAAATTAAAATTTTTTTTATTATCTTTGACTAAGGATCCCTCACTAAATTTTTTTTTTTGGTGGGGTTGTTTAACTTCATGGACCTCTGAAGACAACTAATTATGCTATAGGATCAAATGATTTTAATATTACTTTGCAAGATCAAAAGACTTAAATGTAATTAAAATTTATTATAAAAAACAAAATTATTCCTGATGTATTTTTATTGTGACAGAAGAATTAATTGTTATCAAAATGAGAAAGAGAATTGTTCTTTCTCAAATGGAGACTTGTTCACTTTATTATAACAATTCTTTTACCAAATTAATGTTTTGCAGTTGTTAATGAAGAAATTAATTGTTAGAATGAACATAAAGACTTGTTTCTTCTCGAATAGGGATTTGTTTACTGAATCACAACATTTGTTTTTTTTTCTATCATCAGGTTAATTTTTTAGAGTTGTTAATAGGGGAATTAGTTGTTATTACAATAGAAATAAAACTTGTCTTTTTTTCTCCAATATAAACTTATTCATCAAATCACAATACTTATTTCTTTTACTATCGAGTCAATTTTTTGAATTGTTAATAAAAAAATTAATTATTATTAAAATGTAAATAAGACTTTTTTTTCTGAACGAAGAGTTGCTAAAAGAGTATACAATATTCATGTGAAGGGTATTTTTGTTTTTTTACAACAAAGGTAGTTATTTTGATCTTGCAAAATATATTAAAATTATTTAGTCCTATGTCGTAATTAATTATCTCCAGAAATCCTTAATTGTGATTTTCCCATCATATAATCGTATAGAAAAAACTCCATGCATCTGCATTTGATGCTCAATAGGATATAATGACTTGATGAGCACAAAATGCTCCTCGATTAAACCGATTAATATTTACTAATTTGCATTTGCATATAAGAAAAAGTTATAATAAATAATATTTATTTTCAGTTTTATTCTTTGTTTATTGACTATCACTGGAATTCATGAACCTTGACTTCAAAAAAAAAACTTAAATTCATGAACCACTATTTATTATGGTTATTAATCATAAAGATTGGAGAAATTGAAAAATTACATATTTTTTAATAAATCTAAAATATAATTACTATTTCTTAATAAGTGTGAAATGGTCAAATTTACTTTGGACCCAATGGAGTATGTAACTAAAGTAAATTGCTTAAGTAGGTCTTATATTTAAGACAAGAATGGGCATATATTACTTGTTAAACATAACTTTATAGGATGTAGGACTAGAGTTGATAAATAAGACAAATCAATTTATTTGAGCCGTATTCAATTCAAGTTGAGTTGAATAAACTCAAACTTATAAAAAAATTCAGATAACTTAACCCAACTTTTATGTGTTTGGGCTTTGAGCCTATTCAAGCCAATCTGAATAACAAGATTATCAAACTTTAAAAAAAAATTATTTTTTTCTTGTAATTAATTATCTTTGTTTTATCAAAAACATGTAAAATATACTTGTTGGGATAATTAAAAATGTAGAAGACTCAATTTTTTTAAAAAATATTATTATTTTAAATATTATTTTGAGATATTTTATAGGATAAAATTAATAAAAAATATAACAATGCAAAGATTTTTAATCTTTTTAAAAAATATCTATAATAATGAATTTAAATATATGACATCTCAATATAAAATGAATTAAAAGTTAAAGGGTTAAGAAATATTTGATATACATTACATATTATTTCAAAAAGTAGATTTTTTGTTCGAGTGTTTAGGCTTATTCAACCTGAATAAATTCAAATATTATTTGCTAAACCCGACTCCAAAATATTTCCAATTTATTCAAACTAAGTCACGGATTTTATTTGAGACTTCAACTTGCACATGAACTACTCATAATATCACGCTTGTACCTATGCACAAAAAAACTCTGATTTTTTTTAAATGTTTCTTCTAATTTTAAAGGGTAAATAAGTACTTTATTCTTTGAATTTTAAGTCAAATAACACTATAAATTCTAAGCTTGTTTAATATATAAATTATTTTTTTAACTTCTGAAAACAGTGCGATTTAATAGTTATTATCATTAACAAACATTAATTTTAATTATTAGTTAACTAAATAGTGACAAAAAATAACCTCAATATTATATAAAATAATTAAAAACGTAATGTGAAAAAATCAAAAATTACATAAAAAAACTCAAAAAAATAGAAAAGGATCGAATTTTTTTTTCACCTTTCACGTAATTTTTGAATTCCTTTCAATTATTTTTTGATCAATTAATAATTAAAATTAATTTTTATAAATAATTAAAATTAGATGTATCGTCTTTAAAAATTAAAAAAATAATTTACATAATAAATTTAAAATTTATGATGATATTAAATATAAAATATGAAAAATAGTTTATTCCTTTACCTAATTTTAAAAGTTTAGGTCAAGGAATTAGTTCCTAATCAAATCAACGCGCCGAACAATGTCATGGAGTAGAAAATTCAAACACAAAAAGCTATGTAGTTTTTTTTTTTTTTCCTTGGCCAAGAAAAAGATGTATAGGTTGAACTTTAAAGTTTTTTATTTTTTTTCCAGAAGTTGAAGGTGACGTTATTTTTTAACAATTACTGTTACTTTTCAGACCACTAACCTAAGAGACTAATGTCACGGATGATATTTTCGTGACCGTGTAAAGACCAAGATAATGAACGGTCTGCTGGTTAGCCTCGCACAATATGGGTAAAGGGGGCGGCATTAGCATTGGGGGTGTTCTGCCTCAGTCTTCGGACTGTGTGCACAACTGGTCGGGGGCTAGTGCCGCCTCCCTGATGAGCCCATGGCAGGGCGAAACCAGTGCGATCCGTATGTGGTAAGGCTTGTCCTGAGGATTATGGGGTCCTCCAGGACGCCGCACGGGCGCTGTGTGCTGCGCCAGACTCTCAGCCCGTGACAAAGTGGTATCAGAGCAGGACGTACTTTACTGCCGTGTGCGCGTGGGGTCCCACGTTGGGACTGGTCGGCCTCGGCACCGCTCCAGAAAGGCCTCCGAGCAGGTGGGTCCAAAAGTGGGGACTCGGGCGGGAAGGTTGGCCGTTGTCGACTCCACTCCTGTTGGCTCGCGGGTGCGAGTGGGTCCGAAGAGTGCAGGACTCGGGTGGCCACTCAGCAAGTAAGCTGATATGTTTGTGGCAGTATTGTACGTACAATCCTTGGGCGGAGTCGTTCTCCCCTAGCACGAGGGCGTGCTAGATTGGATGTGGGAGAATGTCACGGATGATATTTTCGTGACCGTGTAAAGACCAAGATAATGAACGGTCCGCTGGTTAGCCTCGCACAATATGGGTAAAGGGGGCGACATTAGCATTGGAAGTGTTCTGCCTCAGTCTTCGGACTGTGTGCACAACTGGTCGGGGGCTAGTGCCGCCTCCCTGATGAGCCCATGGCAGGACGAAACCAGTGCGATCCGTATGTGGTAAGGCTTGTCCTGAGGATTATGGGGTCCTTTAGGACGCCGCACGGGCGCTGTGTGCTGCGCCAGACTCTCAGCCCGTGACACTAAGCTAGGCAATTTTGTCAGACTTAGGGAAGGGAAACGGGCTTGCGTCCCATCCTGGGTTTTGGATTTCTTCCCCCATAAATAATGTTCTTATTGTCTCAAATGTTACCAGGAATTTAAACTTTCATGATTTGGAAGGCAAAATGCTTCTTAAGTAAATTTTAAAAGTACAATAAATCACATTTAAAATATACTTTTATCAAATTTAATAAATAATTGAATCTTTTAAATATATTTTTATCATATGTAAATTAAAAATCATACACACACTAAAAAAACATAAACTTTTTTTCAATCAAATGTGAGAAATGGATTAACAATTAGGAACCTTGGATAAATTTCAATATACTACTTTGTAAAAGAAAAGATTGGAGAGGAAAATTAGAAGAGAGCTTTTTAAAAGAAAGTCTTATTTTTCTTTCTCAAGTGTCCAACATATATAGCATGATAGTTTTAGTTAAATAAATAATTAATTCAATTCTAAATTAATTAGTAATTTGGATTTGGACTTCTCTTTCTAGTCCAATTCATTTAGACTAGATCATATTGTAATAAAACTCCCCTTTGATTTAATAATGTTTTCAATAATTTATGTAAACTATTTATCTAGAGAATGCATTTGAAGTTATTTATTTTTAAGATTCCCTGTATTTAAAAATTATCGTCAAACACTCCAAACCGTGACCCAGATGACAAGAAAAACGTACAATAATAGAGAACTAGCGTGCAAATGTCTCCCTCAGCACGTAGTTTCAGAAAAAAGTTACATCAGCACTTGATAGGTTGCATTTTTAAGTTATTTCAATCCATTTTATCAATATTAATATAAAAAATAAAGTATATAAAATTTTAAATATATTTTTATAATAAATTTAAAAATTAATGTTATATTATTTTTTTCATAAAAGATAATTTTAAAAATATTTTTTAAATATTATTTAAAAAGACATATTATAATTTATAAATAAAACTAAATGAACCTCTTATAATATAACTTATAAATAAGATAGAATATAATATAATTAAAAAATTAAAATTCTTGTATATTTTATATCATCGGACAGAAGTTTTGATTGATCATATCATTTATTTTTTTTTTTTTAAAAATAAAACTATGGTGAAGACCAAATAAGAGTGGGGATTTAACCCTGGAGAGTATTAATTAAGCTCTGCACAATCGCAAGCAACTAACTAATAAGCTTTTACCCCCAAGGAGGGGATCAACAAATAAAACATCTATTTTCTCCAATACTAGTGATCAATTGGTGTATTCCCATCATCTTTCTAAACATACAAGGGGATGCCAATAATCATTTGATTTAATGACATGAACCTTCCACGCCGATGTGAGATGTTGTAGGTTTTATGCCTTTAAAATCTGAATATAGGTTTGGCAATTGGGTTAGATGGGTATGTCAATTAGTTAGGGGCATCATGTATTATGTGTTGAGTGAGTAAGAAATGAAATTAAGGCTGTGTATTGAAAAAGAAATGAAAATTATGAGAAGGTAAAAACCTTGGAATGATAGAAAAGTGAGGATGAGAATTAATAATTTTATTCATCATGATTCACCCTTTGACCCTCTATCATCCCATAACTTTATATATAAGTTGATAATATTTATTAAATTTTATTTTAATAAATTTTTAATATGTTAAATGTTCTTAGAAAATGAATTTAAAGGTAAATTAATATAAAAGGATATAGTTAATAAGGGGTTAGAGACTTGTCACTACATACAAGCCCACTACATACAAGTCTCGTCCACACGCTATATCAGTAAAAAAATGACAGAATTAAATGGTCACCAATGAAAAAGATTTTTTAATCTTTGAAAAATTAGGTCGGAAAAAAAATTGCTCCAATTATGGGGCTGCCCTCGTAAAATAGAAAAAAAAATAAATGTAAAAATAAATTTTTAACACTATGGCGCGTGAAGAGGAGGTTGGCGTTGCTGTCAAGTTAGGGCATAGATTAGCGTCAGGAAGCAAACGTCACCCCCCAAACGTCATCGCAGGCGATCACAATCACTTTGTTTTCTCTCAACTTCGAATTCCTTACAAATCCCCTCTCCCACAATTCTATTCTCCCTCGGTCACCTCCATAAATCAAGCCCTCTTTCTGGTTCAGCGTTTCCAACTTCCAACTCTGTCTATCTTTCTAATTCTTTCTCATTCCAAACGACACCGTTCATTCCATGGAGCCGGCCGCCCCCAAGAAGAGGGCTCCCGATGAACGCGCAACAGAGGAGATGGGCGGCGACATCAAGAGCCGCCGGACCCTTCAGGACGGTCATGAAGACGACGACCAGCAAGAGAAGGAGGTTGAGGAGTTCTTTGCCATCCTCAGGAGGCTCCACGTGGCACTCCAATATTTCCAGAAGCTCAAGGACGAGAAGCCACCTCCACCGGAACCCTCCGACGCCGCCGCCAGTAGCTGGAAGCCCACGTTCGAGCTCCAAGATTTCCAAGATCTGCTTGACGGCAATTCCGGCTTCGATCTCAATTCCGAACCCTACTTTAAGCATCGTCCTCGCGGTTAACTTCCTCTCTCACAACCTTCGTTTTATCATATATGTCTCATATTGTGTGTGTGTGTGTGTGTGTTCGTTCTTGTGTGACTTATTATCAAGTTCTTGCTTCGTACTAGTTCTTAGTTCTGAATTCTAAATTACGCAAGCGCAGTCTGCGCGGATCCTTAGATTGAGACTCATCCATCGTCGATATTGATTACATTCAGTGGTTCATCATATGCGACTGTTAGCAGATTTATCTAGATTTACGTTTTTATTGATTCTAATAAACACCAACAACAAGCCTTTATCTTACTAAATGATGTCGTCTTTATCTTACTAAATGATGTCGGCTATATGAATTATAAGAAACTATTATACTTTATTATTTTTTAAATTTTTAAAAATATTATTAATTAAAAGATCGTATTCAATAATTTTCAAGAGTATTCTTTTAGATCTTTTTTTATCTCTTTTATTAAGACTCTAAAGTTATATGTTTCACTATTTTTACTGATGCCTCTCGTAGTTTTCTTTATACATTTTTAAACCATTTTAAATGATTTTATATTATTTTTTTCAATAAATATTACTCTTACTTTTTTGTGTACGTATTTATTTTAAATTTTATCTTTACGTGTATGTCCGCACATTTATCATAACATTTTCATCTCTATTACTATAACTTTATGCTTTTATTGTCTTGGTAAAGCTCAACATTTACTACTATATAATGTAGCCCAATATGATAAAACTTTTCTTTAACTTTATTAGGCTTGTAAATAACTTTCTTAACTTTTTTTTAATTAAACCACCTAATTTAAATCTTATGTGAAATATTTTCACTAATCTCGTCATCATTTTAAATAATGGCTTTTAAATATTTAAATTTTTTTATTTGAGGTATAATTTAATCTCTCAATTTTATTTTGAAATTACTGTCGACTAATCTCTTACTAAATTTATAATATAAATATTCTGTCTTACTTTTATTTAGATGAAAATCTTTTAACTTCAAAGTCCTTCTCCATACCTCAAGTTTACAATTAATCTCTTCTCTTATCTTCTGTTATAAGAACTATATCATCCGCGAACGATATACATTTGAGAATTGTTTTTTAAATATGTTCTGTCAAAATATTTAAGATCAAATTTATTGATTCTAGTAAAACATGACCAAAAGAATTTATAAATATAGAATTAGACAGAGTGTAATTTTTAAAATTATTTGTTTAACTATATTCCAAAATTATGTTTTACTTTTTCTTTAAAAATAATGTATTGAAATTTTATTTATGAGTTTTTTTCATGTTATAAAACTAAACCAAGTGAAGAACATAAAATTTGTTATATTTTATATTATAATTAATTTAGTATATTTTTTAATGATTTATGATTGTAAATCAATAATAAATCATTGCAAATTTTTAAATTTTTAATAATAACTTTATATATTAATAATACACCTTTTGTATATCAATATAAATAAATCACTTTCAAATTTTTAAAAATTTGGTTCATTTTTTTTGGCACACGATTTTTTATTCTTTTATTTATTTATTATTAAAACATTCATATATATATATATATATATTTTGTCTTTATTTAATTAAATTTCACCTTTCAATAAAGTATTATTCAGTTTCTATTTATAAAAGAAATTATTAAGTTTTATTTTTTTATATAAGCAAAATTATATATTTTAATAAGCATTTATTACAAATTTTTTAAATTGTTCCTCATAATTTATATTAACGAGAAATAATTAATGCTTGCTTATATTGATTAACATAAGACATTTTAGTCCAATTTTTTTAATTTTAAATATAATTATTATAATTAACTAATTTTTTTAAATTGTGTGATATACATTTTTTTCTTATATATAGAAACGGAGGGAGTGGTTATCTACTTTTAAACTAATCCTATCTTTTTATATTTATTTCTATTAAATATCTTACAATAAATATAAAGATAAAGTTATTCATCAATATGGGCACTTTTTTTAAAAAAAATAATGATTACACTTCAAAAGATTAAAAATATTTTACATATTTGAATATTAAACTTTTAAAAAATTACCTTATATTTTTTAACGAAGGAAGTATACGATACTTAATGAAAACATAATTGAACATATGTATAATTTCTTAGGATATTAAAGTTTTATCTAATCTATATTTTTTTTTTTAAAGAACCGTGAGATAGTTTTCCATGCTTTTTATACTTTGGTTCTTAGTGGTACTGCTAAAAATGTAAGGAAAAATGTGTCTGAAATTAAATCCACTGTTTTGGGGGGGGTAACCCTATGCTCTATCCTTGCCGCCATTTCAATACTACTCCTAAAATTTGTCCATTGTTAATAAATTAGATAAATATATATATATATAGAGAGAGAGAGAGAGAGATTTTGGAGTTGTTTGTTTCAAAGCCCTGCTAGTTTTATTCTCATTCAAATTAAATTAACCAGGCACCGTGTGGGAATATTTTTACGATGATTGGACATTTAGGGTGAAAATAAATACTACTGAAGTTTTAATCAATTTAAGGGGGGGCCATGTATGGGAGGCAATCATGATCACAGCTAGCAAGTGATATCCGACATTTCAGAGCCGTTATCAATTAAATTTTCGACTCCGTATCATGGATTTGTGCAAGAAAAGAGGTGAGACCTCAACGTCCTCTGTTAGGTTGGCCAGGGCCGCAGGTTAGGTTGTCTGCTTGAAGAGAGTGTGGAACATCCTTTCCCTGCGTGATGTGACGCTATCATCACGTAATGCACCAAAAGCCCAACTAATTCCAGTAATTACACCTCAAATTTAATTCCTCCCTCCTTCCCTCCAATATTAGCTTGTACCTTCTCCAGGTTACAACATAAGTTGTTGTTAATTAATGAACATTTGTTAAAAAAATTATTAAAATCTTGATTTTTTAATTTTTTTACATTTTTTCAATCATACATTTAAATATAATAAATATAACATTTGACTTATTTAAAACATATTTATTAATTATTTAATAAAGTGAGGGTGTAATTAATATATATATATATATATATATAACACCTACTTAATATCTTATATTTTGTATCAAATAAAATTTTTGAAAAACAACTTATATTGTGATATAGAGAGAGTAATTATTATAATACTTTCTCGGGTTCAAAATATAAGCATTTTGTCCTAATTAATCTTGATTCAAAATATAAACAACCTAATATAAGTAAAAAAAATTTACATTTTACCCCTTATATTTATTAATTTTAATCCTTATATAAATTTATCTTTCACTCATTATAAAGTGTATTGGTAATTATGACTAAAAATAAAAAGATAAATAATATATATTTTTATGGAAATGAAAAATTTATTGACATGCAAATTTTTCCAAAAAATTATATAAATTTTTAAATCAGAAAGAATAGGTCCCAATTTTCAAAATACACATACTAAAAAAATACTAGTAGTAAAATTCAGATTTTATGTCAAAGGTTCCCTTATCTCTCAATGCAGCGAGACCAAACCCAAAAGGAAAAAAGAGGTAAAAAAAAAACAATAGTACCTCTCTTGAACTTAACGCTTGGGTTTGATTGAAGAAAAAGTAGGAACCGATAGAGTTGAGAGAAAATTAAAAAAAAATAAAGTAATAATCTTTTACCTTTTTTAAAGAAATTTTTTCTCATTGTTCCTTTTTTTTTAATTTCTCTATTTTTGTTCCTATCTAAATGAGGGGTAGGTGTGAAACGATTCAATAATATGCCAGTGTTAAATTTCCAGCATTTCCCCTCCCACCTCTCAACATTACTATAAAATATATTTTTTTACTTCCTACATTTTACGTTATTTTTTGTAAAAAAGATGTAAAAAATAAAGACAATGATAATTTAATAATTAAATTTTTAATAAGAAAATATATTCACATCACTTCTGTGAAAAAAGATGTGAAAATGGAACAATCCACAATTCACGTCCAAAAAATGAGAGAATATGAGCTCAAGCTCTGAGCTTTAGGTCGCTAAGAGAAGCTCAAGCTTTGGGTAGCCGAGAGAGGAGAGAAGACGAGCTCAAACAATCACCGAAGGTGGAAGGAGAGAAGAAGAGCCCAACGCGGGAGAAGATGAAACAATTTTAGGTTTTCGCGGCATTTAAAAGGGGTGGGGCTGAATTTAATTTTTCATTGCGCATGCCACGTCCTTTTTTAAGAAAATTGATGTGGATTTTGACCTTATCCACGTCGCATGCTAGGAAATCGATGTGGATAATCAAAACCACATTGCGTGATTGGCACGTGACGTGGGTAAGGCAAAGTCCATGTTCTATATAAACGAAGTGACATGGTTAAATTTAATTAATTTTTTTAAATTTATTTTAACTACAATAAAAGCCACGTTTCTTTCAAAAGGAAGCAACATGGTTTTTGAGTCTCCATCCACATTACGTTCTAGAAAGCGATGTGGTGTTATCTACGTTAAATAAACTGATTTTATTTTTTAGAAGCCACGTCGCACCTTTCAAGGCATCACGTTGGCTTTTTTTAACTTTATTAAATTATTCCAATAATTTTGGTGCTTTAGTGCCATCTTATTCTATTAAGATGTTTTGATGCTATTTTATTCCAGTAGTTTTGGTGCTTTGGTTCTGCAGACTGATTTTGTTGGGTCAGTTGCCTTAACTTACTCTGCTGAATGTGATATTTTTATAATGATATAATGGAGACATTCCTAGTTTTAATAAGCCAGATTCTATTTAATTTAGAGTTACTAGTCAAATTATAGATATAATTTTTAAAAAGTTAGTAAATAAGATCAAAATTTCTATGTATAACAGCTCAAAAGCTGAACTTGAGGTGAATTTATGTACTAGTGTAGATAGGATATGGCTTTTAAATTTTTATATATCGTTGACTAATATGTTTGATAGATCAGGCAAACATTTGGTTAATTTTAAAGCTCTTATAGGTGGATAATAGTAGGAACTTTATAAGAAAGGTTCAAACTTGGTTGTCTTCTAAATGAATTCTTATTATTTATTTCCAAGGCCAACTTACTTACTTAATCATGGAAGAAAAACAACCTATCTTGGTTACTAGAGATTTATTGATCGATATCACCCTTGCCGTAGGTTGAAGAAGGCTTTTAATGACTTATAGCATCATGAAATGGCTTCAAAGGCTTTAACTAGAGAGTAAGTTTATCAACATGTAAAAAAAATCAACGTCATCTTTGGTAAGAATAGGAAAAATGTAAGTGAGAAGAATTTATGAAAAAAAAGGGTCCATTTTTTCATCTTCCATATTTGTGAAGTTTAGATGTGAGGCATGTTGAAAAAAATGTGTGATAGCCTCATTGGTATGCTCTTGCACAACGAGAAGAGGGAAGAAAGCTTATTTGCCACCATTGGCACACGCATGGTGGCAAATAAGCTTTCTTCCAAGGTGAGGAAAAAAGTTTATGTAGATGTTTGTATAATATTAAAGTGTCACAAGTGTATTTTTTTAATGTTATTTGTACCAAAGTCAATGATATGCTATAGAAAGTTAATGTTGTTTGTATTCTTCTAATTGTATCCAAAGGTTTGAAGTCTCATGATTGTCATGTGTTAGATGTAACAACTTTTACAAGTGGCTATTTAAGACATTATGAAAGATGATGTGAGACCCGCTATAATTAAATTGTGTATGTTTTTCAATGTTATTTATAACAAAGTCGTTGACGCTAACAAGTTGGACAAATTGAAAAATAAGGCTTACATTATTTTATACCAATTGGAGGTGCACTTTGCTGCAATATTTTTTTTTTGACATCATGATGAATTTAATAGTTCATTTGATAAGGAAAGTAAGGTCTTATGGTACTGTTTATCTAAGTGGATTTACCCGTTAGAGCAATATATGAAAATCTTGAAAAGATATTCAAAGAATTCATATCAGCCTAAAGCATCAATTGTTAAACAATATGTGGCTGAAGAAGCTATTCAATTTAGTATTGCATATCTAAAAGTGTTGAAGGCTGTTGGAGTCCCTCAAACTCGACATGAGGGGACAAGAATTTCTAGTTAGGGAACATGAGGGGCTAAAGTAAATGCATCTCTTGTGAAGAAGTATTGCAAATACATCTATACATCTTAAATAATATGAAAGAAGTTCAAATTTATTTATTTACTCGTAAAAAGTTGTTGAAAGACAAGTACTTAACTAATGAGCATAACAAGGCCTTCAGATGGTGGTTTAAGGAAAAGCTTTTAAACAAGACCGATATGTCTAATACAATAACAGGATTAGTTGAGGAACCTCATTTTGAAGTTGTATGTTGGGGTGAATATGATATAAATGAATATTCTTTCTACATAAAAGTTTAATATGATAGAAGAATCATGTAAAATAGTGGGGTAATGGTAGAAGCAGAAACGATGTATTTTTTTTAATTTAAAAGAAAATAACTCAATGTTGGTTTTCACGGACTATTATGAAGTGGTTAGAGAGATATAGGAGGTAAACTGTACCAAATTCAAATTACCTATTTTTAAATGTAAGTGAGTTCACTTTAATGTTGTTGAAATAGATAAGAAATTTAGATTTATTTTAGTTGATTTGAATAAAGTTAGTTTTAAAGACGAGTCCTTCATTTTACCAAGTCAAATGAAATAAGTATTTTATATCATTGATCTAGCAAATAAACAACACTCCATTGTATTACAAGGTAAAAGACATATTGTTGATGTGAAGGATGATGAGTTAAATTTTAACTTGATGAAACCCTACCTTTTACTATAATTCTACCTAGATCAATAAAAATAGATTTGATCGATGATGAATATGCAGTTAGAGGTGATCATTATGAAGGAATTTGGGAAAATAAATAAAGTAAGACCTCAATTAATAAAATAATCAAGTAGTTAAATTTTTTGCATTTATTTATTTATTTATATTATTTAACCTAAAAACAATCTGCTTACCGACATTTTACTTTTTTAACAGGCATATGGGGGGTTCTAGCAAAGATGCAAGTGACATGTCTAACACATCCAAAAAGAGAAAAGGTAAAAGTAACATAAAGTTAAATGAGTTCGCTTTAAATCAAGGTACTACAAAAAAGGTACATTTGGAGTTTGATAATGATAGAAGGCCATTTGGTCTAGAAGGGGATAAATTCATAAGTTATATAGGCCTTATAGACTTATTAGAGTTGGCATCTTGTATTTTAAATGGAAGGAAGTATCACAAGCTATAAAGGACATGATTTGGGATGAAATTTTGGTATACAAATGTTTATATTCTATCCTGTTGTTTAGTTATATTAGATGCTATTAACTTTACAAACATTATACCTTGTAACTCATTTATGATATCGCTCTAACCCTTGACACGAAGAAGCATTCACTTTAGCAAGTACATAATTAATGAAAAGATTTCAAGTTAACACTTAGCAAGGAATGCATTCGAGGAGAAAGGAAGAATGATTATTCATGTTTAGAATACAATTCTATTAATCAAGAAACATGGAGACAGTTTTTGAGATCACAAGAGGATTCTGAGTTTTCAGGTAAATTTTAATAGAATCAATCAATGAATTGGTTTATTTTTATTTAGTCTGCATGTAACTTACTTTGCATTCATTTAATTATAGAAATTAAGTGCAATAAATAAAGAAAGATATTCTAAAAATAAATATCAGTATTACTTATCCTAAGGGGATATAGAAAGCTAGACAAGAAGCTTATGGAAGCTAATTTGAAGGAATTGGAGTAAGTTGCAAGATCAAACCTCCAACATTGTTCATTCCCCAGTTCATCCAATTCGTCAAAGAAAATGAAAGGAGGCAAGGATCAAGAAAGGTTAGTATATCACTCCAGAGGCTACTAAAGTTATTGCATGGATTGTAAATAATTATACTAAATGAATTAAATCAAATTTTAGATTACATGCTTTTTTAGATAAATTTATAATTGTATATTGCAGAATTCACTTGAAGAACAAGCTTTCCAAGATTCATTTCATTCTAGTGGAAGAATGGACAACATGGCAACAATAATTAGAAAGCCAAATCATTATGGTTATGTTAGAGGGATAGAAAAAGGTCTTAATCTCAAGTTGTATTTAGAACCAACACCATGAAGCTCGCTAAGAGTTATATCTAGAAGCAAATTTGATGAGTTTCTGGCAAAGGTTAAAAAGGAAGTTACTTAAAAGTACGAGTAGGATCATGTGACATTCTTTGAGTAGCTTCTTAAAGAGTTTAGATCTATAGTCTCTAACATGGGAATTGGGCAAGAAATTGAGTAAGGAACTAGGTAGCAGGGATCCCAAGTATTCAATTAATTTTGTTTCATTAAATATTCAATTTTATCTAATTTTCCTTTATTTTGTTTAATTTCTTTACTTATTTATCCAAACTTCCCCTATGCTTCAAAACACTAAAGATAGCCACAATCTATCGGAGATGACAACGCATCTCTAGTCCCTCAATAGATGATAAAGCTTCTTGTTTTCTTTATTTGGATAAAGCCAGGAAGCAGGTTATTGCTGTAGCCCAGGCATACATGCTTGGGAAAACAATCTATCGTATGGAGATTTAGGATGACCAAGTCAAGGTGACAATTAAGGTTATTTTTGAGCCAAATGTTGTAACATCTTAAAAGTTTTTCCCATGATTTATTAATCTATATGAAGGATAATTATGAAAATTTAAGTATAATTGAGTTTGAGGATAGTTAGAGACGTCTATTAGGTTTAGCTTTAGCTTTTGATTGGGTTCGAAAGTGAATTAGGTCACTTGGGCTTAAATTATAGAGAGAAATTGGATTTTTAACTCATAGTGCATCATACTATAGCATGAAAATTTATGCCGCAACATAATTTCCTGAATAGTTTTTAAAACGCGAAAATCAGTTCAAAAAAATAGAGAGTAAGATCTGAAACGGAGAGAGGGTGACCAAGAGAGTGTTTTCTCTACTAGGGCATCAACTCTTGGGCATTTTGGAGGTATTTGAAGCTTGGTTTCACCTAGGTATGCCTTTTTTTTCTCTTCTTCTTCCCTCTACACATTTTAAAAATGAGATTTAAGGTTGGGAGATGATGATTTTCGGATTTGAGGCTATAGGTTTAAACCTATTGATCTAAATGAGACTAATGAAAGTTGTTTAAGTATTCTACACATAGTTTAGAAGTTTTTACAAGGTTGTAAGTTTGGTTCATCCATTTTGGATGAACTCTAGACCTTCAAAGTGTGATTTTAGATGATTGGGTGTTATATTAGTGATTATCTAAGTTAATGGAAGCTAAATGGAGTTAATGAGAATTAATACACCTAATGATTATGCTTAAGTGCAAAAGATTAGAATTTTGGATAATTGAAGTATTGATTTATGAAAGTTGGAAGAGCGTTTATGATGATTTTAATAATAATTGATATAATTAATTATAGATCAATTATCTTATGCACCATTCAAGCTTTAGTATATGTTGTGAAGAACTTTTATTAAGGGGTAAACCTTTGACCTCTCAAAGGTTTGAGACAACCAAGAAAAACTTAATTTTTTATAATTGAATATTAATTGATTATTTGTTAAAATGGTTTATTTGAAACATGTTTAATATTTTTAAATTCATGATGCAAATTTGGCATAGTTGGTGATGTATTATTGTTGCAATTTATATGTATATTCATATACATACTAATAGTGATAATGAATGAGAAATTGTGATTATGTACTAGCTAGTGTGTGGAGTGAGTTGGGTATGAGTATTGATATGTGGATTTATGATATGAATGATGGATTAGAATGCATAGACATATGTGATATACATGCAAAGCATGATCATTGGCAAGAGTTTGCCTAGAGAAAGGAGTAATTGACTAAACTCATATGATATTAGCATTGACTGTTAGAATCAGGAGCTTGTCTTGGCACCGACCATTAGAATCAAGAGGTAGCCCTTGTTCTATGGTTGATCCAAAACTGTTCTACTTGTTCTATAAGGGACTCAAACCTAACTAGTTTCCACCGATTCATAAGGAGGCTAGATTAGGGGTATGACACCCCATAATTGTTAGTATTAGGAGAAATCGAATTATACAAGTGAGTGAGTTGACCCTAGCCTGGTAGATCTTGACAAGTAAAAGGTTGGGTTAATATGTGAAGGCCGTAGCCACCAAATAACCAATTACATGGTTGTTAGTATTGTAGTTTAGTATGGTTTAAGGGTGTATGGTTGGTATTATTATGACCACAAGTTGTGCATTATTGGTGTGTGTGTGTGTGTGTGTGTGTGTGTGATTATATGTTTGAAGTCCGGTCACATGATTGTTATTGCGGTGGCCGAGGCTATACATTATCTTACATGTTTATGTGCATATTTATTGCTAATTACATCCATTTTTGATTAATATGCAACTGTATAGATTAGGTGAAACTTGATTACTGAATGGTTGTACTCACCCCTCCATTCTCAATATTTTTAGGGCTTAACTTATCGAGTCAAGATCGAGAAAAATGAGCCAAGGCATAGGATTGTAGAGTAATCCTTTGCATGCCTCTTTATGTTGTCTTATATGTATTAAGATTGTTAACTTGCCAACTAGGAATCACATGAATATTTTTGGTACTATAACACTACTGTCGAATGGCACCAAAATTAATAAAAATTAAATTTTACAATAAAGCTCAACCTAGGTCATCTCCTTAAGAGTTGATAGAGTAACTATTTAAATTAGGATTATAAAAAGCTAAAAAGTGAGAGAATTTTTTATAACAAAAATAATTAAAAAAATAAATTAAACTTAAATAATCAAAACAAGTTCAATTGAGAAAATTATCAAATACAAACAGCACAATCAATCACAATCCAATCACTTATATTTAATCTTCCTTATTCACAAAATAAATTAATTTTATTTAACTTTATTATTCTAGCTTCATTATATATTTTTTAAATTATCATTCAAGAATTAAACAATAAATTAAGTTATAGATTAATTAAAATCTCCCTTAACGCATAGCCTAACAATTATTCTAAGTTAGCTGCACAAGAAATAAAGCATGGATAATCACCCAAGCCAGACAAAATTACTCTTACGATGCTATATCAATTGCTTATGACAAGCAAAACCTCAGATAAAATTTATAATTCAAAAATAATGCAATAAAGCTACTTTAATCAACAATAAAAATTAAAGCATAAAATTCAGAGGTAGAAAGAAGAAGAATAAATTAAAATAAAGCTAAAATAAAATTTTTCTTAAATATCAAAGACTCTTATTAAAATTTAAGATCATAGTTTATGATTGATCACACCAATATCTTAACTTTCCAAAGAGCTAAAAACTGGACAGCACTGCACGAGAAAATGAGGAGCCATCCCTCATAAACTGTTTTGCGCCATTAACTGTTTCTTTTCTCCCGTTGCAGTCGTGCATGCTCCATGTTGTGTGTTTGCTTTATACATATATAAAGTGATGCGAACTGCTATGTCTCTCTTTCTTTCTTTTCTAATAAAACTTAATAATTTATTAAAAAGATAAAACTACTCTAATTAAAAACTACACTAAAAAATCTAAAATAAATTTAAACAAAGTTTTAAATATTTAATTATTGATTTGATTTTTAAGTATGCTCATATTCTTCTTATCTAAAATATTTAATTATTAATTTAATTTTTAAGTATGCTCATATTCTTCTTATCTAAAATATTTTTCATCAATATCTTTTAAATTGAATCTAAAAAATATGTACGAATAAGATAAAATTAAATAACAACTGTGCAAAAATATTAAAGATATTATTTATATTTTAAAATCAAAGATTTAGATGGATAAAATTCAAAAGTTGAAGATTGGCTAATAAAATAAAATAATATCCAATTAAACTTATTTAGGCTCAAATAAATATTTAAAAGTCTAAATTAAAAGAATAAAAATATATAAAATTATCATTTATCATGCTACTTGCATTATTATTGTATCACACTTGTGTATTTTATGTCTTGGATTAGTGAGTTTTAATTGTAAATCCTAGTATATGACTAAAATACTTATGCAAGTAAGAATATTTGTATTTTGACTGGTTTGGAGTGAAAATGATTGTTCTGTGGAAGAAATTCCTCCCCCTCATGTTTTGTATGTTATGAGATTAAGTGGTGAATTTATGATACATGTGTTTTTGATTGAGTATGGTGTATCACGAGTCCTATAGAGTTTATTGAGTATGTCTAGTGGTAGTTATGAGCTTACGGCACTTGGTTGTGATTTTGGATACCTTTGTTATGTTTTAAAAGCATAAATAGGTAAGTTTGCATTTTGATATCCAACTTTTGTTTGAAAAGTGATTTGAATGTGAGACTAGTACTATTAATTAAAGCTTGAAAAAATGTTTTTATAGACACTTAGATCACCTCAATTAGATATCAGACTAATATTTGGTGCATGTTGAAAGTCCAAGCAAGAAATCTTGCTGTCATGGATTCTATAGTTTATGCTGCAATGTAATTATCCCAAAATTCCTTTTCTTTGTTTTTTTTTGGCTATGTTGACCCTAATTTGATGTTATCTTACCTTGTAAGATATCCATACTTCCGTATATATGTTTTGCTCTGATTTTATTTTTTCAAAAAAATGATTTTAAAGAATTTTATAACATTTTAAGTTTTGAAAATTTGGAATCCTATTTATATAAATTTTATAAATTTGATAATTTATTTGAGTTAGTCCTATAGTTACCTCAATTATGGAGTTAATTGTGAATTAGTAAGGGAAACTTCACAAATTTGACGGTGCCATTCCCTACTAATATGATTGTAAAATTAAGCCAAGTATTAGATCACTTTATTTTATAACCTAAAAGACTTGTTGACATGGAGATGACAGTTTCTATGGTAAAAATAATTACCTCATTATTCTTTGATTTTTTTTAAATTGCTTATATAATTTGTATCCATTTGATGTGTCATTAGGATCCTGAGGATGCTAAGGACTGCCTTATCTGCCACAATTATATAAAGTTTTTGAGGAAATAACAAAGCCAATCCAGTTCACAATGCTTGAAGGAATTGTGGGTATAAATGAGCCATAGAAAATCAATTCAGAATTTTATGTCTAGCTTTTATGACACTAGCTCACAATGACATCCATAACAAGACAAGGTACGTGGGCAGTATTGTTTCAAAAAAAAAATTATCATGTTATCTAGCCCCAATACTTGAAGGGAAAGTTGTTTATATTTATGTATATATATTTAATTTGGTAATATTTTGTGTTTTTATATGCTAATTATAATACTTGTATGCTGTAATTACCACTAGTCCCTTTATGTTATCTGCTTGTATTTGTACAAGATCTACTAATTTTGTTCCATAATCAAACAAGACTATTAAAGTTAAAGATATATTTAACACATAAGTTAATGTTATTTTTGTAAACATCAATTTTTTTTCATATATTTAAATTGTTTTAATACATTATTTTTATTTAAATTTCATGATAAAGCACTAAAGATATATCAAATAATGGGAAAACAGCATCGCCCACTAAAAAAACAAATTAAAAAAATGCCCCATTAGTTTGGATCTTTTGAAAGATATGTAATTTGAATTCAATATCTTTAATCCACAATCATCTCATACAGGTTTATGTTTATACTTATCATTTGATTTTAATTTTTTTAGTGCCATCAACAAATAGAGAGTATAAAATATGGATATTATATTATTTATTATATATATGAAATTATTCAATTTGGTACCAATGAAAGTTTAAATCTGGTAAGTAGTTATTTAATCCAAATAATATTCATTTTTTGAGGTTTTGAAATTTGGCAGTTCTAATGAAAATCTTATAAAAATTTACAACTTTGTGAGTACCCCTACACCAATAAACAGATAAATAACATTCAAAATGGTTTGGCAAATTAACTTCTTCAAGAGCTATTTATATAGTCCAAGATTTTATAGTTTGTTCATTAAATTAGGATTTTAGCTAGAATTATAGGAAAGTTAGATGCATATAAACTCTACTTAGTGTATTGTGATAGTTTATTGGACTTTGATTGTAAATATTGAACACTTGAATAGATGATAATGGTTTTGATATTTCATTAGTATGCTTGGTATATTTTGTTGTGTTGCTATTGCTATTTGTTAGACATTTTGACTGTATATGTTTAGTTGCTATTGTGAGAATTTGATAGGTTCAATTTTGACTGTGAAAAAAAATACAAAATACCCATTTAAAAAAACACATACAACATCACTTTTTTAAAATAGGATGTAGATGAGGGAAACCACCACATTACTTTTCTGCTTAAAAGTAGGAGTATTCAACTTACTCCCATCTCGATTGGCCTGGCTCATCCCAATCATATCGAGACAAGTCCATCCGAAGCTAAAAACAATTGAGATGAGACTTTGCGTGATTGGATTTGAAAGGAATTCAAGATAGGACGAAACATGGAATTGCCATCGAGACTTCCCATCCCGTCCCAAATATTTTGTGTGTGTGTGTGTGTGTTATTTTTATTTTTTAAATGTACATTAAATATGTTAATTCTATTAATATAATTTATACTATATTATATAAATTATAATTTTAATATATGCAATTCTTACTTAAAACTAAAATTTTTTTATATTGATAATTATAATGATACAGATTTATAGAGTAAATAGTATAAGGTAATATATTTCTTTATAACATATTAATACAATTTATTATTATATCTATCTATTTAATAAATTTTGTTTATATTTTATTTTTTGCTTTATTTTCATATCTCAATTAAAGAAAAAGAATAATAACTTGATATTGTGCCTGGTTTGTTTATTGTTGTTTTTCTTATAACCTAAAAATCACTTGTAATTGCTATCATAATGAGTTATACACTTATAGTTGTGATTGATGTAATTCAATAATTGACTTTAAATTGTTATGATTTATGCACTCATGTTTTGATTTTAAACTTAATAAATCATGTGATTTAAAATTTTAATGAATATTATTATCCTGGCTTTTCTCCCACATTATTCAATTTATCGAGATAACAGGATGTCCCAGTCCCAATCCCGTCTTAATTTCTAACAAGACAAGAAGACTTTTGAGACAGGATGAGACATAAGATCAAAATTTAATCTCAATTTTTTTTGAGATGAGATATGAGACAGGGGTGTCCCGATCTCATAAACACCCTTACTTAAAAGTAACATGATTTTTTAAGAAACCAAGTCACTTTTAAACAGAAAAGTGGCATGATTTATCAATAAACCATGTAACTCTTTTTGTAGAAGTGACATGATTTATCTTATCCACATCACTCACAAAAGTGATATGGAAAAGATAACTTTTTAAATTGCCTAGATCTGTATATTTAATGATGGCAACATGAAATATCATAAAAAAGCAATATAAAAAGCTTTTTTTTTGTAGTAGTGCAAGCTTTCAATCTACATTTTCTCAAGATTGAATCTGATTACAATGATGAAGACCAAGTGCTCATTGTTGACTTGTTGGCAAGAGATCCAAGCTTAAATTTTTTTATTTATAACTTGTAAATAATAAGTTTTTTAAAATTATAATTAGAAGATTATCTTTATTTTGACCAATAGTTACCAACCCTACTATTCTTGCATTGCCTTTTTTTTTTTTTTTTGCAATTTTGCACCACAACTCTTGATATTTTGCACTCATGAGCTAAATAAAAAATATTTGGGTTCAAAAACATTAAATATATAATATTTTAATAATTGAAATTAGACATGAAGAATATATTTACATAAAAGATCATATCAACTTATTCAATTTATTTTTTTAAAAAAATAAAAATAATGATCGATCTACTTATTTTATTATACTATTAGTCTTAACATAATTATCATTTTTTAAAAAAAATTATTAATTTTTAAATTAAATTATCTTGCATCAAAAATCTTGATTCTACCATTGTTAATGGTAGAGATGATATCCCAGTTACAGCATTGGGCTTTGAATCTTTTGCCCAAGGAGAAGTAGTGACATAACAATTAATAAACAACATAACCAATAGGGATTAAGTCTAATGAAAGGAATTTGTCATTAATCTCTTATAATATGATAAAACCAAAATTCAAATCTCCATTGAAAGTGGTACCCGCATTTAATGACTATGTCATGAACAGGATTGTCTTTAATAAGAAAATACTATAAACAATTTTTTTAAAAAAAATAACTGCTCTAATAAAGTCAGTGATGGTTTCACTGGCAAAATTTTCTGAAAAGCCCAACATTGCAAGCCCATCTTTCAGCCCCAAACATCGCATTTAACCCTGTTGAAGCCCACTACTCAACCTGCCCCTCGTTGTTTGGATTTCACCCCGTGTATTTGACTCATAGCGTCCTTATTGTCAATCATCAAAAGCCTTAAAGCACTTATGACATTGTCGTGAGTCCTAGAAAGATTAGGGGAGTGTTAGATCTGATGTATCCAATAAACTGGGAGATGATAATTAAAAATCTTGTTAAGGCATTAATTCCAATTACATGCCTCTAAATTTTGACATTTCATTGAAAGATCATTAGGATATAACCCTATTTTCAAGTGGGTTACTTATTCTTTACGTAATTTCACCAGTCTTATTCATAACTTTTAAAATTAATTTAAACCTTTTATTTTTCTCATAACCAAGCTACAAAAATTGAGTAAAATCATCAAAGTAAACTACTTATAAAAAAAAATAGATAACCCACATGGGAAATGTGTTGTCTCACGGTGATCCTTCAATATAATTTCAATAATTAGATGTTTATAATTGAAATTAATAGCTTAACATGGTTCTTAATTATAATTTTTCCATGAAAAAAAAAATTTCTGCTTTGAAACTTGAAATGGATTGAGGCAACCTCCCTTGATGATTAGAAAGCTTCTTGACCGTTATTTCCTGGCTAATTTTGCAATAAGATATATTTCAGCTTCTTTTTTTTTTTTTTTTGGGATAAAGTTCAGTTTTTGTTTAGTTCTGGCCGAAAAAACATCATTGATTTAGTTCGAGTTTGGTCTCGCCCTCTAAAAACATGAACCAATACCTTTTCTTTTTTAAATTTTCCAATTTAGCCTTTACGGCCCAAGGTCTAATTCTGCTTGTGGGTTGAGGCCTTGACTATCGCCAGACTTCACTAACCTCTCATAGCGTCTCCTCATCAACCCAAGCGCCAGCCTTTTTTTACCTGAAATGCAAATCCAAAGTCCTATCAATTACCTTTGAAAAAAAAAAAAAACACTAACAAGGGATATCTACTGAGAACTTAGAATAATTTTTGTCTAAATTACTATTCTGTCCTTATATGTCTATCCCTAAAGAAAATTTGAAAACAATGAAAGTAGACGCAAGTTTCAATCCATGCAGAAGTTCAGAATACCCCCCGGCCCAAAAAAAAGATTGTGCCCTAAGGCTAATGACGCATGGTAGAATTTGGCAAAATAATAATATAAATTATAAAAGATAACGTACTAGATTGGTTTGAAATTACAAAAAGAATAAAGAAAAATAACAATAAAGTTTTTTTAATTATGTAAATGATAATTTAATCTCTTAAAATATTATAATTTTTTAAAATCTGTAATGACTTTTCTGATATTAAAAATTAATATAAATGATCAAATTGCCTTTAATTTAAATGTTAATTACCATTCACAAGTTTTATTATATGTTTCACAATTTTTCTTCTTAAAATCACAAAAATTCAATAGTAATTCACAATTTGCATTTGAAATCCTGATATTTCTCAAGTATTATAAATATCAATTGACATTTATAAGTTTTGTTCTAAGATTCACAACTTTTCTTAGTAAAATCACAATTCAATAACAATTCACAAGTTTGAATCAAGAGTAATTTAGTCATTTATATTTTTTTTAATAATAAAAAAGTTTTTAAAAACTTCAGAGAAATTATGACATTTAGAGGGATCAAAATATTATTTATATAATTTAAAGGAATTTTAGTATCATTTTCTCAAAGAATAAATATTAAAAAAGAAAAAAGTTATTAGAATTATCTTGGAAAAGAATATGACACGATGTTATGTATTTAACTATTTAAATACATTATAAAATCATGAAGATGAAAAGAAAAAAGTTATTAATAATTACTAAAATATTTTTTTTATCACACACTTCTATTAAAAACAATTATATTCAAAATATAGTTAAATATTAAATATAAAAAACTCTTTTAATTAAAGTTTGAACCTTAATTCATGAGAAAATATTTAATGAACCTGATTTTCATTGATTACTAAAATATCAATTCAAGCCATCAATAAAATTCTACTGAACTAAATCAATATAGGTATGAAGAAGTCAGATCGACCATTGACTTGATTTACTTCGATTCTAACATGTTAATTTTTTATATTTTCTAATAAATAAATCAATAAATATATAGTGATTAAATTTTCAGTGAGAGATATATTGCAAAAAGATATCCGCAAGTTATCGGCTGGATTAATCTAGATCAAATGTCTAGGATATCATAGGTCACATCAAATATATATATATCTATATATATACACCACTAAATCTTGCCGCATTATTAATTGTCATTTGAGATTATTTCTTAGATTGAATTCAAATAATCACTGTCAAAGTCAACTCAATATTTAACTAAAACTATGCCAACATATACGTGCCTACATTAATATACATACATATGATTATCCGTATATATAAAAAATGAACATATATTTTACTTTCATTTTTATTTATTTATTTATAAGTCACACATTTAGCTAATTTACACAAATTAAGAAAGTAAGTTAAAGATATTTGATATTATTTTTGGGTGAAGTAGTTGATATTTTTAAAATTACTTATTCTTTTCACAAATACCTTGAATTAAATTTAATGAATTAGAAGCCAATCTTACTCATCTTCCTCAATCTTTTTTTTTTTTAATTGGATTTCACTAACCTCCCATAGCGTCTCCATAGCCTCAATTAGTTGGTGCGTGTAATGGGACCTTGTCATGTGCATATGTACAATGTGGGGAAGTGCGTCCGCATACAGATAAGAGTATTTATGAAAGTCAGGGGCAATCTTAACCCTTCATTTTAATCTAAAATTATCTTTACTATCTATTTAAATTAATTTTTAAATATTATATTTATTAAAATAAAAAATATAGAAAATTTTAATATTAAATATGGACTATTTAAAATACATTTAAATGATTAATTTATAAAATTTATAAAATTTTTAATATTAAATTAGGTTATTTTGATTATATCTAAACCGTTCAGAGTCTATCTAGATAGTCAAATTGTAAAATTATAAAAAAATTTTAATATTAAATTGGATTTATAGATTAAATCTATTCTGGCCAGATTGATAATGAACAAATTTATTAAAATTTTAATTTTTTATATTTTTATATCAATAAATATAATATAAAAAATATTTAAAACTTAATTTAAATAAACGACAGGGATCAATTTAGATTGAAATGAAGGATCAAAATTGCTCTGGCCCTAATGAGCAAGCAGTGAACCGAATGCAAATCCAAAGGGGAAGCTACGTGTGGTGCCTTTCTTCATGACAATAATAAAGGAATCTAGAAGCTTTCTTTAAAATCCCCCCCCCCAACCAAAAAAAAAAAGGCAGAGCTACATTACCTACCATTGTTGAGATCATGGGAATACATGAAGGATTAATTATCAACTGAAATCGTGAGTATTGTAAAATTGATATTTCCAATGACTTTCCAGAAGTCCTTGGCCTCATCAACAGGGAGCTTAACAAAAGGATATAATAAATATGATTCAATTATGAGAGACTAAATTATTACCTTCGGTCACATGTTAAGAGAAGCAAATTATGTCTAACCTTTTAAGCCACCAAAGACATCATTTGGATGCTGACAGTATGGACAAGGGTAGTGACAAACTATGCATACTCGAGGATGGGCAATTACCCCATTAATTTTGTGATACTTCATGTAAACACAGACTATGTTTTGATCTGTTCTTACAGTTTTGAATCCACTAATCGAAAGAAGAACAAGGAAAGAGGAGAGAAAGAATGAGAGAGAGAGAGATAACATTCACCTAGATCGAAGAGAGAGGTTGGGGGTGCCGAGTTCCTCAGAGGGAAGAGGAAGTATAGTAATCTATGATTTTAAATTTAGTTTTAAATAATTTTGACTTATATATTCAATTGTTCTTCAATTTTTTTTTTTTTAGCAAATGAAGTTGGTGTACATGGTAGAAGTCTCATTATTATGTAAATAAATTGATTCAAATCTCAACTCTTACATATATAGAAAACTTAATTCATATGATTAAATCCACTACTTTCAAGACGTGGGAAAATTAAATTTTATTGTTAATAGAGTATATTATTCGTTCCTCACAAAAAAAAAAATTCTACCCCACCTAGTCTCGGGTTTTAGGTCTGCCACTACATATGAATATCTCTCCTACTGAGTGTAGAGGCATTTTTTTGAAATTTTTTCGCCATGAATTTCAAAAAGGTAGCTAATTTTCATCATAAAAGAGAATAAAACACACCGACAAGAAAGAAGAGGAGTGAAAGAAAGGTGTGGTGGATGGGGGGAAAAAGGGTAATGGTTGAGGGGTGTAGGTGAGTCATGGTGAGTTTGTTCATGTGATGTAACGTGCGTAATTGTGTTAGGTTGGAGATAAATATGCCTAAATGGGAGGGAAGTGCCATATGCCAATGGAACCACTATTCAAATTATAATTATTAAATTAAATTAAAAAGAGAAAAAAAAAACAATCATTAATCTCTTTTTATTAGGTTTTGTTTTTAGTTATTATAATTTTTTAATATTTTTAGTCTCTATAATTTCAATAAATTTTGAGTGATGTTTGTTATTTAAATTTTTATAATTTAGAATTTTTAATTTCTATAAAGATTGAGAAAAAAACTACATGAATTAAAAATAAATTTTGTAACTATAGCATTTAATAATTGTTTTTTTCCTTAAAAAGAGGAAAGATACATATATTCATCTTAACGTAGCCAAACAACCATCTCACTTTTCTTAATTTTTTTTTCACTTTTCATCTCAATTATTGAATATATTTTTAAATTATTGAAATTTAATATTTTATAAAATTAATTATTAAATCTTAATAATTTAAAAATAAATTTAATAATTGAGATAGAAAGTGAAAAGGAAATAAAGAGAGGGAAAAATCGGAAGAAATCAAGTCCACCGAATAGGGGGGGGGGGAGCGTGTAACATTGCCGTGTCATGTATTGAGCAAATGAAAAAGTGGTTCTAATTTATTGATTTGGAATTTATTAAAAAGAGTTAGGCTATCTGCTTTTGTTAGGTTCCATATTTATTATCATTCATCCCTCTCCCGCACGTTTTTTCTCGAAAGAAAAAGGGGCCGTGACAACGTTCATCTCACTATTATTGTTGTTCATTTGTTTGATGCCTCACTCTGCTCATTGAAGGCGACTCTTTTTTCAATTTTTGTGCTCCTCAATTCCTTTCAAACTATATTTATAAATTATTTTTAACATTTTTATTAAAATTAAAAAAAATTAAATTTTACAAACTTTGTTTAAAAATTTAATAAATGTTTAACTTTATTTCAATTAAATATATATGCTTTAAACATAACATACTTTAACATTCAATAACATTCTCAACATTTAATATGAATAAAAGGATAAAAATAGATATAATAATAATCAAAATGCTCTACAAATAAGGTCAAAATAAATATTTTTTTTATCTTATAAAACAGGAAAAAGGAGTGCACCTTTTTTTTTTTTCACGATGCAAGTACCTCTTAATGGGGACATTTTTGTTGGAAGTGTAATCAAAAATTAAATGTGAGTATTTCTTCAATGATGATTTAAACTTTGATTTTCAAGTCATCAGATGGAGATGCTGTAACGACACAACATAGGGTCCTAGTCCTTGATGTGTGTATTATGAGTAAAATCCAAAAAACGTCGACAAGTAGTAACACCAAAGATTAGGTGGTGGCAATTAAAAGGTGAGAAGCAAGATATTTTCAAGCGAAATCTTTTGGATAAAGGAATTTGGGATTCTCAGGGAAGTGCTAACATCATATGGAAGGATATGGCTAAAAAGATACGGGAGGTTGCAAAAGTAGTTTTGGGAGAATCGAAAGGTTCTGGTCCGAGAGATAAGGAGTCTTGGTGGTGGAATAATAGTGTACAGGACAAAATCAAGTATAAGAAGAACTGTTTTAAAGCCATACATTTGTGTAACAATGAGGAAAATTGGGAGAGGTACCGTATGGCTAAGAAGGAAACTAAGAGAGCTGTGGGTGAAGCTCGTTCCAAAGCTTTTGAAGAATTTTATAAGAACCTTGAGACGAAGGAAGGAGAGCAAAATATTTATAAGATTGCCAAGAGTAGGGAAAGAAAATCAAGAGATCTAGAACAGGTAAGGTGTATTAAGGATGAAGAGGGAAGAATTTTAGTTACAGATGATGAAATTAAAAATAGATGGGAGACTTATTTTTCTAAACTTTTCAATGATGGAGAGGATTCATCTAGTAACTTGGAGGATTTAGTAACTGGTGTAGGAAAACAAAATTTGTCATTCTATCGAAAAATACGTGATAAGGAGGTAAAGGAAGCTCTTAAGAAAATGGCAAATGGTAGAGCTAACGGACCTGATTGTATATCTATCGAAGCGTGGAAATGTTTAGGTGAAGAAGGGGTGAGATGGTTAACTAAATTATTTAATGTGATTTTACGGTCCAAGAAAATGCTGATGAGTGGAGGAGAAGTACATTAATTCCTATTTATAAAAATAAAGGAGATATTCAGAATTGTACTAACTATAGAGGGATTAAACTCATGAGCCACACAATGAAATTGTGGGAGAAAGTAATTGAGCACAGGTTGAGATTGGAGACAAGTATTTCTGAGAATCAATTTGATTTTATGCCAGGTAGATCAACTACAGAGGCAATTTATCTACTAAGGGGATTAATGGAAAAGTATCGTTGTAAAGATAAAGATCTACACATGGTTTTTATTGATTTGGAAAAAGCTTATGACCGTATACCAAGAGAAGTGCTTTGGAAAGCGTTGGAAAAAAAGGGAGTACGGATTGCTTATATTAAAGCCATACAAGATATGTATGAGGGGGTAAAAACTAGTATAAGAACGCCTTGTGGTCAAACAAAGGATTTTCCTATCAAGATTGGATTACATCAGGGATCATCTCTGAGTCCTTATTTGTTCAACTTGATTTTAAATGTTTTGACGGAACATATTCAAGAGGAAATCCCGAAATGTATGCTCTTCGCGGATGATATAGTTCTTATAGCAGAGACAAGAGAAGAGGTTAATTGCAAACTTGAGTTATGGAGGAGGACATTGGAGTCGAAAGGTTTTCGTCTGAGTAGAAGTAAGACGGAATATTTATATTGTAAATTTGTAAAAGACTATTCAAAATAATTTGGAAGTGAAATTGGGAGATCAAATCATACCTCAAGTGAAAAGTTTAGATATTTGGAGCCATTATTCAAAATGATGGCGAAATCAGTGGAGATATTTCGCATAGAATTCAAGCTGAGTGGTTTAATTGGAGAAAAGCTAAAGGAGTTATTTGTGACCGTAAGGTGCCTAATAAACTTAAAGGAAAGTTTTATCGTACTGCTATCAGACCGGCACTGTTATATAGTAGTGAATGCTGGGCTCTAACGGGACAGCAAGAGCATAAAGTTGGAGTAGCAGAGATGAGAATGTTACGATGGATGTGCGGACATACACGTAAAGATAAAATTCGAAATGAGCACGTACGTGAAAAAGTGAGGGTGGCACCTATTGAGGAAAAAATGGTGTAGAAAATCGGTTGAGATGGTTTGGCATGTACAAAGAAGACCAAGGGAGGCACCAGTGAGAAGAGTGGAACATATAACTTTGAGTCCGATTAAGAGAGGTAGAGGAAGGCCTAAGAGAACACTCTTGGAAGTTGTTGAACGTGATCTCTTAATTAATAATATTTCTAAAAGCTTAATAAATGATAGAGCACAATGGCGTCTTGCAATCCATGTAGCCGACCCCACCTAGTGGGATAAAGGCTTGTTGTTGTTGTTGTTGTTGTTTAGAGACTAGGCTATGTGTTGGATCTAACCTCCATTGACAAATGATATACGTCTTATTATCTTATTTTTTTGTATTCTGCCAGCAATCTTCCTCAACTTGAAATATCAAAAGAGGGAGCATGTGTATCCTCATCGTGAACGTCTTATTATCTTAATTGTAAAAGCTAGTTGAAGAATTTATTTTAATATTAAATGTCATATCTCAATCTCTTTTAGAAAAAACAAGCACACATAAATTTTTTATATAAAAAATTTTTTTAAAGTACTATAATAAAATAAAAAAAAATTTCTAGCCATGATAATTAAGCGTTTCTTTCAAAAATGCCCATAATAAAAAGTTTAATTAATAATATTTTTTAAAAAATGAGACACCTTATTAATTAATAGTAAACATGAAAAAATATGTAACTAATAACATTTCTATAATTTTTTTAGTTCTTTTATGTAATTTTGAGATCATTTTTTATAATATTTTGTCAATTAATAGTAAAAGTTAATATTATTAATAATAAAGGTAGCATTGCATCATTTTAAAATAATGTTGAAGGGTTACTTTACACAAAAATGTGTTCAATATCTTAGACACTCTTAAATTTATAGTTCAAGAGCATATTTAATTTATCCTTTAAACCAAAATTTAATTTTGATTTCATAGTTAAAATATCAAGATACAAATCTTTAAATTGAGTTATTTGAGAGATTGAGGTTAGTTCCAAAACTTAAATCCAAGTTTATTGGGTGTTTAAGTTAAAATATCAAATAAAAAAATCTTCAAATCCAATCATGTTTTGTTTGAGACTTATTTTAGTGGATTTCAACATTCCAAATTTAGTGGGGGCAAATATGAATTTTCAAAATTATATAGCATGCAATATTTTCAGAAGAGTGGCGCGGCGTTCATGCCTACCCTCACCAATGCGTAAGTCCGCCACTGATGGCAGTGGTGAATGGGATGTCAAGTAGAGGAAGATGATAGAGGAGGTGATTAAGGGCAAAAATATCCTCATAATATTTGACTTATAATCACATCACTAAAATAAAAATGAGTTGATTAAGTTATTAATCATGCTTTTCCCATTCTATATTATAAGACATTTATAATTAAATTACACTTTCAATGAGTTAGTTAACTATGTTTAAAATTGCACAATCTTTCTATGTTTATTCTTATTAATTACATTTTGAAAGACCAAACCTTATATTTTTAAACACAATTCCTCAATATATATATGTGTGTGTGTTGTGTTATAATATAGGGGGAGTGTGTGTGCGCGGTTTTAAACCAAATCATGTGATTTGTAATAAGAATCACTCAATTAGCTTCTAAAAGGTATTTTATAATAAGACAGGAGGGATTACTTTTAAAATTTAATTCCCATTCCCTTATATGATGTAATAAAGCTATACTATGTTCTGCTAAAAAAAGGGCACTCTATGTAATGGGCTTTGCATCAAAAATTCAAAATTAAGACAACCAACAGAGGGAAAATGGGTTTGCAGTCCCATGCATGAAATCTTCAGAAAACGAGACCTTAGTTAATATCAAATCTAGAATATGGAGAGTTCTTTTATGGAGTTGTGGTAAACAAGAAAGTCTACTGGGGATAAA
>NW_026555336.1:31053625-31134476 GCF_029017545.1 Prosopis cineraria
AATACGGCATGTAAATACTAAATAACATGTGAAAAATTCTTTTGGTGAAATTATTTTTTATACTAATTTAATGTATTCTGTCAACGACATGAGAAACTCGTTGGCTTTAGCTGCAGCCTTACTGAGTAAGGCCGATTTTCAGGTAGAAACTACTGTGTGAAAGTCAATTTGGATTTAAGTTTAAACCATTTTTTTCTATTTACCATTTCTTTTAAAAAAATTTCTCCCCAAGATGACCATGCACCAACAAACTCGAGTTACTTCCTTAACCATTTGTCAAGTCTGAAAGGGGGGGGGGGGAAGGAGAATGATATTTAAGTTTTAAAAACAAGAATTAATTATAGTTAATTTTTTAATAAAATTTTTTAAAATTAAATTTTAAATATTGATTGAAATAATTATAAACTCAAGAATTATAATTCTAATTACTAATAAATCATTTAAATCATCAAGGTAATCCTCAGTTTATAATTAAGATTTTTGTTTATAACTGTTTGAATAAATATTTATAACTCATTTTCTAAAAAAATATAATTCTGTTGAGGACCTAACTAGCATTACTTATTTATTATATTGTAAATAAATTTATAAATTTTATATTGATACGTATTTTATGGTTCAAAATTATGAAATCAAATATATTTATTATTTTATTTTTTCTTAAGATTTTATCACGAAATATTTATTTATTTTTATTTTACAAAATTGATGAATATATTTTATGTTCAACCCCATGTTTGATGTACGGAATTTAAATTTTATTATAAAATTTTAAAAAAATAACATTTAAAATGTAATATAAATAAGAATTTCAAACAGAATAAAAATATACCCTGATGCGTTTTATATGCTCGTATGGCTAGAACTTAGAAGAGATTCTTCCAGGGAAAAAAAAAAAAAAAAGAGAATGGATTTTACGAAAAAGTTTGCCATTCCACAAAAGGAACGATTAACGGTGTTGGTGGGAATCTACAAATCTCAATAATCCGTGGGTGAAAAGGAATCAACAGTTCAATTCGTCAATACCAACAGAAAGCTTATAATAAATAATAGGCCAAAGCTTTTAGTTCTATTGGTATAAATATATATATATATATATATAATCCTTTAATTATATATATATAAATTTTAATTTACTCTTTTAATTTTAAATAATATTTTTTAATTATTTAATCATATCATAATTTATTTCAATGATTATTTTTATTTTTAAAAATAAGTTTAATGTGTCAATATTTAGAATGTTTTAAAAATATTTAAAAAATTTATTATTAAAATTTTTTCGGATAAAACTAATAGTGGTAGAGCTAAAAGATTAAAAAATATTTTATAAAGTTAAGAGAGTAAAATAAAATATTTATATAAAATTAAATGATTAAATATATATTTTAAACTAAATCTTATCATTTATAAACCATGAATAATATAGTTCATTTTATGTTCCACGCAACGCAATATATATAAGATTAAATGACAATTTCACTTTAAACAATACATTTAGAAGCATTTGAAATATTAAAGTCCATTTTTTATGTCCTATTTTTAAAATTTTAAAAATCTTCTAATATCATCTCTACTATTAATAAAAGTTAATTTTACCGTTTATTGATTAAAAACTTCAAAAAAAGATCAAAAAATTATAAAAAGGGTTAGAATACTACATAAAAGATTCAAAATCATAGACAATAATTCAAAAATTACTGAAAAGATTAAGAAAATTTTTTTTCGTCATTTTACGACTTTTGAGGTTATTTTTTTATATTTTTTTTAACACTCAAAATTAACATTTGTTAATCATATGGTTATTATTGGATCGTTTGCCATTTAACCCTATATACACCAACACACGTATATTTTTTTACGGTAATTAAGTACAAATAGTGACGTTTCAAATAGATGCTGCTAATAATCTTATGAAGAAAAATATGGCTTTTAATTTCATGTCTCTTTATTGCTTTTTCTCCCTCATTTTCTAAAAAGGAAATAATAGACGGGACACTTGATCAATATTGATCACTAAAACAGAGGCATGTATAATGGAATAAAGGAAGCGAATACATTATGTTACAGTGCATACACGAGCATCCAAAATTCTCTATCACAGCGATCATAAAAAAAAATTAATTATATAGTAAGCCAAGAAAAAGAAATAAATAAAATATGATAAAGAAAATAAATAAATAAAAAACCTAATCATACACAACAAGGAATTATCTTTTTATGACCATGAGAAAGTATCTTCGTGAAGAACTTTCAAATATGGTGTGATCTGAAGTTTACAAGAGGAGGGCAATTAACATTTTTTTTGGAAAAAAAATCAGGAATTAACACTTTATTATTTGCCAGAAAAAGAAAAAACTTCGTTTCTTAAAGATATATCTTTCAATTTATTCCCCCCCACCTTTTCGGGCATGTTAGTGCAGAATCAATCGATATTATTATCTAATATATAAGATTTAAAAATAGATTATAAGTATTTGGCTAGTGCGTGGTGATTCTATTGATAGCTTGACAACTATTTAATAGGTTAACTTTTTTTTCCCCCTCGGCCAAATGTGATCGGTTAGGTTTAATTGGTACTTTCAACATAGTGGTAGGGAAATAATTGATTATAGTAGAAGGGTATTATAATAAATATTCAAATTTCTACCGAAAAATGTTGGATCGCATCTTCTTTTTATTTGTTAAAAAAGAGCTCATTTTATTAATTAAAAACACAGACAACAATAACCGAAGCTAAAAAAAATGCTAAAAAAAAACCTATATACATTAATCAATTCTAACTCTGTTTTAGTCATCAATTATCACAAGAACAATTAAAAATAGAAATTCTAATAACAGTGAAATTAGTAATAAAAAAATTAGATAAAGAAGATGTAGCTTCTAACATCACCCAACATGACACATCCTCCTAGAACTTATCATTGCCAACAAGCAATAACATCCAATGTGTTGGATCATATCTTAAAAATGTGCAGTTTTATATTAAACATATAAAACATTTTTAATATTTTAATGTGTAATTAATGTGATCTTTACATTTTTAATATTTTTAACGGGGTTAGTTCTAACAAGAGAACTACAAAATAATAATTGATTCTTACTTTGCATGAACAATATCAATTGTATTTCTGATTTTAATCAAACTTACTGCCCTAATTCAGCAAAGATAATAAAATTGAATTTTTAGTTCCAATAATTATAAAACTGATTTATAAAAACTTCAGATTTCCTGCTTGGGTCAGTTTCGATTTTCAAGCGACAAAATAAAAAATAATGCACCCTCTTGAAGGGTCAAATAACATTGACGCTTGTTTTTCTTTTTATTGTTTTTTAACATAAACATGTTAAAAATATAAGCCAATTTTAATGAAATCTCGCTAACAATAAACTAATTAATAGTCTTTCAACTAATATTGAAAATTGAGTAAAGTAGTCTTTTAATGTAAACATATTAAAAATGTAAAGATCACATTAACTGCATATTAAAATACTAAAAATATTTTATATTTTTAAATGTTGAATCTCATATTTTTTGACAGAAGGGTAACAATTTAATTGGATTGGATTTAAATATTATGGGGTCCAAGCTTTTGCAAACCCCATGTTTAAACAGCCACAATTAACTCAAAGGCTAAAATTGCCACTTATTTTTACTCAATAAAGTAACTTATTATGTTTTTTTCCTCCTAATTTGTTGCCATTTCATTGAACTGAAGGCAAAAGATTGTATATGTCATTTTTAATTATATTTTTAAAAGCTGTCACAATGCTTATACATGATGCATGAAAATAACACGGTGATAAAGAAATTTTACACACATATTACCATAAAATATAAATAAAAGTAACTAATTCACTCATAAAAAAAAGTAACTAATTCTATATAAGTACCACCAGACTGTAAAAGAAATTTTTCCCTTTCTCTTTTGTGGTGTCAAATTCTCTCAAACTAAAATAGAAATTAAAAAACGCGCTTCTAAATTACAGTGCAGTGTTTCTTTGCCATCTTTGATTAACTACAGTTACAGTGCAAGTTTATAAACAATTTGAAAAATGTACCCGTTTTAAAGTCTTAACATATTTTTTCGGTTTTGCCTTAATGTTGTTTTCTGATTCAGATGTTCGCAGTTGGATCGGTTTAATGATAGATGGTATTATCCATTCAAATGTTTTTTTTTTTAAAAAAAAGAGGAAAAAGAAAAGAAAAGGTCCAACGTATTTTTCACGCTCAAAGTTGATTGGGGATCCGCACTAATATCTTCTTAATCCCAAATTCACGATAAATCTGGATGACATTGAAAATTTCGAATCAAAGATTTGAAAATTTCGAATCAAAGATTCAACGACTAATATGTTATATCAAATCATGCATACAATTCTTAAGAAAATATATGCCCAAACATGGAATACCCATATTATTTTACTCCTTTAAAGAAGAATTTTTCATGCAGGTCTGGTATTCTTTTTATTGTAAATAATTTTCTAAGCATACAAAATCATAACCATCTTTTTTTCAAAAAACAAAATCTAGAGTATAAAAAAAAACAATAAATTCAACAACAAAAATGGGTCCAATTTGTAATAATTTGATTTATAATACATAAGATAGTAAAATTAAATTTCACTACTAACGTTGATGAACGACTTTGTAAATGCTATTTAAACTTAAAGGTACGTTTTTTATCCTTATGAGTCATGAGACTTAACTCATATGAACTTTATTTTATTAAAAAATATCAAATTTTTTTGACAAAATATTGGGCATCTGGATATGGTTTATAACTTGATTAACTTCCATTCATGGAATTCCATAATCAGATATTCAGATTCAGGGAGAAACAATAACAAAATTCAAAGTCAACAAAAATGCCATTTTCAATTATTGAACGTACTAGATGGTGCCTTGGTTCCCATGGAAATGAGCCAGTCATCGTGGGTGGCCGTCGCTTTCGTATTAAATTAATAAATTAAAATAAAATATATAATTCGATAAATAAGATTTTAATGATTTAATCAACCACTATTCCACAAAGCCCATTCCGCCACTCCATCATTCCAAGCCATCTACCAAATTACCCAAAATGCCCTCGCCCTGGTCCCATATTTAATTTTCCTACCAACTCGTACCCTAAAAAAAAAAAAGGAAAAGAAAAGTAAAGAAACAAAGGCCGTGATTGACTAGAAGAGTGGGGCCCACCATCTGACCCGGACTCCAATTCCGAATTCAATTCCGTTTAATAAAAATTAAAAACGGAAAGAAGCGGGCACCCAATTTTCCTTTATTGCTATTTTTTTAATTTTCAGGAATATGGAAAAAAGAGAAAAAGGTATCAAGAAACGTGAAAAAGGCAAATCAAATCCGTGATGGCCTAAGTATTCGCTCCCACGCGCCTGCCTCGTCACCATCATTACACCTTCTCTCTTTCTGTCTCTTTCTCTCTCTACCTTGTCCCCTCCTTTATATAAACACTCCAATCTCTTCCCCCACGAATCGCCACCACACTCTCTGTGAAGCAAAAGCCTTTGTTTCGGCAAAAGGGGAAAAACGAAAAAGAAAAATCAAGACAAGAAGTTTTTGTTCTCGGAGATTTTTGTTACTGTTCTTCTCCATGGAAGGCCCGAGTTCCGGGAAGCGGGTTCGAGATGACTCGGACGAGTCCGGGTTGGAATCGCCCGAGGTCAAGAGACTCAGAGATGATCTCCTCGACTTGCTCGATGACACCGACCCGGCTCTTTCGAGTCAGGACCTCGACTCGGTCATGAAGAGCTTGCAGGAGGAGATATCTGCCTCTTCATCGCCTGCTCCGGCAGTCGATCTGACGTCAGATTCCGGCGACTCTCAGCCACAGATTGGATACCTTCTCGAAGCCTCCGACGACGAGCTCGGTCTCCCCCCGCCCGGTGAGTCGGTGAACCCGGATGGGAAGGGCGAGTTGCCGACTGAGTTAATCCCGGCATTGTCGGACTCGTCTGGAATCGCCGAGTTATGGGAGTTTGAGAACCAGATCCCGAGTTACGACTCGTTCGATTTGGGAACTGGAGCTGAATATAACGGTAATAGTGCTGAGTACTTGGCGTTTGACGGCCTGTTCGATCACTCCGACGTGTATTACGACTCGGCCGAGTTGGCGGAGTCGTGGCGCCACGAGACCTTACCAGCTCAGTAGAACGGAGAGGAAAGAGAAAGCACTTTTCCGTCGTACGAATTTTATTTCGTATAGGACGAGACTTGTAAATTTATTCTCTCTATTTTTTTTTTGTGCCTTTGTTTACGAAGGAATTACACTAAGTTATATGTAGGGTTTAGGACGAATGAATGACGACGAGCTTTGACTGGGAAGAATCCTCCTTTTTTAAAATTAATTTAATTAATGGCAAAATTGTCAGCTACTCTCACTGGAAAATCATCAATCCATCTCTAAAGCATTAATTTTGTCCAAAAACAAAAATCTTTAAAGTATTAATTAATAAGTAATTGATTAATTAGTATTTTTTATTTTTCTAGATAAAACAAAATACGAGTTCCATGACTCATGAGGTGAGAAAAACTCACCGGCTTATTGAATATCGATACAATGTGGAGAAAACCCATGCACAATTTTAAGTTTGTTTTTCATGATTAATTTTAATTTTATTAATTTAACAATAATTAAATACAAGTTAATAACTTTACTTTAGAATGAAAAATTTAATTATTTTTTAAGTAAAATCTTGTAATAAGAAATAAAAAAAAAATGCAAAAGCCCTTGTTGAGAAAATGCAAGGAAGATGGGAGGGAGATGCATCCATGAGAGAAATAGTCATTGCTTAATACTCACACATCCATTAAAACTTTATTTAGTTTAAAAGGAGGGAATGGAGGGGAGGTGAGGTGAGGGAGGGGGAGGGGGCATTTGCAAAAAAAAAAAAATTATACTTAAAAAATATGAATTAAATTTTGGAAAATTTGAAAGTGTAATAGTTGAAAATTTTCAAAGCTTTATTATTAATTTATAATAATACAAATATAATAAATTAATCATAATATAAAAATATAATAAATATTAAATTGTTTGTTTGATTTGATTTTATAATATGAGTTATATTTACAAAAGTTTTCATTTATTAACTATATGCTTATGAGGAGGGGAGGGAAAAAAAAAATTTAACTGTATGTTTGGGGGGAGGGGAGGAAAATTTCCTCCCCCTCCACCTTACCAAACAAGGGGAGGGGACTCCCCCCCCCCCCCTCTCCTTATCCTATCCAGATAGAAGAGGGGCCTTGTCCCATCCAAATAAGGAGAGGGCAACCCCTCCCCTCCTTGTTTGGTAAGGTGGAGGGTGGAAAAACTTTTTACCCTCCCCTCCAAAATCTCACCTCCTTCCAAATTAGGGAAATGCTTCCCTTTCCCTTCCTCCCCTCTTTTCCATCCACCTCCCTTCCTTTCCATCCCCTCCCTTCTTCTTCTCTTAAATCAAATGGGTAAATATGTATTTTTATTCTTAAAATATTTTTTGAAGAGCACCTAATATAATAATGCTTTTGTTGAAGAATTTTGCTTCCAAAGTTATTAAAATAAAGTATTTTTTTATTAAATTTTTTAATAGTTAAAGTTTGAATTCAATATTGTCATTTTGATAGAAAATGCAAAAATATTTTGTTTTAATAATTTTAAAAGCAAAATTACTCTAACAAAAATGTTAGGGTGCTAGATGTTCCTTGAAAAATATTTTAAGAGCAAACATAGATCTTAACTCTTATTAAATTACCCAAATTCTATATTTTAAGTTTAACAACCCCTTTTAGATCAAATGCTAAACCAAACAGACACTATAAATTCATTTAACTAATTTTTTATGTTACACTTTTTCTATATTTAAATGTCTATATGCTCTATTTTATATAGAATAAAGACAAACATGAGCTGTTAAAGTGTTTAAACAATTTTAGTTATTTATCTAATTATCAAATCTTCACTTTAGACAGCAACTTTATTTATTTAATATTCTTCTTGTAGCTAGAAGTTTTCTTTTTCTCCTTCACCCTCGAAGAGATTTATCTTCGTGAAAATAGTTATTTGAATATATTTATGCCATAATGATTTAATTAAAGTTGCTGGTAAAAAAAAAACGTGAAACAAAGTAATTTTTTAAATAAAAAGATTAATATATATTAGTAAGATAAAAATGAAAGTATGTTCTGTTTTCCAGGGTTACGAGTATAACCCTGGCGAAGTTTCCTGTCAAGAGATATTTTCGACAGAGAGATAACGTGCTTAAACTTTTGAAACACGGAAGATTTATGTCACGGATTCATGGCGGATCGAGCAACAAAAAAAAAAAAAAATAGATAAAAATGTTAATTAATTCATAACCAACGTATAAAAGTGAGATGGTTAATTAAGATAGTATTAAAAAATCAGTTGAAATGAAAAAAAAAATTGAGAATCAATTAGATAAAACTAGTGTAAGGAAGTGAGATGGTTAATTTTTCTCTCTCTCTGTTTTTTTTTTTCAACCCGAAATTCAAAATTAAATCAGCCCTCAATAAGTCAATCTATTGGCTATTTTGTGCAGTTCCTTTTATTTTTCAACCTGAATTATAGAATCAAATCCAACATTTCTAGAGGGTCTAACGCTGTTTAGAGGAAAAAAAGAGTGTGCAGCAGATAAGAAAATAAAAGAAAAAATATTTCCATTTATTAGTAAACAATTACCTTGTTGCCACTGGCCCAGTGAGACTTGGAACATAGTTGCTTTTATATTGGGTCCAAAAAATATAAAAAAAGAAAACAGCCACTGGTGCTGCACTTGTGCAAATATTTAGGCTTTAGTCTACATCTCAGAGTTGGTCTATTGTAGAACTTGTTGGGCTTGTATGGTTTCTTTCCTCTTTACGCCGGATTTTCAGTCTTGTAAGCATTATTTTATTTTGATCAATATAATATTATGGGAATTACAAAAAAAAAAAAATATTATGGGAATGATAATGACATTACAAAAGTATAATTTGATGCAAGGTTTTGAAAACTAAACCTTTTCATTTAATTGATCAAGGCATTGATTTAAGAGTTAATTGATAAAATCGTAATTGAATCATAATTAAACTGATCATAAATAAAATATTTTATAAAACTAGTTAAGACATTAGTTTAGTGGTTCAACCATGTGGATTGATTGGATTTTCATATTAAGAGGGATGAGGTAGTGATGTTTAATGAGACTTTTGATGGGGAATGAATCAAGAAGAGGCAAAATACAAAATTACTTCTTTCATTCTAAATTATAAAACATTTTTTTTCAGCTCATGTTGGTTCAAAAACTTTACCATTGCATTTATTAACTTGGTTTGTTGTGTAGTATTTATTATATTTTGTCACTCTTCATGATAGTTAAAACTTTATTGGTATGCAAGGAGGATCACACTTTCTCATGCTACAGTATTTCATTAAAAATATTATTTCTCTTATTTAATTTATTATTAACAATTGGGGAAAAGGGTAAAAAAAACTTATGATATTTTTAACTGAAAACAAGGATATAACTAAACTTTATTAGTATTCAAATTATAGTTAAAAATGTCTTATATTTTAAATTGCAGGGAGTACATGATAGGGATTATGGAAATATCAAGTGATTCTTTCAAAAAAAAAAGTTATTTTTTTGCTAACAAAGTATTTAATTGATATTCGATAGTATAGGGATTCACATCTCTAGTTGATGAAATTTTTGGCCAACAAGAATTTAATTTAAGTTTTATATATCATGGGTAAATCAATCACAAATGTTCTCAAATACACTTGAAATTAATATTTTTGTGAAACAATCTCTCGAGTCTTGAGTACACTCTTTTGTATAAGAATAAGATGACATTCATTTATATCTATTTTCTTATACAAATTTAGATAACGTATAGCCTTAAGTGTTTGATTTTTAGGGGGGAAAATGAAAAGTATCATAAAATGCAGGTTGGATTATTTTACCAATGCAAATTGGGTTGACCTCAACGTCTTTTTTTATTGGTCAAATAACATGTAAGCCCAACCCATGTTGTGTTTATGGATTGCTCCTGAATGCATTTTTGAGACCCAAACATACTTGAGATAGGAGTGGGGGAGTGGGCTATAAATTATCATGTATTGCTTAATTATTTGTTGACAAACGAATTGTGATCTTGTGCATAACATGGATTTCATTTTACCAAAAAAAAAAAGAAAAAAAAAGAAAGGATTTTTGTTTTGTGCACACTGTTATATGTGTGTGTGTGTGTTGATAAATAAAGAAAGCAAAAAAAAAAAAAAAAACCAACAGAACAGGAAAGAAAAGAGCCTTCTTTCTCTAAAGGTAGAAATTGGAGATCAACAAGCAACATAACAGCATGTTTTGCAATCCGATCAGCTTTAATACTACCTTCTCTTCTAACATGTATGAGATCAACAGTTCACTTATGTTGAAGTAAGATTATGGCATTTTGGGATCAAAACCCAGTGAACATGAAATTCATTATTTGCCTCCTTAATTAGATTTAGAGCCTCCATTGAATCACTTCTTAAACTCACTTTCCTATGCCCACTATCTCAAGCTTTATGAAGACTAAGATGACATGCCCAAAGCTCAATCGTAAGAGAATTTTTATAATGTTCGTCTTGATATTATTAGAACAACCATAAATAAAAATTAAATAAATACTTTTAAAACCTTTTTTCTAAAGTTGTTGAGCTTAACATTTCAAAATTAGAGGATTGAAACATAGGGAAGCATTACAACTAAATTAAAAATTCAATCAAGGGCAAACAATAATTTATTTTTCTTAGCACATTTGTCGCTATCAACGTGTCATTCATCGCAACAAATTAAATAAAAGACATATGCCACCATTACTGTCATGGTAGCATCCAAAGGCAAACTTTCGAAGTACACTGTTACTCTCTTTGACATCCAACTAAAGTGCTTAAATCACCTATAAAAAAAGTTATTAAGTTATCTAGCTAATGGTATTAGTTTTATTCCAAATAACATTTGATTTTAAAACTGAACACTGATTTGCAAAATGGTCATTTTTTTAAAAGTAAAATGCAATCAAATGTCCCATAACCTAATCATTTTCCATTAGCCTCAAACAAGGTTTAACCAGGTCCAGTGGACCATCAAACATTTAATTAAGTAGTCATACATACAATGACACAATTCACAAGTTTTGGTCATTCAAAAACCCCAACTACTCAAAATGGGTCAAATGCCTAAGGCATTACATATTGTACAAATTGACCATTTCACCACATAACCAAAGCAATTATCTATCAACATGTACTTGCACTAGCATTTCAACCTACAACATAACAATAACTCATAATGCAATCCCAACCGAAATGCAATCTCATAATGCAAGTACATTTAAAACTGCATGCAAATATTAGTTGGAAACATATGTACACACACACTCTCTCTCTCTACACCTAATCAAGGCATTTGGTAATGCAATATGGGAGTATTCCTTTCCCAACTCTTGCCCCTAGCTTTTATTAGTGCTATCACTTGTAAAATAGTAACCATGAGGTGAGACAAGGTCTCAGTAGCCAAATAATTTAAATTATCTATCCATAAATCAAATGTACTTAAGCATGCAAAGTGGGACAGCCATAAAGCATATGTTCACAGTAAACAAGAATTATCAATAATATATAATATGCATGATCACATATCCATCTAAACTTGCACAACTATGTCTGGTTGAATCCGTAGGCTAATAACACACTGGACCAAGTTTATGTGACTAGATTGATCCTAACTTACCTAATATAGATGGCAACTCAGCCAAAGGTGCCACTACCACTTTCAGATTATGGATTCCCCATTTTTGGAATATTTAAGGCGTTATATTGCTTCAGCCCATACCCTTATAGGTGATAATGGAGCTGCTAGAATAATAACTAAACATCGGGGCCACCTATGGTATCAGTGGTATCATCTAGATATCTATCTACTCCCTTTAGGATAAACTCCTACCCTTTCAATAATCATGTAGAATTATATAATAATGCATTCTTATATACAATCGGTTATTCAATTTAGATCAATTATATAACATAGTTTATAAGATTTCATAAATTAGATCTATATATATATATATAAATATTTGTATAATACTGTTTTCAAAATCTCTTTACCACTTCAGGTTTTCAAAACTATATTTATATACACGTAAATCAACCATTTCACAAACTTATAAATAATTCAATGTGCAAATAAACAGATTAGATTATTTAATTACCTCAACCCTTTTGTTACTGAAAAGGTTACTTGTGAAAATTAAGCCATGTCAATCTATAAGATTAAGCACTATATGTTAGTTTGTCAATTTAACATAAGTACTTAATAGCATAATTCAGTTAAACTAAATTCCTAACTTCTATCGTTGGACAATTATAAGCCCTAATCAACCTCTATAACTTTCATACAACTCCCACTAGACCAATTAACACTGATATAGGATTCACAACTTCAAACCTTCCATTTGAAGTCAAGGCGTAACCAAAACTCCAAAGCTTGATCAATAAATATTAATCTTAGATGCAAAGACTCAGTTTAACTTCCAAAAACCCTATACAAGTCATTGAGGCCAAATGAAAAATCTTCATCAACTCAGACTTTATTCCTTCACATTTCAAACAAACAAAAAATAGAGTAGATAGGGAGAGAAAGGACATATGAAGCTTACCTGTAAGATGATAAGTCAAAATCAACTTTCAAGTACTCAAAATCCTTTACCCTAATAGAGAGATCTCTTTTCTCACATTTTGTTGTTTCCTCCCCCTTTTCCCCTTTGTCTCACTTCTTTGATTCACAATCTATTTAATTAAATTTGGCACCATTCATTGTGGTGCATTGATCCATTCGACACAACGAATGTCTCAATTGAGCCACATGAAACCTTGAGCCACCAATTGGGCCTGGTTGATCCAATTACCATCCTTGCTTCATTTCAAAGCTATCTAAACATCCTAATAAGTTTATTAGCAAATTCAAAAACACCATGTAATTAAAATTATAGTCCACCAATTATCCTTCACCAGTTCATAATTTTTTGGATTAGAAATTTTGAATGTTACAATCATTCTTAGGTAATTTAAGCATGAAAGCTTCCAATAGTGAATAATGATTGTCCTTAATAATACCTCAATAGCTTGTAGTATAATTAAAATGTGAATAAGCTCCATCAACATAAACGCACTAACCTAACCTTCTTGTAAAAAAGAGAAGGTTTCCATATCCTTTACGGCATCTTATATACTCACACCTTATAGGCTTAGATGTGCTTTATTATAGCTAGAAACAATAGTCTTGGCCTTATAAAAAACTTGTTGGGGGGGAAGTGATGGTATTTTGAAAAAATTCTATCATTCCTTCACTTTTAAAGGAGCTAACAAACAACAACAAATAACTCCTTCCAATGCCCTTCAACTTGCCACGGCTATGGTAACATTACCCCACTCCCACAGACTACAATTGAAATATCAAGGTAAAAGACTTGGTTTGTTGATGGAGTTCCCTAAATCTTTAATTACATCACAGTTATGAAAAATATGAATCGCATTTTCCACTTTATAATGACACTAGATATAAGAATATGCAATACTAATGTTTCTACTTTTTGTAGCTACATTTTCCAAAAGCTTATTATGAAGCAATAGCCAAATGAAAGACTTACATCTCAGAGGAATATGCACTTTCCAGATTTTATTCCACATAGGATGAGAATAATCACCATCACCATTGAGCATATTATAAGATGATTTGAGAGAAGCTTCTATTGAAATACTTCATTTTCATGTTGCCCAACAACTTGTTTTTCACCTTGCATGACTTTTTTTCCAAAAACATCTCAATGATGATGCTTACTTCTGACAATTCTTGCCCATAAAGCATCCTTATTATTTATAAATCTCCATTCAACCTTTATCATAAAAGTCTTATTTGTAATCTTGCATGATGGATACCCAAATGACCTCTCCTTTTCTCCTTGTAAACCTTATTCCAAGCCACAACATGAATCTTCTTTTTCTCATTAGTGGAAACCCAGAGAAATCCACTAGCTTTCTTGTTAAGCTCATCAAAAGTAGCTAAAGGAAGTGCACAAGTTTGCATGGGATATATATGAATTTCCCGCACAATAGAATTATAATAAGAATATGTCTCCCAGCAAGTGAAAGAGCATTAGCTTTCTAATTGCTCATATTCAACAGTATATAACTTGGTGGTTTCTCCATGTTTAGTATGATGGAACAATTTTTTGATTAATGTACAAATTTGCTTTTGAAATTTCTAGCAAGTACAAGTGGTATCCTAAAATATTTTTTGACGTGATATTATCATAACATTTTTTCTTTTCAAAATGGCATGATGTTGCACTAAACTAACAATTTGAACACATTGACCATTAGATCCTTTCTTTGGAGCAACATTTGCACAAATGACAAACTATTTGGACTGAGTTGGTTAAAAACTTTTGTCTTATTTATCTCCTTGTGGCATTTGTCTCAATCGACTGAGTTGGTTAAAAACTTTTGTCTTATTTATCTCCTTGTGGCATTTGTCTCAATCACCACCTCCTCTAAATTTTTCAACCTTCTCGTTCAAGTTGCATCTTCCTCATTTGTCATTAGAGAAGAGTTGCTCAGGGAGAAGTGATATAATAGGCTTATTTGGCAATTTGTTATGAAAATAGTTTTTGTTTTCCAGAATAAAAAATAAAAAAAATTTATTTGGTAATGTATTTTCAAAAAGAATTTTAGAGAATAAAAAATAAAACATTTTTCTGAAAAATAGAAAAACAAAAATATTTTTTAAATATTTTGAGATTATTATTCTGGAGAACAATGAAGAATAAAATATTTTTATTATTTTTTATTTTCAAAACATATTCTATAAAACATTAGTTTTCAAAACAATAAAATTAAAACAGTTTTAAAACAGCCCAATATGTCAAGTTAGTTTTATTTTTTTTTATTTTTTTTGAAATAGAAGATCTGTGTAAAGCAATAAAAAAGACAATCAATAAATTAAAGTGAATGACATGAATATTTTTATTTAAAATACCCAAGTAAAATACAAGGCTAATGTTTTTATGGACAAAATATTCAGCATATTTTATTGATTATAGCAAAAATAGCAGTATAGTTTTTGTTTTTTGTAATAAAAGGGATAAGATAGTCAAAATATAAAGAAAGTGCATTTAGCTTCAGTGCTCATCAATTAGCCTAATGAGATTTAGATATTTCAGATTTAAATATTTTTTTATATTTTATTTTACAATTATCAAAATAAAAATTTTTAATAAAATTTTTTATCATCGATTTGGAAAGTATAGATTTGACTTGAGTTGTCTAATTTAATATTAAAATTATAAAATAATTTTAATTTTGTATTTATTAATATAAAAAATATGAAATTATAATTTTTTTAATAAATCTGTTTTATTACTCTTATCAACAGTCCAAATTTTATTTAGCTGGTCTAAATTTAATATTAATGGATTATATTTAAAAAATTTTACTTGAAATTTTTTAAAGAACATTTTAAAAAAATTTTCATTAGAAGATTCGATTTATTTTCATATTTATTTATGAAAATAAAATTTAAAAAGTTATAAAATATTTAATGTTAAATCTTGCTGATATTCAATTTATAAAAAAAGTATAAACTTTTTTAATATCAAAGTCAATCATTGTGGTTCGATTTATAATGTTAAGAGTGATTATAAATAGATTTATTTAAAAAAATCTTATTTTGATAATTTTAAACTAAAATAAAAATAAAATTTTAAAAGCTTTAAATTTGAACCATTCATATCTAATGATCAGGACAGTCCAAATCTCATCATGCTGTGAGCACCAAAGCTAGATCCTAACACTATGGAAGATTTTTTTAGGAAGGAATGGAATGGAGTGGGATGACTAAAAAACTTAACTCATTGTTTGTGATTTTTTTTTAAAAGGGAATGAAATGGCAAGGCCTTTGCCATCCATGGCTCACTTTTTTTGTTTCCTTAAATTAGGAGGTCAAGGATGGAGTAATATAATATAATCATTAATTTATAAAATTACCCTAGCTTTCTATCCTAATAAAAGAATCTTATTTATTATTTTCATTCTCCAGCCATTTCTTTTCCTTCCTATTAGGGCTACACATGGACAAGAGCATCACCCCTAGTTGGTGCTCAGCCCGATGTTAAGTCAGGCATCAAGTTGGCCCAATTGACAAGAAATTATTTTTGCAAGTATTTTTTTGAAAAATATAAAAAAGATTTCCTTGAAAAAATATTATTATTATTATTTAAAATATATTCTTCATAAAACTAATATCAGAATCAAAAGTAATTTTTTAAAAATTTAAATAAACAACTTCACAATTTAAATAAACTAATATTCTTCATGCCCACCATTTTATTCACATCTTCATTATCATATCCGTTTCATTAAAATTTCCCCCTCCAAAGGGGTCCTGAGGAAATTTGACATTTTCATTTTATATATTAATCCTCTACCCACTCTTACATTTATGAGGCATAGCGTATCGTATATATATCTGATACATTGATATTTTAATTTTTGAAAATATAGGATGCAATATATTTATAACACATGTATATATGTATTTATAAAAAATATTAAAAATATACTTTTAATTTAGAAAATATTCAAATTAGCATGCATATATAATCTTTTATAATAATACCAAGCAATATATAATAATTAATTGTGCTTTTATTTTATCTATATTAATTGCCTACCACTTAGTCCCTATTAATAGATATAGTATTAGTATCTCCTCCTCTTTGACCATCATACGGTTACATTTTTATGTCTTTATAATTAAGAAAAATGCAATCTTTAACTTTTATTACATTTAGAACTTATATTTTAAGAAAAATCTAATATTTGATTTAAAAAAAAGTAAAAATGATATTAGTAATAAAAATTTTAACATTGCAATTTTTAATAAATTTAATTTATTTTTAAATTTTTGATCTTAAAAAATCAATTAGAAATCTAAAAATATAGGATGCGTATTAAAAATTAAAAATTTTTAAATTAAAAAATATTATTTCAATACTTTACGGATACGTATTGAAGAAGTATCGATATCAGATAAAATATCATTATGAATACGTGAGGCAATTTGAAATATTAGTATTTCACAACAGAGAACGTATAATAATCACAGTGATATTATTAATTTTTTATTTATGCATGGTACATATATTAGTTAATTATCTTTAAAATTATACACTCTTTTCATATCTATTCTTATTTAATTTAGTGTTTTAATTAAAAAATATTATTAATTATATATGCTAATTAAATTTATTTTTGAAACTTTTTTATTAATTGGAGTTAAGAAATTTAAAATGTTTTATATTTTTAAATATAATATTTTAAATAATATTGAACGGAATCCGGATCTAAGCCCCATCTAAACCATCCGAGGAACCATTTATCCATAGCCCAAGGGATTCGTGACTGATGGCTGTGATTTTGTGAATAGCCAATCAAGCGGCGATGGGATAAATTTCCATCTCAAAGAGAATCAGATAAACTTGCCCTTATGTCTCGTGTCAGACACAAAAATCTAGCTCACTATTTTCACTTCCTTCTTTGTACTGTCATCCTCTCTCTCTCTCTCCCTACTTCATTTCATTCCACGCGCTTCGTTATCCGTCCATGTCCGGATATGCAAATACTCCCCATCCACGAAGCGCGTCTTCTCCCGTTTCCATAAAACGCGTGAGCTTCACTCTCAACTACCTTACACATAAATAACTAGCATTCTTGGGGCACTTTCGCCATTTTTAAGTTTTGGAGACTTTCTGCGTCTTGCGCCTTTGGGAACTTCGTCTTCGTTGTTAGGGTATATAACTTTGCCGATCAGTGGAGCAAACCCCCTTCCGGCGAATTTCGAATTTTGATTCTGTTCGGTTGGGGATTGAGAAGTAGTATCAGAAGATGAAGATATTCGTGAAGACTCTCAAAGGCACCAGCTTCGAAATCGAAGTCAAGCCTGAAGACAAGGTTTGCCCATTTCTTTGTCTGCCCGCTTTTGTTCGGACTTTTAGTTTTTATTGGCTTTTCGAATTGCGTTTCATACATTGGTTGTCTTTGGTCGGTTGGTTGAAGCCCTGAACTGAGGGATAATTAGGGTTCTTTGTTTCTCACTCTCCTTTTCTTTCGGCGTTGATTCTGATTATGGGTCTTGGACGCGTTAATTGTTATGAATTTAATGGTTAATTCGAATTGGCCGTATAAGATGGTTAACTTTTAAAACGTAATTGACTGACTGGCTAATTGTTAGTTCTGTCGGCTGCAATTCTTGTCTCGGGGTATAACGTAACGCCACCAGTGGCTATGTTGTTGATGCCCATCTTTACGCTGCGTTGTATTGGGAATTCTCAGGTGGAAAGTTTCGGTGATATTAACTCGTGATAGCGCATAGGTGACTATTTTGGACTTTGCTTGACGGGAATTGAATTCGACCTCTGTCATTGAAATTTAAATTAAATTAAATTAGTAATGTAGGAGAATGAATGGGTGGAACGTTGCCTTTTTTGCTAAGCCGGACCGTAATAATTCTATCACCATTTATATCGGCTAAATTGTTAGATGGATATTCATGTACGTCATCGAATCATACTTAGTTGTTGTAACATTAACACTTTGTTTTATAGTCACTGTGTATACTTTGTGGTTGAGGTGGTATGGTTATTGTAATTAACAATGCCAACTAGCGAGTTTGGACAATCAGTAATGCCGTTGAGTTTCAATGTTTTGGTTTTCCATAGTTGAGCAAACCTGGCTTGTATATACTACCTGCAACTGGCACGTGGATCGATGATTGTGTGGCTGATAAGCTGTCCATTTTTCTGACCATTTTGGTGGCAAATCTCTTATGGTTAAATATCTTGTACAGATTTTAATTTAAACCGCCAAAGAAGTTTTACTTTTACTGCAGAGTTATTCTGATGCGATTATTCTTGCTCATTATCTCATGTTGATCATAATCCTCTGTGACAGTACTGCAGTTCTATCATGTTCTGTTCTGTTTTATGATTTGTGAATTGATTTGAGGTTATGAAATTCCAGCCTGACAGTCTACTAGTCTAGTTCCATAGATTGAAATGGAATAACCTGCAATCTTATGTATGAGTTGTTTTTCATTCAGGTTTCTGAAGTGAAGAAACATATAGAAACTGTTCAGGGTGCAGCTGTCTATCCAGCTGCGCAACAAATGCTTATTCATCAAGGGAAAGTTCTCAAAGATGGTACTACCCTGGAGGAAAATAAAGTGGTTGAAAACAGTTTTGTTGTGATTATGCTGTCGAAGGTATTTTGTCTTCTGAAAACTCCCTTGGATTTTGAATGCTACCATTACCATTTTCTCCAGAATTAAGTTGTGGATGTAATTATTTAATTTTTAAACATTTAAAACTACATATATGTCGATAACTGTTTGTAGTTATTGGGTGGGATTAAGTTTAGGGATTTTTGCAGTCGGATTATGACCATCTGAGGTGTTAGTTGAAAATAGAATGGAATTTCAAGTGATTAAGGATTATCATCAAGTTACAAGCTGTTCCACTTATCTATGGATCTGCCTTTCTGCCTCCTCATCTGGTAAAATATCTTGACAATGTACCCCTGTATTCTAAAGGTGGTGCATGCTTGACTGAGGCATACTGATGTAAAGGAGTTCTGGATGAGGCTGTAACCACATATTATCAAGGCCTCACCAGCATTTCAGTTGAATTTGGCATTGGACGGCTGGATTCTCTTGGCCTATTCCACTCTGAATTTTAACATATCCTGAGAACTCTATTCTTGAAGTAAAATTCGCAAGAACTCCTTTCATTAGAACAGTTTTTAAGAGAACCATTTATCTTGTTATTGGATGATGACCTGACGTTGCAGTTGCAGTGTTGCTCACAAAATAACTGTCGGAAGTAGGACTTTTATTGTAATCATTCTACTTGGTAATATTTTGACCTGAAGATATTTCAGATAGAATTAAGTGAAAGTTAAAGTTTTTCTCCTTTTTCTGTTTGACGTTGTACACAATGGACTGGTAAAACTAACATAAAGATAAGTTTTGTATTAGAATTTTTATATCTCGAGCATGTTATGGGTGAACCTTAAAAAGTTGCCACTTTAAGCTTATTAAAAAGGTTTGATCAACATTTATGAGTGACTAGCAGCTGGGGTTGTTGGTTACAATGGTGCAATGTAATCGTGCTGAGAATTTTTGTGGGGAGACTGAGCGTCAGTAACTTTTAGTTGTCGTGTATAGCCAAGTTGTTGCTCCTAGTGGTCCAGAATCTTTCCATGTTTATAAATTCCATTAAATTGTCATCTTGTAATTTGGAAGTCCTTGGCAGCAAACACATATCTACGTTAATAGCTACATCAAAACCTGTGCTCAAACTGTTGTTTAAACTTCATCTTCCCAAACTTCATTATTTGATCTTCAATGTTATTTTTGGAATCTTTTTATACTCTTGCAGTGTAGTTCACTATTTAAGTCTACTTTTTTTCTTTTCAAGTACAAAATCTGCTCTTACTTATTCTGAGAATTATTCATTTTTATCATGTCTTTATTACTGTAACATAGAAGTTTATATAGGAAAGTGGGGCAAGATATCCTCTTCAGAAGCCAAAGATAAACGTGAAATTTCAAAGGAAAGGAATTAAACCAAGCCGGGCAAAACCTCTCCAGTCCACAGCAAACCAATCAATTAAACTGTTTTTAGTAGTCCCTCAGAAATTCATCCAATCATTGTTCATTTTATTGATATTACAGATATTTTGAATTTGAATGTTTGTCTCACCTCACATGCATAGTTGTTTCCACGTGGCAGTTATTGGCAATGAATAAGATTACAATGGATTCATTAGTCATTAGAATAGACCGGGAAGTCCCTTCATCCTCCTTGACTCTTAATTCTAGTTTGACTTAGAATGGAGTTTTTTCTAGTGAGTTAGACATGTTTTAAAGCTTTATGCCGACCCTTTTCTTTGTATATACATATACATATATTAACCTGTGGTATATTATTTCTTTCAATCCTAAATTCTGGTATGTGCTGGAAAATATGCTAGAGTAAGAGCTCATCTGGCGAGGGATCTGCTAGTGCACCTTCAGTTAAGGTGAGAGAAATTTTTTCTGTTAAAATGTTCCTATTAACGTTACTAATATCATCTTGGCTTTATCCTTGGACTCTTCCACTTATCTGGTAATGGACAATTCATATAAAATTTCCATATTCTATGTCCGAGTTTCATCCTGCCCACCCCCTTGGGGGGGGGGAGACTAGGTTGTAGGGATGATAGAGATACCCATACCTTGTGGGTGCCCGCAAAATTAAGTCATTTGAATATGGATATGGGGATGAAAATTTGGCTCGGGTCTGAAGTTGGTGTTGGGATTATTAAGGTTGCCACAAAAGTGTGTGAATTTACCTATCAGGATTGGAATATGACAAACTTTGACTAAGATATACTGGTTGTAATATGTATGTATCATTTGGTATGTTTGAGACATTCAAGGATAATGCTGTTCATACCATAAAATTTCTGAGTCATTCATTGTATTTTTGGATAACAATATTAACAGCTGTGTGATTATTTTTTGGGGTGATTTTATGTGAATATATTTTGCATAAAAGAGGCCCAATGTGAAAAAGTGGTACCCATTTTAAAAAATTTCCAGGTAAATAGGTCTGAATCTATACAAGGATGGGGATTATGTGGCCTGTGAGGATTTGAGTACAGGGACGAGAAAATAGTTCTATCTTTGAGAATGGGGCTGATCATATTGATAAATAACATATATGATGAAGTAGAAAATACTGTTATGTATTTAATCATTTAATGACCAGCATTATTTTTTCATTGCAGGCTCCTCAGACTAGTTCAGCTCCTACTCCTGCCCCTGTGTCAATGGCCCCTCAAGCTCCTGCTGCAGCTACTTTGTCGTGAGTCATTGACTTTTCTAGACATCTTGTCTTCAAGCATAAGGTCAATTTTTGGTGTAACTATTTCAACGTGAATTGTATCTGTCATTTCAACTTGACAGACCACCTCCTGCACCTGCGCCTGCTCCTGCACCTTCACCTTCACCTTCACCTTCACCTTCACCAGCTCCAGCTCCAGCTCCTGCTGTGTAATTTTCTGTTTCCTGTGTTGTTTGTAACTTGAACTTTATGGTTTGCATTTGCAAGGGCAATATTCTTCCAATGTTTTTGGGTTTTTCCTTAAATTTGATTTTGATATGAACATTGTTGGAGCAGGTCAGGGTCTGCTGATATCTATGGGCTGGCAGCATCTAATCTTGTTGCTGGGAACAACTTGGAGGGAACAATTCAGCAGATTCTTGATATGGGTGGTGGGAGCTGGGATAGGGATACTGTTGTCCGAGCCCTTCGCGCTGCTTACAACAACCCTGAGAGAGCTGTTGAATACTTGTATACAGTATGTGAATTCCTGAGCTTTGTATCTATTACTCCTTATAATCTTTATGTTAATTACTAAATTTCTGGTTCAGGCGTCCAGCTTGCAGCATATAGACATTTAACTATTATTAGAGAGCTTTGTCACATCCAGGATTTTTTAATTTGGTGATGACTGTCATTCTTTCTATATATTAGTGATGACTAAGCAGATCATTTGTATTTGGCAATTTAATCTTTTAATAATGAAAATATGAATTTATATGAGGGTAATTGGATCTATTAAACTTGATTGTTACAATTATTACTTCGGTTTCACTATTGTCCTTTCAATTCATTGGTTAAAGTCTTTACATTATATATAAACCTTAGGGTATCCCAGAGCAAGCTGAAGCCCCCCCTGTGGCTCGTGTGCCTGCCAGTGCTGCACAAGCTGGAAATGCTCCATCTGCAGCTCCACAAGCAGCACAACCTGCACCTGTTCCTCCAAGTGGACCTAATGCTAATCCTTTAGATCTCTTTCCCCAGGTGGCTGTTGCTTCCTGCTTTTTACCCCTCTTTTCTGTCAAAGCAAGATACTAGAGATTTCTCTGGCAGCGCGCTAACATGAATGTAGCAGGGCCTCCCAAATGTTGGTGCTGGTGCAGCTGGTGCTGGCAATCTAGATTTTCTGCGCAACAGTCAACAGGTATCATATATTCCTCCTGTCTGCCCCAAATTTGTAAAACTTTGGTCCTGTCTACCCTGAGTAGTACATTTGTTTTTATTGTTCCAGTTCCAAGCATTGCGAGGCATGGTGCAGGCTAATCCGCAAATATTGCAGGTCTTACTGTGGCAGTATGATTTTCTTTTCCCTTTCGTTTGGAGCTGTCTGACATTGTTCATTTTGCAGCCTATGCTTCAAGAGCTTGGGAAACAAAATCCTCATCTAATGAGATTGATTCAAGAGCATCAAGCTGACTTCCTTCGCCTGATAAATGAACCTGCGGAAGGTGGTGAGGGGTAAGAGATCATTTCATGCTGTTCACTGGTAGTTCTCTTTCATCATTGCCGCCTGCTGTTGGTGGCAGTGGATTATCATTTTGTCCCATGTCAAGTGGCTCATTTTGCTTTTGATTTACTTTAGGAATATATTAGGGCAGCTGGCTAATGCCATGCCGCAAACAGTAGCTGTCACCCCTGAGGAGCGCCAAGCCATTGAACGTGTAAGTTTAACCAGTATGCCATGCGCCGAAGAAAAATTTTCATTTGAAGTACCTGACTTTTTATCTCGCGATCTCTAAATAAAAGTGCCGCTTACCTTTTGTTGGCATTCAAATTGAAATTTGCCAAAAATCTAAAGTATTGAAAGCTAGATTGATCATTAAATTTATCAAACACTGGTTCAAGAGTTATTTGCCTAACATATAGTTGAACTATGGTTAGACTGGTCATAAACATAGCATTCTGTTAAACCGGTCAGGATACTCGTTTAACAGTTTTTCAATTCAACTGGTTGGATTGACTTGATTTTAGTAGTATGCAAAAATCACTAATATTTTTTGGGCCTGAGTTAAAAATTATGAGGCATTATGCACTGAATTTTATATTTGAGTGAAATTATAGATAGACGTTAAGAAAGTAATTTAACCTAATATATTTGTAATACTGATTGTTTGTTAAATTATGTGGTGATAATTTCCTCTGAAGTTTATAGTAGCCTTGTTCTTAAGCCTTCTGTTTTGTTTTCTTGCCCAGCTCGAAGCAATGGGATTTGATCGAGCACTTGTTTTGGAGGTGTACTTTGCTTGTAACAAAAATGAAGAATTGGCTGCTAATTACCTCTTAGATCATATGCATGAGTTTGAGGAATGATCTTTCAACTTTCCTGTCCTCAAAATTATTTCTTGTCTCTTTCGAACTTCTCGCCTGTTTTAATGTTCGATAAAAAGAAGTCGCAGGATGGACAAAAAGGGATGTTTTTAGCCTCCTTGGCCACAGAGCTCATGTATCTACCATTTTCTCTGTTTCTAGGATTCTTCTGAGTATTCATATAAATAGTTTCTTCGGAATATTCTTACATATACAGGATATGTGCATCTTTTCAGACATGTTTTTTAAATTTTATTCCAGTTCGATAATATCCAGAGATGGCAAATTTACCCAAATTAGCAAATACCCTTCAAAGAGGACACCTTTCTCTACCCATTAATACGCCATGCGCAAGGCCTGTTTGCTATTCCAAATTTAATTTCGGAATTTCCATGTAGGCCCGAGTTGTTCTTTTTGGCGCATTGCCTTGGATTAACTGAAAGCAAATGTTAACTGTTAGTTGATCGGTTTTGTTTAGGTGGTAAGCCACCTGGAATTCTCACTTTTTTCCCTTTGACCAAGGTTTTACCTCCTGTCCAACTTCCTCCTCATCACTCATGCCATAAGGAGACTGAGGGTTTGGACATGATGTGGAGGTGGGAGGGGAGAGGTGAGATTATGTGGCCTTATTGTGTTGGCTCATTTGACGTGGCATGCTATTTTAGCACTTTACAGTCAAACTATCGGTCAACATTAATAAAAGGGATATTGTATTATTTTAAAAAATGTTAAGGTGATATTGCACTTAAAAAAAAAAAAAAGCTTTAGGATATGATGTGTGTTTGTGTGGAAATTTTGCATGTAGATTTGTACTTTAATCATTTAAATTATAAAAAAATAATAATTTTTTAGTCTTTCAACTTTTAACTCACTTGTAACGTAATGTTTCAATTATGACTTGTTATAATTCAGTCTTTTAATTATAACATGATGCAACTCAATCCCTTAGCTTTTGATTCATTTGGTCTTTATTTTTTAGTTTTTTTTTTAAATTTCCTCATCAAATAAGAGAGATAAAAGAAATGCTCATATATTATTTTAAAATATCCTCCTCTTGTTCTTTGATGTGAGATATAAGTTAACATGAAAAAGCAAAATTAATAAAAGTTGAGAAACTAAATTATAAGTTATTCAAAAGTCGAGGGATTGAGTTATAGGTGAGTCATAGTTAAGGGAGTGAGTCATAGCGAGTCATAATTGAGGGACTGAGTTATAAGTAAATTAAAAGTTGGAGGATTAAAAGATTAATTTTTTCTAAGTTATAATGTCTTTATTAGCTTTGAGGAATGCTGGAAATGAGATTCAGAACCTAGCCGGGAATTGATCATGTTCACTAAATTGTGATCTCGATTAAAATAGTATGCTTTAAATAATCCTAGATGCCAAACTAACATGAACATTCAACTAGTATATGTCCAATCTAAATGCCATTTATTATCTATTACAAATTATCAGAACCATTGTGTTAGATTAATTGTCCAACTAAGCTAGTGCAGGCTTTTATAAGTTAATAGAGTCAGTGATAAATTATCAAATATATATAATACTAGCGAAAAATCAACCAGAAAGAAAATAAAAATATAAAATAATATAGTTTTGGGTTATAGAATTTTACAAAAGAAAAGCGAAAAATTGGTTCTGACCGATTTCCCATTGATTTTACTGGATTGACCAATTTTTATGAATCTAGACTGGACGTATAGGCGGTTTCGGTTCAACCGATCAAATCAATCGGTCCAGTTGGTGATAAATAACGTGTGTAATGTCAAACTTCAAATTAATTTATTTAGTTTCTTACTTTAATAACATTGTGATGTATCATGTAAGTTGTAACTCATGATTTTCAGGTGCAGTGGCAATATTTTCATGATTTTCTTGGTGCAAAATGAGTGTTTGAGATTTCAATCCTTTTTAATATAGGTGCTTCTATGTGTAAAAAGAAGAAAAGAAAAGAAAGAAAATAAACTTAAAAAAAAATTACAGTGACGTCTCCCATAACCAATCAAAATATTCAAAAGTTTTATGAAATCTCTAAATAATTGTAAGAGATTTATGCCCCATTTGATATGGTGAAAATTTTTTTAAAGAAAGCGAAAGTGGAGTTAAAAATAGAATTGAAAGTGAAGTTGAAAATGAAACTAAATTTAAAAGTATGTTTAATATGAAGGTGAAGATGTGATTTAATTTTTAATTAATAAATTTATTTTTAATGTGAAAGGACTAAAATACTCTTGCCTGACAAGCCTCATCCACCACCCCTCTATAGTAACAGCTACCGGCCACCGTACCAAATCAAAGAAAACCCCATCAGCCATTGGCCATAGTAACACCCTGGCCACCAGAAAACTCTACTTTGCCTGAAGACAGAAATCGAAACCATTAGTGTCCATTAGTCATCATCGAAAACATAAATCGACCCACATAAACAATGTCGGACTAAATCCAGAAGCTTCCATTTCTTCGATGATGAAAACAATGTTCTGATGCTCTTCTCACATCTACTAAGCGAAGCCTTGGCTGATTTGGGAGTTCAAACTTGATATGTCCCTGGTAGAATTGAGGAAGCTCAGCTGTCATTAATGGCGGCCATATATCAAAATTCAAGCAAGAAATCTTGCAAAATCCACTACCAAGCATATAAGAAACATAAGATCGAAGAAGAACTAACACTCAACACTTTTGTCCACCTCGCGCCATGAAGTCATGTCAATCTTCAGTCTCAATTGCAATAAATTTGGTGAAGAGGGGATGGACAGATGGTTGGGGTTAAAATCTAAGAGGGGCAAAAATGGTCAATAAAATATTTATTTGAGATCATAATAGTCGTAAAATATTGATTTTCAAGAAACTGACTCACTTCCACGCTTAGAGGTAAGGAACTAGGAATTGGGTTCCTTCACTTTTGGTAGAAGTAGGTTCCACATGGAACCAAGTTTCAGCGTATCAAACATGTCAAAATTGGACTTTCACTCTCAATTCCACTTCCCTCCTCTCACTTCCATTGTACCAAATGCAGCATTAAGGGTAAATAAAATTAAAATAACAATAACCAAAATATTCATATTATAAGATGCTTAGTTAACAACTTGACAATGACCATTCATCATAAGATAAAGACTTTTGACCAGTGAAAATGCACTTGTCACTGATAGATATTTCACTTGTTAATAATTTTTGCCTTATGATAAATAGTTTTTGTCAAGTTTTCAATAGAGCATCTTATAACATGAGTATTTTAGTTATTTCTATTTCAATTTTATTCACTCCTAAAAAGTAATGAATCCAAACTTACCTACATGGGGCAAAAACTAAAATTCACATTTTTTACAAATAAAATCTAAAAAATACAAAGGAGAAGTAAAATTATGAGGGACAAGCACCCCTTTGTCGCCCTTGGACTCGCCATTGCTTCGAAGTCTCAGGGACATGATGAATTTTTTTTTTTGATTTTGTGAGACCTTTGAATATTTTGAATCGTTGTGTGGGTTTTCATGATAATTTTTTATAAATCTAATATAAATTTATGACTATTAGTCTATAAAGAAACATATAAATATCATAAGGTGATACTTTAATAACAATATCATGAGGTGATTTTTCTTTTTGCACACTTCTTTCTGACCTTATATTAAAAAAAAAAAAATCCCCAACCACAATTATTGGGTGTTGCGATGGGCAGCTCTTTTTTTTTTTTTTTTTTTTTTTCCGGTTAAGAGGGAGGGCCTAAACTCGAATTATAGAAAACTAAACAGTTGGCGAATCAAATCCCAAACTTTCTTCATGCAGCAGGACCCTCAAGAAAGGAGAGGTCGTGTCATATAACCGTGAGATGCGTATGCCTTCCTTTGCAAGCTCACCAGCAGCCTTGTTCTTCTCACTTACAATCCAATGGCAGTGTAAGTTTCACTGAATGCGACAGGTAGCTCTTGCATAACGCTGCGATTGGCATCAACTTTCATTTTTATTTTGCATGGAACAAAATATATAATCAAAATAATTTTTAAAATTTTGTAAGATATATATATATATATATATATAAAGGTAATATAACGGTAATTTTTTTTTAAATCAATCACTCCATCTATAAATATCAATATATGTTAGAATTTTTGAATTTGTATAATTTCCACCCATGATGAGTCATTAGTGGGATTTGCATAAATTCCAATCATAATGAGTTGACTGAAATCTAGTATTAATTTTTGATTAATAACATGAAAAGAAAACAATCCTTCATCATAATAATAATTATTCTAATTAATATATATTTTTTTCATAAGGAGGCCTTTTATACGGAGACTTTCTTTAACTGTAAATAGTAATAAGAGATTGGAGATGGAATTCCATCTTAGAGCGAATAGTTTTTTGTTTCGTTCTTTCTCTCCCTCTCTTTCTCTCTAGTGTATTTATTGTGCATTATGATCTAGATTATAGTAGTCTAAATTTATGTGAGTAGTCAGATATATTTTTCTACGTTCGAATCTACTAAGACTTTGACTCAACTTTTTTATTCAATATGTTCCTTCAATATATATGGACTATTGGAAGTTCTATTGGATGCAGGGAGCCTAATTTTATGCAGTTTTCAGTCTGAGTTTCATGGGTAAAATATATTATTTTTAATTTATATTAGTGTTAATTATTAGGGATGGTGAAGTACTCTTCAAGAGACGAATAAATAATACAACAATAAAATGTTGAAATTTAGAGTTCATTTTTTAGGGTTATAATTTTAGAATATCTTATTTTATGAATACAAGGTTTTAGAAATTTGAAGTTTGAACGTTGAAGATGTAGAGTTTGTGAGACTTGCCTTGCGAGTTCTATAGATTAGGAGTATAGAGTTTATGATATAAAGTGTCTATAAAGGTAGTTATAAATTATTTATCCACATGATCTCACTTCATCAATAATGATTTTTAAACTTGTAATTGTATGATATAAGTTGCATATTTACATGGGAAGTTAAAATTGTAAAAAGGACCATGAGTCAAAGATATTTGTTGAAAAAAAGGACTAAGGTCTTTGAAGTGAACTAGGCTAAAACCTTAATTCACTTGAAGGACCTTGGGCCATTTCCCCAAATAAATTTACCTCCCAGACCCTCTGAGCCACTTCCCTTGCGTACATTCATTAACCAGATTGATGTTTGTCGGCTCTTAAGGATAACTTCTTTTGACCTTTTAACTTTTACCTCTACCCCAAACTTTTCCCCAAAAAAATAAGAGAAAGAAAGAAAGTGATATTCACACGCGCACACACAAATATGTCAATGTTAAAGTTGAACTCGCAATCTTTTTCAAGTGAGAAATGTAGCGTTGCTATTAAAACAATTAACTATTGATTTGATTGGGGATAACTTCATCATATGAATAAAATAATCATTGGTGATGATTGGTTGAGAAATTAAACATTGAATAATTATTGAAAAGTAATATTCAATGAACATTTTATAGGAGTGTTCAATTCTTGAAAGATGCTCTCAATCTCTCTCCCTGTTTTTTTTTTGATTGAATGCTCTCAATCTTTGTCTAAATGGAATGCTATACCATGCAAGTTAATAACATACAGTAGAATGTCATTCTTGATGTTCCATCTTTCATTGGCGTATTATCATTTTAGTTGTGATCTATTAATTTTCACTTTAGTTTGAAAAAAAAAAGGCAAAGAAAACCTCTCAATTTTTATCATACGGCTGGACAGAATTTTTTTTAAATGAAAATATAAAAATAATGTTTATTTGATGAAAATTGAGAGAAATACTTATTATATTTTTGATTTCCTTCAAATTAAGAGAATAGTATTTGTAGGCCCTCATCTTTTGTAAGCAAAAGTTATGAAGGTTAGACAACCGAACACATCTCTGAGTGATGAAAATGGCATATCTATTTTGATTTAAATGGTCTAAATCAGATCCATATCTATATGATTTACATTTTAGTATTTTTTATATTAAAACATTGGAACCATTAAAATTAAATTTGTGGTAGTGGATCCGCATTCGTGTAAGAGATGAATCCATACGTTGTTGATTGATTCTATATCTATCGTCAAATGTGGAGAGGACCACTAAAGACATCAACACCAGCACGACTCTCTCTCTCTCTCTCTCTCTCTCTCTCTCTCTCTCTCTCACACACACACACACACAAACAAACAAAATTAGGTATAGTTGATTATATGAAATCAAATTAGTAAAACAAATTTAGAGCACTTGGATCAATTGATAAAGGGTGGTTCTAGCTTAATCAGTTATATTCAGTTTAAGTTTTAGAAATGCAGCAATAGTGCTAAAGCTCTTTTTAGAGCTTGCCACACGAAAGAATACTTGATCCAGATTAATAGGGGCACATTAAATTCCCTTAGCTCGATAGGAGGCAATCCCAGAATACCAGGTGTACAAGTAATAAAAAAAACTTAACAATATATATAAATTCAGGTATATATATATATATATATATAAATAAAAGTATAACTAGATCGCAAAAGGACACTATTTGATTAGTAAAAAATTGTAGAGAAATCGCACTAAAAGCCTTAAAAACATATAATATTATACTTTGGGTTTAAAAAATTTTGATATTGCACTGCAGATTCAAAGACTTTGCAATTTTTTTTAGGAGGAAAAATACAATCTTACCCTTATGTGATTTGAAAATATAGAACCTATGAGAAACCTTCACAAAGCAATGGCCTCTTCTTTGTCTCTTCTTTTTTGTTTCTTCTATCATCGCTCGTTGGTGCTATTGGATGAGCTTGCCTCAGTCATTCCCTCTTTGCCCGTATAGCTTTTATGGTCTCTTCATTAGGAATCAACGACCCAGATGAGTTATTGCTAGTTGTAAGCCATATTGAAGCCAATTTGTTTTGGGCATCATCTCTAACATTGTGAGAGAAGTTAACCCTTTTCTCATTAAGCTCGTATTGTTCGTCCTCATATTGGGCATATTGTAGGTAATCTCTCTCTCCTTCACTCTTCTCATATGTGCTCTTGGCTTTGGGTTGTGACTAATTTGTTTGGCTTATTTGATGATAGATGGTTATTTTTGTTGGAATTGTTTAATATCCAACCAAAATCTATGTATTCCTCATATTAGAAAAGAATTGGCCAAAAACGTGTTATTAAAACCAGATTTACCAATCAATTTTTGCTGTTAGAGTTGGTAAACAATCCCTCTCTAAACCTAGCTATAAGTGACATTACCAGTCTAAAAATCGAGCATTGACCCTTCCTTTTGCTCATCTGTCCCTGTTATTCAGTTCAAGCTTTTCTCCATTTGTTGGGAACTAGCACACTTATTTGAATTTGAGAGTTGAAACCTTATTTCTAATCCCATTGTTGGGTACTCAAAGCTCCTTTGTTCATACCATACTAGGAATTATGTGTTGAAGTCTTTGGTGCTCGAATTTTAAAATTTGTTTAGATTTTGGTATTGTGCATTAAATTAGTTTGATAAGATATCTTATATTTTTATTTTATCATAAGATAGTGTTTCATACCTTTACTTAAGCTGTACTTTGGCATCATGGCATGATGCTTCGTAGCTAATTTACAAAAGACTTGGAAAGACTGTTTTTTTTTTTGGACTTTTTTGGCACAGACACGTGGCCTTGGGTTTGCTGGACCTCTTGTTGCATATGATATTTCAAGAAAATGGAAAATTTTGATGTAAGAATAGACAATGCTTCATATGAAACCAACTTGCCAATCATATAAAGTATTCCTTAGTATCGTCATAAGCAAAGTGATAGTTATGTAGCAATATTTTATGGCATGAATTTTTCCTCCACTACACTAAAATTGAGTAGATGTGCTTTTGTCTTTTCAAAATTTGACTTTAAAATTCAAATTTCACTAAGGTTACATTTTCACTTATCAATCTTTAAGGTATTTAAAAAGACAGTTGAGATAACCAAAACTAATTATGGGACGTCGTATTGTGATATCATCTTGTATTGTTAGAGCATTTTTTATACCAATTTTTAAGGTGTTCAAAAAGACAATTGAGATAGCCAAAGTTAATTCTGGGACATGGTATTGCAATATCATCTTGTATTGTCAGAGCATTCTATAACTAAGCTAAAAGTTGAGATTAGGGTGAATTAACTTTGGTGTCTACCCAAATATGATATTTATGTTGCAAGAACTAGATAGTTGAATCTTGCACATGACCTTAATTGTGCAATGGCTGATTCATCATTTTTTTTGATAGTATGATCAATCAAAACTATCTAAGGTGGAGTTCAAAAATGACATACTTTATCCACGTGTATTCAAGCAAGAAAACAAGTAAGTTATATTGGTATAACATATTAACATTTTTAAAAATATAAAAATGTTGATTCATTTCTCACTCAATTACACGATTTGTGCAGTGATGATTGTAGAGTTCATCTCATTACATGGCTTAAATTTCGAAACAATACCGTATTGATCATCCTTCGCTTGCCATGCCTAAATACATAATCCAAGAACTATCAGGCATGAGGTGCGATATTTTGTGCTGGCTAGTAGAGAATCCCAATAATGTCATGGGCGAATGCCTACTTGCACTTATAGGAACAAGCAAATGAAAAGAAAAATCATAGGATTGTGGAATTAGGTTTTTCTAGTTGGATGATGCATATATTTTATGATGCTTTTTTATAATTTGAAATTGGTTTTTTGTTTGTAATTGGAATTATATATATATATATATATATATTAGTGAAAATGAAATGAAATCTACAAGTTAGGCAAAAATATAAACACAATATCCACTATGCATAATACAAGGTTCATATATTCTCAATTGAAAGTCTATACGATTCTAGTTTATTAGTAGGCTGTGCTTAACAAAATGCATAAGTTAGCAAATATATACAACACAATATCCACTATGCACAATATAATGTTTATATATTTTCAAGTAAAAGTCTATGCGTGTCCATTATATCGGTATGCTAGGCTTAAAAAAATGTGCAAGTTAGGAAAAAAATGTACACCACAATATCTATTATACCCAACACAAAGTTTATATATTTTTAATTGAAAGTCCATGCATATTCAGTGTATCAGTAGGCTAGTCTTAATAAAATGCACAAGTTAAGCAAATAATGTACAATACAATATCCATTATGTACAACATAATGTTCATACATTCTCAACTGAAAGTTTATGTTATTTCAATTTATCAGTAAGCTAGACTTAATAAAATGCACGAGTTAGGCAAAAATATACAACACAATATTCACTATAAACAATACAAGGTTCATATATTCTAAATTAAAAGTTCATACTTGTATAGTTTATTAGTAGGTTAGGCTTAATGAGCAAGTTAGGCAAAGAATGTATGACAGAATATCCACTATGCACAATAGCAAAGCCAAAACCCCGAGTTAGGGTGTGCGGAATAATTTAATAAAAAATTAATATTTTTTAAAATAATAATTATGCTAGGACTAAAATTATAATAATATAAATAGTTTTATCATCATTTTTCACTTTAAAAAAATTATATTGAACCAATTGATATGATCTTTTATTGTAAATATGCTTTTCATATCTTATCATGATCATTAAAATATTATATATTTAATAAGTTTTTGAGCTTAAATATTTTTCATTTAATTCAGGGGGTGCAAAATATTAAGAGTAGGGGGTCCAAAGTTATAAATTTTATATGCTTCACTTATAATTTTTCCTAAAGTGAGAGGGCACAAACCAATGTGGCTCCACCATGACTATGCACAATATAAGGTTTATATATTTTCAATTGAAAGTTCATGTGATTTCAATTTATTAGTAGACTAGGTTTAACAAAATGCACAATTTAGGCAAAAATATACAATAATATCCACTATGCACAACACAAGATTTATATATATGTTCTCAATTAAAAGTTCATATGATTTTAGTTTATTAGTAGTCTAGACTTAACAACATGCACAAGTTAGGCAAAACATGTACAACACAATATTCACTATACATAATCATATATTCTCAAATGAAAGTCCATGTGTATCTAGTTTATTAATAGGTTAGATTTAACAAAATATACAAATTAGACAGACTATAATAAGCAACAAACTTTCATTGTAATAAGAAGGATAATTGCATCAAATTTAGATAATTTCATGTTGGTATTGGCCTAGCTAATAAAACAAGTACTCATATAAAATTTGACATGATATTTTTAATATGATATATACCAAAAGTTGACAACTATATCCAAAACATTTAAGAGTTGCTTGTCTACATAGAAAAATTTGTCATTCCCAATAACCCAAAAAATATTGTTTGAAAATCCTTTCATTTATATAATTATAGTTGCCTATGTACATCAAAAAAGTAGAATGTGAGTACTTCTTATGTTGTGTTAGGATTTTTGCATGTCTTGCGACTATGTTTGACCTCTCCACATCTTGAATGATGATAAATCTTCTTATTTTAAAATTGAGACCCTATCCTTCTTGTTTGTGGCCTCTTGATAGGACACTATCAACACTCTTCACAAATTCACCACTATATTGGAAGAAATAAAATAATTTTTTCAGAAATACTTGCCATTTTTTATATTAACTTGCAATTAACAAATTAATCTAAGAAAATTTTCACGTACAAAAACTCAACTTTTATTTTACACAACTCAAAGTTCAATACCAATAACTCAAAGTTTAATTTTGCACAATAAATACTCTAACGTCTCTGATAGCAGTTTTTTTTTCATTGGGAGTCGTATTTTATTCAATTTACATGTCAAAGTTCAATATTAATAAGTTAACTATTGTTATTGTATAACAACTAATTCACTCTAAAATTTTTACAACTAAGTTCAACAACCTTTAACTTTTATTAGCAATAAAATTACAAATAAAATTTTAATTTTAACAACATCATAATGCATTTTGTACAACAAAAAATATATTTCATATGCACCTTACTATCTCATGTAAAACCCCCATTAAATGCTTTCATTAAATGAAACTACTACATATTAAAAATGTCAAGACCACCTTTGTCGTCACTTCATCAGCAACTAACATGCAATAATGATGCCATTTAAATCATTTATCTAAACTCTCAAGTCACCAAAAGATAATAACTACATTTACCTTATGCATGCCAGAAGGTTGCGTAGTTCACTAAGTCTTGTCATGCAACTCTAAACTCTTTCCTATTTCAACATAGAAATGGTGGACATCACCCTTAATCAAAGCTTAATAAAAAATTTTTAACCGAAGCCTACTTAGGATGGAGGGATTTTAAAATCTATGGACATCACCCTTAATCAAAGCTCAATAGAAAATTTTTAAATCAAGCACTACTTAGAATGGAGGGATTTTAAAATCTACACACCTCAAAAGTTACTTCTCACCACTAAAACTGAGAAACCTTCAACTCTTTCAATTGAAAAGCCTTCTAGTATTTGTCATTGGTTCCACCACTTTTTGTTTGTTTATTTCTATTTCTTTTCATTAAGGGCAAAATTATATGTTTGGTTTTAAAAAAAATTGCAACAAAGACCCTTGAGCCTATAGTGCAATATCAAAATTTTTCAGGTCCAAAGTGCAATAATATGTATTTTCAGGGCCCTTATTGCAATTCTCCCAAAGTTATATTTATAACTATTGTAAGACGAATATGTTAAATTGTGATTGCCTAATATGTTAAAAAATTAATAATAAACGTGATTTTTGTATGTTCATAAAATTATATTTTAATGATTTGAATTCATCACTTCTTATTGTACATTTGGTACTCTTTTATTCGACCTTCTCTAAAAAAAAAGGGTTTATAATTGTGCATTTGATTGCATCACGTGTAGTTTATATACATGAAACATGGAAGCAGCAAAATTTTTGTAGTACTTAATAAAGTTAACCCTGTGCATTAATTGGCAAGACAACTATTGTAAAATAAATATCATGAAATTAGCGATTTCATGTTGTTAAACTAGCGAGTTTAAATAAATTTATGATAAAAATATAAATTTAAATTATAGATTCAAATTTTAAACTCGTAAGAGTTTGTTTCTATTAATAAATAGTTTTTAAAAACACATGATTAAATAATTAAAATATAAAATATGACTATAATTTAATTTAAATATATTTAAAATATAAATAATTGAAATTAGATCTATCCACATTCATAGATTATTATACTCAATATAAAAATTTTAAATTAGGGCAAATTGTTTTTGATATTTTTGTTTTCTTTTTTATTAATATTAGTTTTCGTTTTTTAGTTTTATTTTTCATTGAATTTGATTTTACCGCTTCTATGAATCAAATTCTATATAGTAGATACCTATCTTTCTCAATGAGTTTATAAACAGATTGACATGATTTTATAAATTAAAAATATAAAAATAATAAACTCAAAGAATCAACAAGCAAGTTTAATCGAGTTTATGAGCGAATTAATATAATTTTATAAGTTAGAAATGTAAAAATAATAAATTCATAAAGTCAACTCAAAAGTTTGATAATACTTGAATTTTTAAACAAATGTTCCCTAGGAGAAACATTTGTCAAAAAAGAAATAAACATGATTAACATTAATAATATCAGTGTCCAAGTTAAAATGAAATTTACTTTTTCTACCAAAAACAATTGATGAATTTTATTCCACTGTCAAAACCAAAGAAGAATAACAAAACTAAAAATCTCAAAAATCTCATAGAGAATAAAGTCTTTTTATGTACAAGGCAAAACAAATACAAACCAGGAGAGCCAAAGAAGTTAGAGCATTAGAGTGTGTATACACAATGAGAGATAGTGAGGCAAATAAACAAAAAGCTTTTACTCCTTAAAGCTCATTTTTCTCTCTTGAAAGAATGAGAAAAATGAAACAAAAAATCATTTTTCATGATTTTTATAATTAACATGATAAAAATCAATAGATATTGACCTTAACCTGTAAGTAACAAATTTTTATTATACTTGAAGACTTTTACCATAGCCCCTCTCTTCTTAAGACCATTATGTTTAATTAACTTTTCTAGATAATATTTGAGTGGGGAAAGCATGAAAAAAAAACCTGTATAGCTAAATAAACACATATAATAGATATATCAAATTCTAATATAAGTGGAGAAAATCTAAAGTTACAGGTAAAATCTAACAGTCAAGTTTCAAAAAAGAAAAATATAATAAAAAAAATGATAAGCTGCAAAACTATTGTTCTAACGTGATTTTTTTTATAAAGTTATAATGTGATTTTTGTTTGGATCCTTTTTATTGTATAGAAGTCATTTGAATAAAAATGATTAATATTTAGGTTTAAAGGGTAAATTTAATTCGCCCTAGAAATTTTTTGCCAAATGCAATTAATTTTTATTTGATGTAATATTACTCTGAAAAGTTTAAAAAATGGTATCATGTTGGTTTATAATAATGTTTGACTAATGGTGACTATTATTTTAATAGTTAAAGAGCAATTTTGCTTTAGAAGTTTGTTTGAAAGAGTAGTTAGTATCCTAAACTTTTAATTGATACAATATGTTTAGATTGTCAACTTTAAAATTAGAAGATAGATCCATCTAATAATCTAAAATCAAAAGTTTTTGGGTTGAATTATATTGAATGATTCTAAGTCAAAATATAAGGTAGTTGATGTTACCCATGAGATAGGTTTGAATAAGTCTATATTTGCTCATAGTAAACACTTGATTGTAGACAAAAAGAAGAAAAAAGTCTGGATTTTGCTCAAGGGAAAGTTCATGGTGGAGCACTCTAGTGGAATTGGTTTTGCATCCAAGTAACCTCGAGCAAGACCTCTAATAAAAATCTAGAAATATGAATCAATTTTTAACATTTATAATGAGTTGTTAGATTTTTATTTTAATTTGAATATTGATAACCAAAAAATTGTGCTAATAGAAAATTTGTGATTTTAATTGTTTTGTCAAAAAAAAAATTTCAAGATGACATTGCTATTGAACTCTAGTCATACTTTTTTTAACTAACTGTCAATGCTGATCAAACATTACTATAAGGTAACAATGTCCCCTTTTTCAAAATTTCAAGGTAAAGTTGCACCAATTAAAAGTTAAAAATATTAGTTAATAGTTATAATATCATGGAGAATTTAATCCCTAATTAATTGAGTAAATGAAGTTGATTAAGTAAATTAATATAGTGTGTAGTTACATAAAGCTAACGGGTGTTATAGGTTGTGATTTCAGCCCTAGGATATACTCTGGACCAAAGTCGAGCCACCTAGATGTCAAAAAGTGAGAAAAATAAAGGGAAATTGTAATGCCTTGACTGACAATACCATATGCTCCACTACAAAAATCACTAATTACTTCTAATCCTTGAGTTAAAAATTGTTGAAAACATTGGAATTCCAAAAAAATTTTTTAGAAAATATTCTATAATCATTTGGGTTATTCAACCTTATACACCATTACATGCACAGCGAAAGCATACAGATTGGGTGCATCAAAAGTTAAGAAAACATGTGCATCACTTATAAATATAGTGAAAAATTGCACTGTATGTCGTGGCTTGTATCACATGTGCTGCGGCATGTGGCATAGAGGCCACAATCATCTGCTTTGTGCTGTGCGCCGTGGCATGCGAGCACATGTGCCGCGGCGCACACACCTAAAGTTGCTATCAAATGACAGTTTCTGATTTAAAATTCAGATGCGTGTCGTTTCTACATACAAAGTCCTATTGGGATGGTTCAAGTACCCACACAAAGCTTATTTTGAAATTTAACTAATGACATTGGTTTCATCCCAATCTAATATTTCTATCAAAAATTAAACACTAAAATGCACTTTGACTATTTTCTATTAAATTTTTGTCATTTAAGTGTCTTAATTTGAAACCAATTGTCATTAGCCATTTTTTGAGCTTTAACCAAGTCCAAATAGACAAAATATACCTAGTTGTCCATACACATGCACAATATAACACACATACACAAATTTAGCCTATAATCTGCCCATTTTACACTTTGAGCCAAAACCACATTTTCACATTTCTAGTATTATATATGGCCAAATCACCCCGTTTAATCTCCACCCATTTCATATACACACATAATTACATCCATCAACTAGCCTTTCCAGTCATGTTCTCATTCACACACATACAAGGTTAGAGAGTTCAAAATCACAAAAGCATACCATAATCATAACTAATGCACATGTATAAATCATATGGCAACTTATACATACTTTTGGCTCATAATTTAAAAATCATTACACCATATCTTACGAAGATTTAGGCAAGAGATATTAGCTTAGCCTATATCCTTTCCTTTTGACCCACTAGTACTAGAACCTAAAAAATGTAAATAACTACGGGTAACATAAAAATCTCAGTAACCAAATATAACTCATTAAATGTCTATTACCACAAATAACCATGCCAAAATAACTAAGAAATATTATTTAGCACATCTACATATAACATATTGATATTAAATTATCTTTTTTTGCATATAATCACATTTCAAACACTTTTACACCATAGTATAATCAACTATCCACCAATCCTCTAAAGCTCCCCGACGTGAAACCATAGGCTCTTTTGAATCAATCACTTATTGACCTGAACTCACTTTTAGTGGTAGAAACACCCCACTAAAGATAATCTAACCCACCTATAGACTATGGTTTTCCCTCTTCACACACTTGTGATAGAAGTGTCGTTGACTCTTAACCGCACCCTAACAGGCATTAGGGAGTTGCTAGACTGCTCGAATGTCCATGGTAATAGTTTCATAATATGTTATACAAGATTTCCTATGGTAACAACCTGAATAATGCTGCACTGGATGTCCTATGGTGTCATCCCGACCATATAGATTTTTCACTCACAAATCTTCACACACACACAACCCTCCATATCTTGGGTGAACTCCCACCCTCTATGATCATGCTCTTTTACAACTTTCACTATTTATACATCTTTCCATAATATATATATATATATATATACTCATGAAAAATCAATAACTTTTCAAATTCATTTCACAATACAAAGTTCATGCTAAAACTCATAAATTTACAATTTGATATTTGACATTCACTTTTACACAATTATAATAGTTAATAAATATAATAAATTATATATTTACCTCAACCCTTCTGTTTGTTCGAAAAGGGTCACCCGTGTGACTTCAACCCTATTCAAGCTCCTCTCTTGTAATTCGTGCATCACACACTAGAATCTACACAGAATTGGCATTCAAAGTCAATTTCTCTGTTGACCAAAAGTACCAAATATCGCAATTAAACACTTGATTGCTATCAAATCCATCTTTCATGCTCGATTATTCATATTACTATTGATCACCCCTCATTTCAAGCTTTAACATTTTCTAGCAATTTTTCTCTTACTACTCTCTCTAGATTAAGGCAATTCTTGCCTAAAGTTTTAAAATTTTATTGTTTCGACTCTAACTAGTTACAAAGCACTGGTTTAACTCTAAAGAACCTTTGTCTTACTATCGAGTAAGAAATCAACTCCTTAAAACTCCCGAATTCACTTTTTCCTTGATCAAGACTAAGAGAAAATAGGGTAGATTTGGAGGTTAATGCAGTATGTGACTTACCTAATGAGTAACGAGTTGGAAACACTATCCTTGCTCCTGATTTAGCTTGCCTTAACATAGCCTTCGCTCTTCTCCACTTCAGAACTCTCCTCCCACATTTCTTCCTTCTATTTTTTGAGTTGGACCCGTCTCTATTAAACTGATTTCTGCTCCATGCACCGTGGTGCATCTACCACCCGTCACAACGCGTGGCATAGTGAGGAAAATTCTCACTATGCTCACCTGCTTTGTATCAGGACCCCTCTTCTACTCATTTCTGTTCATAAAACATCCTAATGAGTTAATATATCATTTCGCTACTCAGAACTCTAATCCTTTCATTAAATCACTAACTTATCCCTAATCAATCATGAACACAGGATTAGAAATTTGGGATGTTACATAAATGACTTTGTGCCATATGCCACAGCGTGTGTATGGCATGTTTTGATGTAAGAGAAGCAAAAGAGGAATTAAGGAATTCATGAAAATCTCTGCTAGGGATTAGGATTTAAAGGCATTAGGAGTATTTTGAAGCTTTTAAATACTAAAGGTAAGAGTTCTAAGCTCTTTTCTTCTCTTCCTCTTGCATTTTCTTGAATTTAAAATTTAGGATTTAGTTAAGAAAGATGATTTTCAATCTATAGATGCTATGGGTTTGAACCCATTAACTTATATAGAATTAATGAGAATTGTTTAAACTATTTAAACCTAGTATTTATGGTATTATGAGTTTTGATAGTTCTAGGGTAATAAATACCCAAAATTTCTCCATAAATGAAGTAGTTGATGTAATGTAAAGCCATTAATAACTGTTTGAGAGTTCAATGAGGTTAATAGGAGTTAGAGAAAGTGAATAAATCCTATGGGTATCTTTTTGTATGAGGAAATTGAATAAAGAGAGAGTTGAAGTATAAAGATAGATAAAAATTATTCAAAAAAGTATATTGATAAATTATATTGTGATTAAATGTAGAATGATCATATTTTTCACCATTCTAGCTTTGTGAAAGCTTTGGAAGTTAGTAATTGGAGATAAATATTTCTTGTACTTTTATATATTAATTAATTTATTGATTTAAATGTTCTAACAAAGTGTGTGAAATTATTTGACATGCAAGTGTGGCATAAAAGCATTTAAAAATCAAATATTATGTTTTTATGGAGTTTAATGACATGAGGTGTGTGAAATTCTATCAATTAGTGTTAGTGGAGTTCTATGACATGGTTTCATATGGAGTTCAATGATGTGATATGTTATAGAGTTCAATGAAATATGTATAAAAGAGGAGTTCAATGATTTTATAAGCTGTGAGGTTCTACGAACATTGTAAGTAGAGTTCAATGATGTAATATGTTATGAAGTCCAATGATGTGTTACCATGTATTTGTGAGATGAACATAGGTAGTGTCAGCATAACAAGAATATTGAGCATGCTTATGTGAGGATTCCTTACATGATATGAGAAATTACATTTCTATGCACTACATGATCATGAGAGGTAGGAGATCACTTAGGAAGAGAAATAGCGAGTTGAAATCTATGTGATAAAGCTATAATTGGAGCTTGAGATTGGCCTAGGTAAAATTTATTGTATTGTCCCACTTGATTTATGGGGGACTCGAATGTAACTAGTTTTTTCACTTGTTCAATGAGGAAGCTAATTTAAGAAGAATGACACCTTACAGTGTGAGATTTTGGGAGAAATCATGACCTATAAGTGAGTTAGGAAACCTTAGCTAGGTAACCCCTTACACATAAATGGCTAGGGTGGTCTCACCTTTAATGTGTATAATTATCGATGATATTACCAACCAGGAGTTTACATGGCACTTATTTGCATTATATGTTAGTTAATGTTGAACTATGTATTTTGAGCCTAGGAAGGGTATTTTGTAAATTGTGAAATCTAGAAAGGTCAAAATACTAGTGTAAGTAAGAAGTGAGTAAAAATGTGATTGATGTTGAATGATTATGATGATTATGACATTGAGGCTCCTCCTCCTATTTTTGTGATTAAGTGGTTAAGTATTGAAAATGTATTATATATAATGATTGTAAGATATGGTGTATTGCACAGGTTCGATATGGTCTATTGAGTATGGTCTAGGTTGTAAATTAGGCTCTTGGCACTTGAAATGTGAATTGGGCACCCAAATTGTGTAATAGGATTGAAAAGGAGTGAGTTTTGTACTGGGTGTCCAACTTTTGATTAAGAAATGTTATGATTATAAAATCAGTACAATTAGTTAGAGTTAGGAAAAAGCTTTTTGTAAATACTTAGATCATCTTAATCAAATCTTGGATGAAGAAATGAGTCTAATTGGTAGTTCGCCCCTTGTTGTTGTCAAATGACAATAGTTATGCTATAAAAAATGTGTGATGCTCCGCATTGCACAACTTAGAGGCAAACGTGCTGCAGATATCTGCTTTTCTACATTATTTTGTTGTTTCCAATTATTATGCAAATGCTTTAACTTGTGAAAGATCCTATACTTTTGCATACATCTATGGCTTTGATTTTTAAATTGTAAAGGTATATTGAAGTGTTTTAACTTTGAAAATTTAGGATTTTCGTTTTGTAAAACTTATACACTTGATAATCTTTTTAAGATATTTCCTTGATTGTCTTGAATTTAAAATTAATTGGAGAATAGTAAGGGAAACTTTACATTAGTTGTACCTGTCAAAAAACTTGCAGGACATATTTTCCATTTAACCTTTATATTTAAATGATTTTAATCAAAAACAGTTTTTTTACCAGTTCTATGAAAACAATAATTAAATCTTAAAATATTTTTTTAAAAGAATAGATGATCATGTTCAACCAATGGAGCCATATATTTTACCAGCTTTAAGCAATTTGACACCATCCGACTGTTTTCTGAGAAACCATGTTTTGTGGTTTCCAATGGGTTCCAAACATGCTAAATTAATGGGAGGATGAGAGTTAAATGTCAAAACTTTGAACTAAAGATAATTAGGTTTGTCTTATAAAAAAAGATAATTAGGTTCATGACAAAAAATTTTAAAAATAAATTGCAAATATCAATTCAAAAAAAATATAAATTCACAAGTTTTAATGGTAGATAATACGTTTAAGTTTTAACCGTAACTATCATATTATGTTAAGATAAAATTTTATTTGTATTGTTTGAATTAATATTTATGATTTATTTTTTTAAATTTTGTTAGCACCTAACTGTTATTAATTTAATATTTTGATGCTAATTGTCATTCTTCCTAAATTATATGTACCTCCAATTTTTGAAATTATTTATAAGCTGAGGATCATGATTCTTTTGTGAAATTGATATATTATAAAATTGAATGTTAAGATTGATAGTGATGCTTGAAAATCTCTTTCATGTGACTATTCAACATAGAAGAGCATTTTGGTTTGCTCTTTGCATATACAACAATCATAAGCCTTATTATATTAATTGAGGTCAATTATATAGATTGTACTACGCTAGAATACTCTATCATTTACCAAACTTTTGAGAATATTGTTAACTAAGATGTTTCGATCAACACTTTTTATAAATATTTTTTTTTGAACTTTCTCTAATCTTTTTTACAGGGCTCAAAATTATTCATTTCATTCTTCTTACTAGAGCCCCTCATGGTCTCTCTATATATATCCAAACCATTTCAAACTATCCCATAATAGATGTTATGGTCACTTTTTTTTTTATATATGCTCATTTCAAATTTTATTTTTATGTGTATACCTACACATCCATCTCAATATTCTCATCTCTATTACTTTAACTTTATGTTCCTACTGTCCTTTTAAAACCTAATATTTACTACCATATAATATAACTGGTTTTATAGTAATTTGATAAAACTTCCCTTTAAGTTTATTTGGTGTTTTTTGATTACAAATAACTTATTTAATCTTTCTTCATTTTTTTTGATCAGATAACCTTTCTTCAATTAAACCACTAACTTGTATCCCATGTGCAACATCCCCATCAATTGTCTCATCATGTTGAATAATACCTTTCAAATATCTAAAATTTTCTACCTGTGATATAATCTAATTTTTTAATTTCACTTTTAAATTACTAATGACTAATCTTTTGTTAAAATTATAATACAAATATTTTGTCTTATTCATACTTAGATGAAAACCTTTTGACTCTAATGTTCTCTTCTATAACTTAAGTTTGTAGTTAATTTCTTTTTTTTTTATTTTAGCAATAAGAACTATATTATCCAAAGTATGTATTTAGAAATTTTCTCTTAAATGTGCTCAATCAAAACATCTAAGATTAGGCTAAACAAAGAAGGATTCAAATATGATCCTTAATATAATCTAATTCTTATAGAAAAGTCTTTTGTTTCATCATCAAATGTTTTTATATTAGTTGTTCTCTCATACATATCTTGTATAACTCTAGTACAGACAACCTACACTCATTTCTTTTTCGGGGCTTTTCAAAGTACTTCCTTTGATACAAAATCATAATTTTTTTAAATTAATAAAAACCATATGTAAATTTTTATTTTTATATTGATACTTTTTTATTAATCCAATTAAATAAATAAATCACTTCTGTAGTCGTCATACCTGACATAAAATCAAATTAATTATTAAAAATACAGGCCTTCAATCTCAACCTATATTAAATCATTTTTTAATAATTAATATATATATATATATAATATATATATATATATAATATATATATATATATATATATATGCTCAATCGCTCTCCAATCTCAACCTATATACATTCAAAGCACTTTGCGCACGCGCGCACACTCCTAGAAAAGGGCTAACACCGTCAGCCCAGAAATTAGCCGCATCCTTATTCCTTATCAATAATTAATGCCATTATTTAAGTCCTATTTAATTATTAAAAAGAAATAAATTAAAAAAATTAAGATAAAAATAAATTAAGTCACCCAGGTTGATGTTAAGTATTATAAAATTTATTAATATATATTATAAATATAAAAATTATCATACTTTTTAAAAGTTTCATGAATCATGATTTTTATTGTGAATTAAATTACCCTTCTTCTTATAAATATATTTAGTTATTTTTTTCAATTATCTTATTTTTATTTTTATTTTTTTTGATTTATTTCATTTCTTTCTGCTGAGCAAACGGACTTTAGTCTTTCTTTGCAACAATCCTCCTCTTGATACTTTTTTCCCCACTAGAACTTAGAAAAGTATACTTTGCGGTGTGAAAAGTCTTTTATAGCTTTATCCCAACTTGTGACATTTAGCGGGCCACGCGACATTTTTTCTTCGGCATGATCTTATTAATGAATAGCCTACATTTTTTATGGCCAGAATTGCCCGCATTTTGAAACAATTTGAAAATAATTGAAACATTATGAACTAGTATTCTTGTATATGGAGCCGGAACTAGCCAACTAACCTTTACTATTTAATAAGAGAAATGAAAAAAAAATCAATTTAATAGATTGATTATTTATGGGAATTAAAGTAATATGTGATTTTCTTGTTCTTTTTTTTTAGCCCCGTTGTAGGAAAATAGAGAAATGATTGAATTTCTAATTTTCCTTCCCCTTTTTTTATTCCATCACTTGGTGTCTTGAAAAATTTGAGTATTACTACCACCTATCCAAACTAATATGAACCCCCACTTTATGAGATCATTGTTATAAACAGCGGCTTTACATGTATTCTAGGAATATCTTTAATATATTTATTTAATACGACTGTATATTTTAAAATTCAAATTCGAGATATTAAGATAAGTTGATTTGGCTTCCTCAAGAAGTTGAATCACATGCCTCTCAATGATTCCTTCCTTCTTATATGAAAATAAAACATGATAGACGTTTGAAATGAGCTTAAACATGGTTGAAAAATGAGGGCTTAGGTAGATTTAGACAATTGTGCTTTAATGATGTTTTATTCCCTTAACAACTAAGGTTTTTAAAATATTCTGTGCATTAATTGATTATGGCATTATGCTATCAATGGGGACAAAAGCGCAAATACTAGGTAATTATTAGAAAATTAAACATATATGAGTTTCAAATTGTTTATATGTAATGAATAACATGATTTTTTTTACTTAAGGATTATTTTTTTCTCTAAACTTTTTTTGAAGTGTTGGGTATTTTATATTAAAGGGAGGGGAATTATCCTTTCTAAATAATTTTTTTAGGAGTAGAATTGCCCTTTTGTCAAAGACTCATCATCTTCTTTATTATCTATTAATGTGAAATAATTGTGAGCCCATACACAATAAGAACAAAAAATATTTTGACCCACTTTGCCTCATTTTGACCCACTTTGCCTATGTTTTGTTGTTAAAGTTAACTCAATTTTTGCCGCTGCTACTACCATTGTCAACCCCTTTGGTCCACATCAAATGGTTAAAATGAATCAAAATATCTTATTGTTATTATATATAGGCTCTACAACAATTCTATGTTAACAAATAATGACAAAAATGATGGGTTTAAAAAAAAAGGGTAATTTTGCTCCTCAAAAAATTATTTGGAGGGATTATTGCTTCACTTTTAAATATAGGGTATCTCATGCTCCTTAAAAAAATTAGAGGAAAAATGAACTTCAAACTTTTTTTTTTTTTCCATTTTGAGTAGCATATGGCTCATGTAGTTATACCAAAATCATTTTCTCTGTATTATCATTCATTTAGATATAGTCACAAAAAACAATATGATCATATACAGAATTTAATAATATCATGTACAGTTTATTTTCACAAATAAAATCAATAACGATGTAAAAGGGGCAAGAAGGAGCAGTACTTCAATTTTCCCCTAAAAATGTTTTTTAAAATAAACTTTCGCGCCCTAAGTTTGTTTACATGAATATAGATGTGAACTTCTTTTTTAAAAAAATATAGAAGCAAACCTCTTTTGGTAATCAAGTCAATTTAAAATATTTAAGATATTAAATAAAATGTTATAAAAAATACATATATACTTATTAGTCTTATATATTTAAGGTATTTGTTTCCTATTAAATTAAAATATGCAAATTTTTTTATATATTATTTATTGAGCAAGACTTATATATTTAACTTTATATACTTAATATATTTTTATCCAATCAAATCAAAATAATTAAATTTTTATTATGTTAATAATATTAATAAGAAGAGTTTTTTTACAGAATAAATAATTTATAAAAGATCCGCATGTCATGATTTAATTAAAAATAATTATATTCAATATATAATATTAAGTATATAAGTTTTTTCTTTGTTTATTTTGCAAAAAATTCTTATCATTAATATCATTATTTTTTTTAAATTTAATTGTAATTATTTAATTAAATAAAAATATATTAAATATATAATTCTAACTATCTAAATTTTGACCAAAACTGAGTTTGTTTATGATTTGTAGAGGAGCAAAATTACTCCCTCCGTCTTTATTGTACGGCACATTCTGAAAGGATTTCTTTATCCTTATTATAAGACACATAAATTGTTATTTATTATCAATTTTGAATTTTTTTATTATAAATTTAATTTTATGACTTATCATATGTTATGTATTTCTTTTTTTTTATTTTTAATAAAGATAAAATTAAAAAATTATTTTATCTTAAAGACATACTCATTAAGTTGATTGTCAATCTATGATTATAGTAAGATATTAAAAAAACATTAAAACAAATTAAAAAGGAGAGGCACGCGGTGGTTGTGGAGTATGGGAGCCGGAAAGCAGAAATAATGGAAGAGACAATCATTAAGTTTGTAGTTTGCAATTATTCACAAACCGCCCATCCTTATCACTTCCCCTATCAATCTCTCACATCCAATGCCCACTTCCCCAAGTCCCTCCCTTCCATCACCTTTTACTCATCATACATTTCGATCCAATCCTTCCAAAATCCAATCCTTATATGTATTGATAATTATTTATTGCTGATATGTGTATTTTTTTTATTAGAAGCGATTCTATTTCAAGAACATTTGAATGATAAATATTGGTACATCTTTTTATCAAGAATTTAAATATTAGTTTATTAAATTGCTAGATTCAATCCTTAATGTTGGTAGGATTTGTTTTTCTTTTTAATTCATTCTTTTAAGTAAGAGTAAAAGATTGATTTTTTTGGATCATTTTAATGATTTAATTAGCTTGCCTTAGTTTCAATAAAGTAATTAAATCCTTGTGTGTATTGATCCAACTTATTCCAACTAAAAAAGAAAAAAAATTCGGTAATCATATTGGTCACTTTATATTGAAAGATGGAGCGTGTTTTTTTTTTTTTTAAGATTATCCTTATATTTAACTTTATAGGATTTATTTTTCCAATTCATGCTGTTAAATAAGATTATATTTTTTTTTCATTTTAGACCATTTTAATAATTTTTAATTAGCTTGCCTTAATTTTAATAAAGTGAACAGAACGGACTGTATTTAATATTGGAGGGAGTATATGCATTCAAATAACAACAAATGCCATAAATAATACATGCCTTTCCAGGTCTTATGTGAATTTTGAAGAAAGAACATCAACTACGAGATAATATAAGAAAACTATGATTCACTATTGGTGATAATATATCAATACTCCATTTTATATGAAAACACTTTCTTTGTATTAAATTATAAGATATATTTGAAGGTTATTCAATGTCTCAAAATATAAGACACTTTCATAAAATTAAAATTTTATTAAATACAAAAAAGTAGTGTTTCATTAATTATACTTATTCTAATATTTCACTTCCCTCCTAATTATTATATATGTATGTTTCTTTGCAAATAATGTATAAAATATTTTATTTCTTTCTAAACATATTCATAAAAGGGTATTGACCAATCTTATAAATAATGTATTTGATTGATCAAAGATATACACATGTTAACAAAAGATATCTTAATAATTTATTTTATTTTTTTCGAAACATATTAGTAATTAATGTGTTGAATTTTTTCCTTTCAGTAGCATTACAGTCAAGTAAAAAGGAAATTAATAAGAGGATAGGTCTAATTTTTTTTTTTAAAAAAAGTAGGTGGCCATTAAATATCAATTTAAATAATTATAAATTAAGGAATTTTAATTGTAAATAAAGGTGAGAATCAATTTGGTTCAATCAGTTCAGTTCCAACTTTTTTGAAACCAATCCACTGAATTATATATTTTTGATTGAATCGAATCAAAATATTTGATCAAATCAAATTATAATGGTTTGATTCAATCAATCTATTCAATTAGTTAACTCTGATTTGAGTCAGTGGAGTCCGCTTATGTTGTTATATGCATAAAATTTTCCATCCATTTTCCCTCTACTATTAAAGGTCTGACAAAAAATAGTTATTCTACTTCATAATTCACGAGAAAACTAATAAAACCTAGGATTACTGCATTAAAAATTAAATTATAGAAGAAAAAACAAAACAACACGTAAACAAAAAAGACTACTATTACAAGGGGAGAGCAGAAAACGAGAAATGGAAAAGCAAACATGGAAAAAATGGAAAGCTATTTCAGTAGTTCTTACTTATTCAGACAAGAGGTTGAGTAGATGGGGAGTGAAAATGGAGGAAAATCGAAGGGTGTTAAGGCTTCTCTTATGATCTTATTCACTTTTTCAAAAATATAAAAAGAAAAAAATATACATATAAATTATGTATAATTCATTTCGTTCGGTCTAATTGGTTCAATAATTCCTAGACTTGAATTGATTAATCAATATTTTTATTGAAAGAAAATTTAATTGAAATATATTACTGAATAGATCAAATTTAATTTGATTCAATTTAATTTTTGATTTCGTTTCAGTCCCATCCACCTTCAATTTTAAATAAAACATTTAATATTTTATGCGATTTTCAGTTTATAATTAAAATTTTTGTTTGCAATTACCTAAATTGATATTTGCAAATTATTTTTTTAATATTTTTGTTAAAGACCTAACTGTTATATTTTAATATTAAATTAAACCCTAAATTAAATCTAAACTAGATTAAAAATAAAAAGTTATTAAAATTATTTATAATTTTTATTTTAATAAATATAATATATAATAATACTTTAAATCTAAACAATTTAAATTAAAATTTGAATAGTTCAAATCTCATTCAGGGATAAGCACGGAAATCAGACCCATATTTAGTAGATTCAAAAATCTGACAAATAGTAATGAAGCCAAATGTGATAATTGATTGTGAGAAACAGCCACAGCTTGCTTACTGAGTCTTAGAAGGACAATCAATTATGAGAAAAATGAGGCCTTTGGATGTTTTCTTTATCAAACCATGGTTTTGATAGGTAGAATTGATTATTTTTAAGTATCCAAACAGTCACTTAGCCATTTTATAATAATAATAATAATATAAAAATTAATGATGTTTAAGTCTTAAAATAGGAATTTAGTTACAATTTAGTCAATTTTTATTTAAAGATGAATTGTAAATATTATTTTACATAATTGCAAATATAAGATTTTTAGCACTAGAAGTAATTTATGAGATTTAAATGCCTAATTTACAATTGAAGTCATCATATTTACAACTATCTAAATTAATTTTTGTAACTTATCTTTAACTAAAATATTTTGGAATTTAACCATCGTTAATTTTTTTTTGAAATTTAATTATCATTCTCCTTATATAATTAATTTTCTCATATTCCCTAGGTAAAAAAAAAAATGAAACTTTAATTTCATCTATACTCACCTCCAGCTTTCACCACCTAAACCAAGTTTACACATTTTATATATGTCATCTTTTTTAAGTTAACATGACCCCTTGTGCTGTCTTCGTATTTTTTTATTTATTAAAAAACAGTTATACAACTTGATTTGTTGTCAATGCCATTCAAGCTATTGGTATATAGTGGCTTTTGAAGAGCTGTTTCCCTATACGAAGGAAGAATTTTATATTATAAAACTTTTGAAGATTTTATAAAACGAAAAAGAAAAGAAAAGAAAGAGGGAGATCATAAAAGAAAAGGAGATCTATGCATCCTTTTTTTAATATCAAAAGTCATTCAATCTAACTAGATTTTAGAACCCATGATGATATACGGGAAATTTGATCCCTGATTTACGGGGAATGAAAAATAAGGAAATAAAATTAAACTCATTGAACTCATTGAATAATTTTTTAAAAATAGACAATTAGGATTATAAAATTTTAATAAAGAGAAAATAGTAAACAATAATTTTTTTTAAAAAAAAGCTTTTAACCCAACTACACTATTTTTGTCAAGTAATTAAATCAAAACTCATTAAAATCCTTCGCACCTTCTTCATTTCCCTTAAAACTAAACAGACCATCAAAACTAATACCCTTTCTGTTAAAAAATATAATGTATTTTTAATTAAATTTCACCTCTAATAAAGTAGTTACCTGCTTTTAAACTAACCTTATTTTTTTATATTTACTCCTATTAAACACTCTACAATAAATATAAAGTCATTATTAATAGGGGTACTTTTAAAAAAAAGACAATGATTACATCTCAAAAGACTAAAAATGTCTTATATTTTTTAACATCCAACTCCTCAAAAAATGTCTTACATTTTTTAATGGAAGGAGTAAAAGTTAAACATTTAGTAAATATTAATTTAATGATTTTACAACAAATAATAATATTTAAAAGATGTTAAATATAATTGTATGAGTAATTACAGGTAACTAACTTTATCAATTTGATGAGGAAAAAAAAACTTTATCAACAAAAAATAAATATTTTTGTATTCACCATGCATCCCTTTCACAACAATCCATAACCCTCCTCATCTTTTTACTTCACCATCTCTAAATCTCTCAATTTTTCCTTACTTGCTTCCGCTTCACTATCTCTGAAAACCTTCATCCTCATCACCATCCCCAACCTCTGCCTCTTCTCCTTCTCTTTCAATTTAATCATCGTCGTCTCTTTTGACAATGAAACTTCATTGCATCTTCTCACCATGGCTGCATATTTATTCATTGAACTTTGTCGTCGCTTTAAATCTACTCTCTCCTAACCATGGTATTAAAAATTGAACCAGACCGGCCGGTCCGACCGGTGACCCGACGAACTGAAGACCAGTTCAGTCCGGTTCATATGGCCAAAGTGGCCTTATGTGGCCCAGGTTAACCCGGGTAAACCCGCCCAACCCTCGGGTTAAAAGGGTTAGGCGGGTTATTATTTTTTGAAGAGACTAACCCCCAAAACGACGTCATTTTGGGGGTCATATTATTAAGAAAATATGCGAAGGTTGAACGGTCTGTAATCCATATTCTCTCATCCTCTCCTCTGTCCTAACTTAGTCAGAAACCCTAACTTAGTTTGTCTTTGTCCTCTCTGCTACGGCTCTGCGTCTTAACTCTCAACTCTTAATCTCTGAATCTTCGATCTCGTATTCTCGGGGCGAAGGTTGAACGGTCCGTACATTGATAGCTGATAGCTCAATCTCTGAACGAAAATGAAGGTTGAACGCATTTCATAGTCTCAGTCTGAACTTTGCCGGTTCACCCTCATCGTGTCTCATCTATGGCTGAATCTGGATGCTAAACCCGTAACCATCTTTGCCTCGAAGCTTTGCCCTCGTCTCTTATCTCATCTCTCATCTCTGCCTCGAAGCTTCAACGGTGAATGCTGTGCTCTGTCTGAATCTTGCCTAAGCTTCAACGGTCCGTATGAGCCTCTCAAGTAACTGCTCTCTCTCTCCCCCCACTTGATTCAAGTATGCTTTTCTCTCTCTCTCCTCTGCGAGCTTGTGGACGGAATGATATCTCAAGGAGTTTAACGTGGTCCGGGAAGGTGTCTGAATTTCAGAATTTGTGAATGGCAATGTTACAATCACTGGCTACAGCAATTAGAGTTAGAAAATTAGAAAATAATCAAATATAATTTTTGTCATAGCCCTTTGGCTCGATTTGGTTCATAAGATTCAAGCCATAAACTTTATGATTTATCAAACCATAAAACTGAGCTTCATGTTGCTCTGTATCTTCGAGCTTCATTTATGACTTATGTATGTATTCTGATTTGCTCTGGTTGCTGAAAATTAATCTGAGCTTTATATTGCTCATCTCTGTCTGAATCCGTAAATCGAGAAGGCGAGAACCTCTTCTAGTTTTGGAATTCGAATGCTGTGCTCTGTGACTCTGTTTGAACTCTGAATCTTGTTTGTGATTTTTATATGTATTTTGATTTGCTCTGGTTTTTGAAAATTAATTCGAGCTTTATATTGCTCTTGTGTACTGTATTTTGGATTTCTAGCTGCTATGATTGCTCTGGCTGCTCTGGTTTTTTTTACATTATATGTTTATTTATGTTGAAATTATCGTAGCTTGCAGATTAAAGTTACAATATGGATATTGGAAGTAATTCGAGTAGTGATGGAACTGAGAATCCTACCCCCAATTCCAACAATCCTTCTCCCAATTCCAACAATCCCACCTCTGCTAGCCATAATGACTCCACATCTGAAACCCCATCAGTTTGTGAAAAAAAAGATCATGCATGGGCACATGTTGCTTTAAGAAAAGAGGGTAACAAAAATGTGTATACATGTCTTTATTGTGCATTAAGCTATAAAGGAGGTGGAATAAATAGATTGAAGCATTATCTTGTTGGTGTAAGTGGAAATGTAGTTTCTTGCAGTAAAGTTCCTTTTGATGTTCGTCATCAGATGCAAGAATCATTAAAAAGTGAGAAAAAGAGAAAGCTTGTTGATGTACAAGTAGACATGGAGGAACATGTGTCTAATGTTAATGCACCCAATGCACCTGCTCCATCTAAGTCAATCCCTGAGAGTAGTGCTAGTAAAAAGAAACCTCCTACTATGCCAGTTGAAAATTATTTTACCCTTAGGACAACTCTAGGTTCCCAACCAGGCATTAAGAGTGCATTTGCAACTAAAGAAGCACAACACAGTGCAAAAATGGCCATTGCTGAATGGGCTATCATCAATTGCATTTCATTTAATGTATTAGATTGCCCATTCTTTCAAAAAGCTATGGATGCTATTGTTTCAATTGGGCCTGGGTTTAAGGGTCCTACTGCTTATAAATTTAGAGTTAACTTGTTGAATGATTGGAAAAAAGAATGTCAGCTACTTATTGAGAGTCATTGATCTAAATGGAAAACTTATGGATGTACACTCATGGCTGATGGTTAGACAAATGTCAGGCAACAAACTTTGATAAATTTTCTTATATATTCTACATATGGCATAGTATTTGTAAAATTTATTGATGCTTCTAATTTAGTGAAAGATGCCAAGACTTTATTCTTATTGTTTTCTAAAGTGATTAAGTGGGTTGGTCCCAACAATATTGTGCATGTGGTGACTGATAATGCTGCTAATTATGTAGCATGTGGCAAGTTGATTAAAAAGAAATATAAAAGTATTTATTAGTCACCTTGTGCTGCTCATTGCTTGAATTTTACTTTGAAAGACATTGCAAGTATGTCTCATGTGTCACAAATTGCAACAAAGGCATCAAAGATCATTGTGTTTATTTATAATCATATGGTCTTCCTGTCATGGCTCAGGAAAAGAAAGGGTTGGAAAGAAATTGTGCATCTTGGTACAATAAGGTTTGCTACAACATTTATCACATTACATAGCATATATATGCACAAGCATGACTTGCAAGCAATCACTAATAAGCATTTTGTGGATCACAAATTATCAAGGACCGAAGTCGAAATAATTGTTAGTGCCATCATATTAGATAATCGGTTTTGGAATGAATGTCTTGAAGTTGTGAAGATTGTGTCTCCTCTTATAAAATTATTGAGAATTGTTGATTCAGATGAAAAGCCTTCTTTGCCTTATGTTTATGAAGGCATGCAAAGGGCAAAAAAAGCAATTAAGGTAGTCTTCAATAATAAGAAAGACCAATACAAGCCTTACACAAATATTATCCAAGCCCGATTGGATAAGCACTTGAAGACCAATCTTCATGTAGCAGCATATTTGTTGAACCTTTCCTTCTTGTATAATGATGACTTTGTTCACAAAAGAAGGTTAATGGATGTTATGCTTTCAGTGTTTGAATCAACTGAAAATGAAGATGTTGATTATATTGTGATGATGAAGCAGTTGAGCTTGGATCGTGACCGTAAAGAATCTTTTGACAAAGCTTTATGTCATAGAGCAGCATAGAAGCTAGACCCTTGTAAGTGTTAATATTTAATATGATCATGGTAATTTTATTTATCATATAACATATAACTAATTGTCTTTTATTTGCAGATGAATGGTGGTCATTTTATGGAAGTTCTGTTCCAAAGTTGCAAAATCTTGCAATGCGTATTCTTAGCCAAACTTCTTCCTCTTCTAGTTGTGAGAGAAATTGGAGCTTGTTTGAATGCATCCATACCAAAAGAAGAAATAGATCGGAACATCAAAGACTAAATGATTTAGTCTTTACAAACTACAATCTATGATTGAAGCATAGGTAATAAAAATAAAAGTTATGAATATTTTTAATAAATAAAAATTTTATTATTACTATCTCATGGTAGATATATTCTTATATTTGATTGTTTTGATCTCATTAAAGGAGCCTATTGAAGAAAAAGACAAGTTTTGATCCAATTGATTATGAATCTATTGACAAATTGAACTTTTGGATTGCTGAAGAGGAACAAGAGCCAGCTCCAGAGTTTGATGTTGATGATGTCACTAATTTGAAAAGTGCTATGCATAATGAGAATCTTGTAGCTTCATCAACTTCTGTGAGAAATAATGAAAGTTTATACTTACTAATATGTCTATATTGCATAATATATAATTATTTTTTATATAATGATTAATGTTAATTTTTGTCATAAATAGCTGAAGAAGATATGAATATTTCAGAGCATCCACATTTGAATGATGATGTTGGAAGTGGTTCTGGTTTCTCTCAATCATCGCCTAATGTTTCAATCCTTACTCTTGGAGATTTGAATGAAATTAATGAGGATTTTGGTGTTGATTATTATTAGCTTTAGACTTTTTGATGATTAAAGGATTGTAAGGATGAATATTTTAAATGTTGTGTTTTTAATGATGTTTCGATGATTATGTTGGACTTGTATGTGGTATTATATAAGATATTAAGTCTTAGAAAATTTATTTTTATTTAAATCATATTATTTTATTATGTCCGGTTTGAATCTGGGTTGACCCCCGGTTGAACCTCTGACCCCCAATCGTAGCCGGTTCAATGGCCGGTCTGATTTTTAGTACCTTGCTCCTAACCCATCCACCCCCCCCAAAAAAAAAAAAGAGAATGGAACAACTATAATGAAGTCAAGAATGGAGTTTCTCTATCCTGCATGTCTTTTTTTTTTTTTTTCGTATCTTCTTCTGCTGCTTTTCTTAATAAATATTGAACAGTTGTACATTTATAAGAATATGTTGTGCAATTATATTTTTCTGATTTTTTATTTTTGATATTCTATACTTCATGCGTTTTCCAATTTTATTTCGCCAAAATACTGTGTTATTTTATTCTGTAATCATTGTTTAATGCGTTTTTTCTTTTAGTCCTTATTTGATTTTGATTTTGGTAGCTTCAATCGTTGTGATTAGATTTTGATTATGTTAGCTATTTTGTTTATTTTATTAATTAGGTCCAGTTCTTCTTGGTTGGTAATTGTTTGGAATTGTTTTTTTTTCATTTTTATCAGTTTTCTCCTATTTTTATTTTATTAATTAGGTCCAGTTCTCTTGATCGATTATTGTTTGGATTTTCTCATATTTTTTAGCTATTTTTATTTAATTTTTTTATTTTTTTTAATTATTAGTTTCTTCCTTGAATATCAGTTTCATTTTATTTTATTTTTTCCCTATTTATTTGATTTTGGTTTTGTAACAAAATTCCAGAACATCATGGGGGACCCACATGGATCAATAACACTAATCAAAAGTGGAACACTGCAGAGGCAACTATTTATCAACAATAAACCAATGGATTTTACAATTAAAGTAGAAATAGAAATAGATGGATAGATGGATTTATATAATCAATTAATTTATATTTGAAATGAGAATGGGTCCTAAATATTAAAGAAGTTTTGAAAATGATAAAATTGGCACCATGTGTCAAGGGCTCAAGACACCTGATGTAGATAATAGACTTTTTATATCTATTTTGAAGACAATCAATATATGTAGTTGTAAAATTCTCATTTTATATAGTGAATCCGTTTAGTTATTGAAAATGATAGAATAACAAAATCAAATTTTTTTGTCATGAACTCAAATGAAGCACTCAACTTTATTAACGATCTTTTATGATCATATATATTTAGATAAATCTGATAAACCTATTAAACATGCATATAGCTTTGGATGTGAATGCAAATTTCATGATTATATTCTAGTCTATCTCAAATTTTAGAGATATGATCTGTTATAATATTGTGGGATAAAACTTCTTGTTTGATGCATATGTTAATATGTTATGACCTAAATTGCGGGCATCAATGTTGAATCTGGACAAACATGGGGCGAAATTGAAAATTATGTAGGATATAGGGCTGGGCTAATTAAACTAATTTTCACATTTTTTTTTACAAACAAAATTTAAATATTGTGTCCATGCTTGCTCTGTATTTGCAAGTCTAAAGAATCCAAGGAGACTAGTGAATAAGATTGATCATTCAATAGAGAAAAGCACAAATAAATAAAAAATTGTCACATTCATTTATTTCCCGGATCCAATGAACCAAGGTTAAAATTGAGAATTCAGTAGATGACATGGAAACTAAAAGGATGGACTGTATATATCAACATGCTACAGCGTGCAAGTTGTGAGAGGACCCAAAAATAAAGATAAGATGTACTTGTCCATATAAGATACAATTTAATTATATAAGATAGATATGCTCACTTAAAAAATTTAAATGCATTTTTCTACTTGCATGTTATTTTATTGTTTCTTTATTTATTTTTATGGACATAATTCACTAATACTTTCTTTTAGATGGAGAGAAAAGTAGGGAAAAGAAAATTATTTGAGAAGATAGATATGTCCTTTTTTGGATAGTAAGAGGAAAAAAAAAAGGAAAATTATAGGACAAAAAAATCATCAGACAAATGTTTTCTTCTAGAAGTTTTTCTTTGTGGAAAGATTTTGAAGAGTAAACTAAACATGTTTTCTAAAATTACCTGTATTTTTTTTATGTAGATATTAGTCGCTCTTCTTTTCTCTATATTTTTTCTTCCAAGTACAATGAGAGACATTAATATTTTCCCTTTAATTTTATCTTCCTTCCATTTTTCTTCCTTTCATTTTTTGTTCTTTGCTTTCATTTTTTTCCTCATCCAAATAAAGTATGCAATCCCACCAAATTTATAAAACCAGGCACTTCGACTTGGGGGGAAATTCCAATAATTTGCTTGTTGGCCAATCAGAATCTTCATTTCATTGAATCCATATATGATACGCTTCTTTTTCATATTTAGGACAAAAAAAGAGGCCAATCGCTTCACGGGTACTTGGCATATGATGTTTTACACTTTGGTTTTATTTGCACATTTCTTTCCCCTGGATCTAAACTTAATTATATTATTGTATAAATTAAAAAAATATTTTTTCTGTAGCAATGACTCTGCTACAGTGCTACCTATAGAAGTGAGTGACGTGTGAACGGTTCTTAGGCATTGGCAGCTCTAATATTTGGGAGTCCAGACCGGACAAAAATATACTTATTTGATAAGTGCTTCACGTGATATGAAAATAATCGCTTGATTTAACCACATAATTGAAAGAGACTTTGTTATATAATATTTAAAATACTAAATCTTAAATTTTTGGAGTTGATAGCATATGTGATTATTGTTTTGATGTTGTTTTGAATTTTTTTAAAAATATATTTTAATAATTTTTAAATATTGATAAAATTTAATAATTACAATTAAGACACTTGTTGAATTAATTGATTTAGGCACTCACCGGATTTCCATCCAAGTACTCGCGATCCCTCCTCTCCTCACATACTTCAAACTTGGCCTATAAATACTTGATTAGCTTGCTCCAATTTTTATGTACAAGCAGATCATATAACATATAGAATCTTTACAAGATGGAGCAGAAAGATCACAACCATGTTAGAAGAAGGAAAAAGGGAGGCCTTCTCACATTGCCCTTTATCTTTGGTAAGCCTCTAAACACTTCTCTCTTGGTTTTTCTGTCATGAGTATGTGTGTGTATGGATTTGAATTCTCAGAATGTTGTTGTTTTCCCCTTCACACAGAAGCACTGATGATTCTGTGTAAGCCTTTTCGTTAATGGGTTTTGATTTTTTTTTTTTTTTCCTTTTGTGAATGAAGCTAATGATGTGTGTGAGAAGCTAGCAGTGGTGGGTTTCGGTACAAACATGATTAGCTACTTGACAACACAACTACACCTTCCATTAACCAAAGCAGCTAATACAGTCACCAACTTCAATGGAACTGCCAGCTTGACTCCTTTGCTAGGCGCCTTCCTCGCCGACTCTTACGCCGGAAAATTCTGGACTATCACCATAGCTTCCATTTTCTACCAAATTGTAAACACGCTTGTTTCTTACCATATCATGCTTTTCTATTTTTGGAAGACGGCTCCTCATTTTTAACAAGTGATATTATTGCAGGCAATGACAAGTCTGACATTATCAGCAGTGCTTCCAAAGCTGAGGCCACCTCCATGTGAAGTAGGTAAGGAGGTGTGCCAAGAGGCTGACTCAGGACAGCTGGCAGTACTGTACGGGTCACTGCTGCTGGCGGCACTCGGGGCAGGTGGGATCCGGCCTTGTGTGGTGGCATTCGGGGCGGACCAGTTTGATGAATCGGATCCAGAACAAACCACCAAGACGTGGACCTACTTCAACTGGTACTATTTTGTCATGGGAGCAGCAACACTAGTGGCTGTGACTGTGATTGTATACATTCAAGATAATGTGGGATGGGGATGGGGCCTAGGCGTCCCAACCATAGCCATGTTTCTGTCAATCATCACCTTTGTTGTTGGATATCCATTTTACCGGAACTTGGATCCGGATGGGAGCCCGTTTACCCGCTTGGTCCAAGTGGGTGTGGCTGCATTCAGGAAGAGAAAGCTACGACATGTGTCAGACTCCGAATTATTGTACCAAAACGATGAACTGGATGCCTCCATTTCTTTGGAAGGGAAGCTCCTTCATTCTCAACAGTTCAAGTAAGTCTCGCTCTTTGTTTAATCCCCCCCCCTCCTCTTTATTTAATACAGTTCAAGCAGGTTTCAAGTTAGAGACATATAGTTAAGGGTTTTGTTAGAGCTGGGTCAAGTTTGGTAGACCTGCTCTGAATAAATTTTTGTTAAGACAAATAATTAGTGTATCGAGCTTAGGTGTTTAAATTTTTTTTTTCTTTACTTTAAACTTATTTCAGCAGCTTGAATAAGTTCAAACCCAAATGAAACTAACTTAAATACTCGAATTATTTTTTATTAACTAACTGAAATTAACTTTTATTTCATCTGGGCACTTACAAACCGTTTCTTAGACTCTCCATTGATACACTAATTATTTGTTTTCAATTTTTTTATAATATTAAAGAATAATAAATACAAGGGGTTACTTTTTATACATACACTTTGAATCAATGATTAAAAAATGGGATTAGACTGGACGGTTGGATAGGTCCAGATTTTTGCTTAGTCGATATGTACAAACAGTTTTGAGATTGAGTCGGATTGGGTCATTTTAGACCGACGATCGAATCGAGAATCAAAATCAAGTTAGGAACTGAATTCAGTTTTTAAAAACCAGACTGTTTAAAAAAAATTATCAAATTTTTTCTTAGAAAATTACCAATTTTTTTAGTTATTTAATATTATGTTATATCATATGGCTTATTAAATCATGATAAACTTAAAATATTTAATTTTATTTTTAAGTTAAGTAGCAATTTTATATTTATTTTTATATTTAAATTATTATATGCATATATAATTTTTTAATTTAAGTATTATGTTATTGGTTTGACCATTGATTCAAATAATGGGTTAAACCATGCAAATCGTAAATTGTTAACTTTTTCAATTCAATATTTAGTTCGATTCTGAAAATATTACTTTAAATGCTTGGTTTCATTTTAGCAAGAGTAAAAGAAAAAAAAATAGTGGCTTCTAGTGTTATGTTATTTGAAAATTTTTAATTTTTAACACAAATATTGAAACCGACTAAAAAATGAAATAAAAAAACTCTAAAAATTCAATTATTCAGAGCAAATAAACCTGAGATATTAATTCTTTTTAGCTTAAAAAAATTTACAAAGCTAGTCATATAAATTCTTTTTATATAAGCTTAAAAAAATTTACAAAGCTAGTCATATAAATTCTTTTTATATATTTAAATATTTTAAGTTTAACTTGAATAAATTTGGCCTATTAAATTTCTGGCTGTAGAATTGTTCATGAAGGTCCTAAATGTGTTCATGAAGTAATGGCAATATTATTAGGCGAGGAACGTAAAGGTAGTCAACATAAACCATTGCTAATTTTTTTTGGCCAATAAACCATTACTAATTTGAGTATTAGGTGAAAGCAGTCAGATTTTTAAGAATACGTGGGGCCCAGATTTTATTGCTTTTCCTCCAGTGTTTGTCCTTAAATACATGCCTATTCAATCATTATCCTCAATCATCCTCTCTCTTTCTTACTTTTCCTTCATTCATTCATTTTCTGCGACCACTGATTTTTTGTTTTTTCCCTGTTACAACATGTGGTCACCGGTCATGTGGTGTCGCGCCTCACAAATTGCCGTTGCGTGCACAATTTTTTCATACTATTTCTTTAGTTATAAAAAAACAATATAAAAGCAGGCTGGTCACATGTTATGTTTACACAAACAATGTTCAATATGATTATCCATGTCAATAATCAAATTATAACCAATAATATTATTCAACGAAGAGAATTCAGTAATCATGACTTACATGACCTTTGCACAAATTTCAAAATTTTAAAATTCATTTTTTATTTATATATTCTATGACTTAAAATTCAAAGGATTTTGTATAATTTGGACAAGAACAAAATATCATTAACTAAACCCATTTTCATTCACGGGCCTTCATGATTTGGTGGCTTGAAATTGCAAATGCGACATGCCGAAATTATTGAAATGTCAAAACCCTCAAGCTACTACGGTTCATGTCTATCTATTTTGTGCATAGGACACAGGCACACAACTAGCACGCAACAAACACTAAGCCCCATTTAGTATGAGGAAAAGGTTTTTGATACAATTAGAATTAAAATTAGAATTGAAATTAAAATAAAATTAAATTTTAAAAGTATAGTTTGTATGAAGATGGAATCTCACTATTATTTTAATAAGTATATATATTTAAGTAAGAAAAGTTTAGGATATCCTTTGCAATTTTTTTTTCTTTAAAAACTATACCCTTCTGAATATTATAATTGTTGAGAGTACAGCCATTATTCTGAAACGAATTGAGAAGTCACATAAAAGGGCAGAGGTGTCTCATAGCTGCACTTCTATGGAATCAATTCCACCTTCATCCTAATGGAATTTGGTTCTAGCAATTCCGATGGAATTACAATTTCTGAAAATCACTCTAGATTACCAAACATGCCCAAAACTTGATTCTATTTTCATTTCCATTTCTAAATTTAAAATTCAAGGATACTAAGGAGAGCCTAAGCTCAAGATATAAGGAAGAAAATTATGAAAAAATTTGATATATATATATAATTTTATTTATTCTCTTAAATGCAGATTTCTGGACAAGGCAGCCATAGTGGGTGAAGAGGATGAGAGAGACCTTAAAAAACCAAATTTATGGAATCTAAACACAGTTCATAGAGTAGAGGAACTCAAGTCGTTGCTAAGAATGGGCCCAATATGGGCCTCAGGCATCTTACTCATCACAGCCTATGCCCAGCAAAACACCTTCTCTCTCCAACAAGCCAAGACCATGGACAGGCACATCACCGCCACCTTCCAAATCCCCGCCGGCTCCATGACCGTCTTCACCATCCTCACCATGCTCGCCACCACCGCCTTCTACGACCGCCTCTTCATCCCCGTCGCCCGCCGTGTCACCGGCCTCGACCGCGGCATCACCTTCCTCCACAGAATGGGCATGGGGTTTGTCATCTCCATTTTGGCCACCCTCGTCGCCGGGCTCGTCGAAGTGAAACGCAGGCAAGCTGCAATCTCCACCGCCGCCAAATCCATCTCCGTGTTCTGGCTTGTGCCGCAGTATAGCCTGCATGGAATGGCTGAAGCTTTCATGTCCATAGGGCACTTGGAGTTTTTCTATGACCAGGCTCCTGAAAGCATGAGGAGTACTTCCATTGCTTTGTTTTGGACTTCGATTTCGGCTGGGAATTACATGAGTACGCTCCTGGTTTCATTGGTGCATAAGTTCAGTCGTAAGCCTGATGGATCAAATTGGCTTCCTGATCATAATCTGAACAAAGGCAAGTTGGAGTACTTCTATTGGCTCCTCACGTTGCTCCAAATTGTTAACTTTGTTTACTACGTGGGTTGTGCTAAAGCCTACGTTTATAAGCCAATTCAGGTGCATGGTAAAGGGGATGAAGATAGTGGTACAAATGAGAACCAGATTGAGCTTGCGTCCAGCAAAGTCTGAGATTGCCGCTTTGGTTGATTTAGTGATTTAGATTTTCTTGTTTCTTAAATAAATATTTATAATAGATGCGTTTATCAGGCTGAGGTAGTCTCTCTTACTTTTATTCTGGTGATTACGTAAGCTTTGTAGATGTTGTAACTTGTAAGGTGAACATTGTAAATAAATAATACTGCACTACTAATAGGAAACAGTAAAACGGTGCTCTTACAATAGCCAGTATCATTTGTTCATCAGTTCTGAATTTTCTTGTAGTTCGGCTATGGAGGCTAGGAAATCCAATACAGATCGTCAGTTTAAAATCAGATAGTATTGGTTGAAATTACATGGAATCGATAAGGTTGAAATTACAACACTGCCTGAGGTATTTATGTTTAAATTAAATTACAACACAACCATATGGAGTCTTGCATACGAAGAAAATATATTTTTATCTTTAAAATTTAGAAATGCATGGCATATATATATATTTGCGTATCTAAATATCTGATGTAATTTTTGACCAGTCTCAAGTCACTATTTGTTGTTTGTTCCGGTAACAAAAATATAATAAAAACAAGAAACATTACACAATATCTGTAAATCAGAAGTTTCTAAAGACTCTATTTGCCTGAAGAAATTTACATATTTTTGAAATTAAGAGATGATGATGAAAGGTGTTCATCAAAACCAATACAAATTGATTACACCAAACTAAATCGAATTAAATCGACATGAACTGCATGATCATGAATAAAGTTTGGTTTGTTTTTCTTTTAGCCGAACCCATCAATTCAGTTCAGTTCATATTTTTGCTACTTAAAACTTGAACCAAATTGAACCAACCTCATATTACATTTATTTTATACATTTTTATAAATTTTTCCAAGTTTTTTCCCCAAATTTAATTATTTGTAATTCACTAGTAAAAAAAATCTATTACAATTAATTAAGTATTGTCTATAATTGTTTATGATATATTTTTAATTTTATAATTAAGTGTTTTAAAAAACATATTGGTCCCACAATGGGGAACTTCCGATTAAGATAAATGAAAGGTGGTAATGTCCCAGGATTTTTCATGATACCAAACGATGAAATCAAAAATAAAACAACAAATTGAATTTTAATAGTTAAAAATATCAATCAATCATTGTAAAATATTCTTTTATCTTCAATAGACTTTTTTTCATTAAAAATAATAATTACTAATTAGGAATTTCCAGTAAATATACGTGTGCGTTTGTGTACATACATATTTATATTTATTATGAAAAACATTTCAACCAAAAATTGAAGCTTGATTAACTGAATTAGATGGTTCAACAATCAAACCAAATTATTAGAGACAAAAAGATATACAAATTCCAATATTTTTTTTTAAAAAAAGGACAAATAGTTCCAAATACATCCAAAATCAAAAGAATAAATGAAAAAGATAATTAACTCAAAAATAGGATGAAGCCAAAAAAAGGAAACTAAAACACGAGAGACGCATGTTCGCTTGCACTAGTTTCGAACACAAACTCCTAACGTAGACTGTATTGAAGTTGGTGAGAAGGGAGCAAATATCTTTTGCAATCATCAAATTAGAATCTTTGTCAAAGAAGAAGTTCGGCCAACAAAGAAGATGGAGATCTTGAGATCAGAAATTCCGAACAGTAAGATGTTGGAATATTATTTATAAATTATCATTAATTAATAAGCCCAATAAATTGATCTTTATGATCTTGCGTGGACCGTGATAGGTGGACCACACAAGTGAGTCCAATGGGCAGAGGCCCAACCCACAACCCAATAGCCGTCAGTTATTTCATATCTCTTTAACTGACTGAGTCAGAGATAATAGATAATATAATTATTTAATTATTTAATAAGGCGGTTACTGATCTGATCTATATAAGACGATTAGTCGGTAACCGCAAATACACGACTCATTTCTTCTACTTCCATTATCTTTGAACTCTTTGAAGGCTTTGGAAACTTGTGGGTTGTGTACCTGCCTATACTCGAGGTAATCGAGATTTCTCAAACACTCATGGATTCTTCAGGTACACATGAATTATATTCTATCATATTTATTATACATATGAATTGAGATATGGGTTTACACGTGGCATCAAAGCCTGATTATGAATATTAATCTATATATCTCAATTCAATATTCTTAAAGAGATGATGATAAATTGAATATGTTAATGATGATTTTGGATATGTGATTTTGGTTTAAATCTGTTATATTTATGATGAAACCATTAGCATGATTTATCAAAAAAAAATTCTGGATTCTTCAGTGCGGTGAAAGGAGGAGTCGCCGGAGGTGGTCATCGGCGTTGTGACGGCAGCGGGTTCTGCTCCAGTTTCACGGCGCTGCAAGTTGTCGGTCGTCTTCCATTCAGCAACCCTCGCAGGCGACGTCCCCATTCTCAGCTCCTTCTGGATCCAGCTCATGGTCAGGGAAAGATGCTATTCAGCAGCGTCTGCTTCTCGCCGGCGTCGTGGTGGCCGACTGGCTGTTCACGTTCGCCGGCGTCCTGGTTGCTGCACCGTCGTCGGCGAGCTCCTCCTTTCTCCTCTAGGTCGCAGCAACCAAGGACGCTGCAGCAAGGAACATGAAGCGAATCCTAAGGATCCGGTTTCATGGTTCTAGGGCCCAAATTTCGTTTGGGCCCAAATCCATAAAAAAAATTGGGGAGAAGCTGGCGGCGCAATGAAACTGGATCCTAGGGATCTGGTTTTCTTGCGTTGGGCCCAGATGAAATTTGGGCCTGGTTAAAAAAAAAACTCCTGTTAATTGCGTTTAGGCCCCAGTTTTAAATTACCTCCTTGGACCCACAATTTTATTGAATTTATGAATTAGCCCCATTATATTTCTGGAAATTACATGTTAGTCCCTTAACTTTTAGAATTTCAATTTTGACCCAAATCTCTTTAAAATTACTTATTTGCCCCTAAGTAATTTCAAAATTTCACTGAAGTTCTAAATTTGTTTCCTAAATCCCAAAAGACCCTAAGGACCTTTTAAAATTATTTTGTTCTGTCCTAAGGTCATAAAATTTGTGACTTTGTGAATTATTGATGATGCTTAAGATCTTGTAGCATTAATAATGGACATACCCTATAGGTATGACATTATTAATGTGATTTTGATGGTTGGCTTTGAGAATAGGCTAATAGCACTCCTTTAATGTATTAGATATTTATTGTACCCTATAGGTATGAAAATATTTAATGCATTATTTTGTATGGACTTTTTGTGTGAGCTAAATCTTTATGGTATATAAGCCTTCTTGGTGCATGTTTATAGTTGCATAATTGATAATCGCTTGTTGGGAAATTCTGTTTTATAATTATGTTGTGCACGCATAATTAATATTTCCCATTTTCTGTTTTGCGATTTCAGTTTCTGCTTTTACGCAACTATCCTTTGTGAAGGCTCTCAATGGGACTAATTATGATGACTAGAAAGAGTCCCTGACTATGTTTCTGACCATTTCTGAGAAAGATTTAGCTCTGAGAGAACCCAAGCCTGTGGATCTCTCTTCTGAGTCTAGTGCTTCTAAAATGGCCTTCCATAAACAATAGAGTGAGTCTAACCGGATCTGTCTAGCGATCATCAAGTACACAATTGAAAAGGAACTTAGGGACAACATTCCTGAAAAGGATACTGCAGTAGAGTACTTGAAAGCTATTGGTAACAAATACAATAAGCTTGACAAGACTCAAAAGAACTACTATCTGTCACTTCTTGACAATACTCGATATGATGGAGTTTCTGGTGTCAGGGAGCACATTCTGAAGCTTGTTCATTACTATAACAAGCTTAAGTTATATGGGATTGATTTGGGTGAAAGTACCTTGGTTTACCGTATTCTTCAATCATTGCCATCAAAGTATGCAATCTTGAGGACTTCATACAACTCACAAGAAGCTGAGTGGTCTGTTGACCAGATGATATCGATAGTCACTCAAGAAGAGGAAGCTATAAAGAAGAATTTCTCTCACTCAATAAACTATGTTTCTCATGGCTCAAGCAGCAAATCTAGAGGGTCATATAAGAAAAAGGGAAAGAAACATGATGCCCCAAAGCCTAATAATCCAACCTTTAAGAAGGATGGTGATAAGAGTGAGAAGTTGAGGAAGAAACCCTTTAAAAGGTTATGCAATTATTGCAAGAAACCGGGTCACATTAAAGCTAATTGCTTCAAGTTGAAGAACAAATAAGAAAGTGAAGGTACAACTCTTCAAACTATCCCTCTAGCTCTAGTTTGTTTTGAATCTAACACCATTGAAACTTCCTTTGACTCATGGTGGCTGGATTCTGGTACCACTGTACATGTTGTGAATTCTCTACAGGGGCTAAGAAACCAGAAGGTTCCAAGTAAGGCACAGAAGTCAGTCTTTGGCATAGCAGGGAGCAAGGCATCAGTTGAATGCATTGGAACTATTTCTTTATATTTAAATTCTGGTCATGTTTTGCATTTGAACAATGTTGTTTATATACCTTCTGTAAAGAGAAATTTAATTTCAACTTCTGCATTGGATATTTGTGGCTATTCATTCTTCTAAGGAAATGGGAAAATTGACATTTGTTTTGATTCCATTAATGTTGGTGTCACTTCCTTGATATATGGTTTATATCGATTAAATGATTGGTCACTTGAACTTCCTAATCTCCATATCAATGCTGCTATTGGGCATAAACGTCAAAGGCCCAATGATAATTCCTCTATGTTATGGCATCGTTGTTTGGGTTATATCTCTAAAGAGAGATTGGAGTGCATGATCAAGCAAGGTGTCTTACGAGACCTTGATTTCTCAAATTTTGAGACTTGTGTTGATTGTATAAAGGGAAAATTCCCTACTAGAGCTAGAACCAAAGGGGCAAAGAGGTCTGAAAACACTTTAGACCTAATCCATACTGATATCTGTGGACCTATCACGCCTCTGGCTATGGGTGGTTTCAGATATTTCATCACCTTCACGGATGATTACTCTCGTCATAGATGGATTGAACTCTTGCGCGAAAAGGGCAAGTCCCTTAATGCATTCAAGACCTTTAAAGCAGCAGTCGAATTGAAATTTGGCAAGTTGATTAAGTGTGTGAGATCTGATAGAGGAGGAGAATTTTATGGGAGATATATTGAGATTGGCAGGAACCCTTGGCCATTTGCTTTGTACCTTCAAGAGCATGGCATTAAAGCTCAGTATACTATGCCTGGTACCCTGCAGTAAAATGGGGTTGCAGAAAGGCAAAATCGTACTCTCATGGATATGGTTAGGAGCATGATCAGTCACTCCTCACTGCTAAAGTTCTTGTGGGGTGATGCACTTAAAACTGCTATTTATATTTTGAATCAAGTTCCTAGCAAGTTAATTTCAAAGACTCTATATGAGTTGTATTTTGAAAGGACTCCTGTGCTGAAGCATATGTGAGTTTGGGGTTGTAAAGCATAGGTAAAACCTTACAATCCACAACAGATGAAGCTTGATGCTAAAAGTGTTGATGGTTTCTTTATTGGCTATTGTATCAGATCTCGTGGGTACAGATTCTATTGTCCAAATCACACTACTAGGGTAATTGAATCTGATCGAGCTTACTTCTTTGAAGATGCCTTAAATAGTGGGAGCTCTGTGCCTAGGCATATTACCTTGCATGACGAAAGTAGCATTTTGCCTATGCCTATCTTGACAACTCCTCATGTTGACAGAAATAATGCCGTGGATCAAAATGAAGCTCAAGATGAACCACCTTTAGAGGGTGATAGGGTTATGGTTGTTGAACCGAGATGGTCCCAAAGGGTTCGCAGGTCTGCTATTCCAGATGATTACATGGTGTATTTGCAGGAATTTAATTCAGATGCTATTGATAGCTTAGACCCAATATGTTACCAAAAGGCTATTTCTAGCTCACATTCTTCTAAATGGTTGGAGGCTATGAGTGAAGAAATTACCTCCATGTACCGCAATCACGTGTGGGAGCTTGTAGAGCTATTAAAGGAGTTTAAATCAGTGGGTTGCAAGTGGGTCTTTAAAATAAAACGAGGAGCTAGAGGTGAAATTGATAGATATAAAGCCAGACTTATAGCTAAAGGCTACAACCAAAAAGAAGGTATTGATTACACAGAAACCTTCTCTCCAGTATCCACTAAAGATGCTTTTAGAGTGATAATAGCTTTAGTTACATAGCTTGATCTTGATCTTCACCAGATGAATGTCAAGACTGCATTCTTGAATGGCAATTTGTATGAAGAAGTCTACATGACACAACCTGATGGTTTAATCCGATAAAGAACATCTAGTGTGCAGATTAAAGAGATCCATCTATGGGCTAAAACAGGCCTCTAGGCAGTGGTATCTGAAATTTGATGAAGTTATCACCTCTCTCGATTTTGTTGAGAATGTCTCAGATTAGTGCATCTATTAGAAGTTTGATGGGAACAATTTTGCCATTCTTGTTCTCTATGTTGATGATATCTTATTAGCTAGCAATTCAATAAATTTACTCAATGAGATAAAGCACCTATTGTCTTGCCATTTTGACATGAAGGACATGGGTGAAGCCTCCTTCGTTCTTGGGATACAAATTCATCATGTAGATCTCGTGGTATTCTTGGTTTATCACAGGCCACTTATATTGAGCGGGTACTTAAAAGATTCAGAATGGATTCATGTTCTCCTTCACCTGCTCCTGTACAAAAAGGTGAGCTGTTGTCAAAGTTACAGTATCCCAAGGATGATAAGAAGAGGGCTGAAATGAGAAAGATACCATACGCTTTCGCTGTCGGCAGCCTTATGTATGTTTAAGTGTGTACTCGACTAGATATAGCCTTTGCTATTGGAGTACTGGGTTGATACTTAAATGATCCAAGTCTGGATCATTGGAAGGCTGCTAAGAAAGTTATGAGGTATCTTCAAGGTACAAAGGATCATATGTTGACTTATAAAAGGTCAAATTCTCTTGAGGTTGTTGGGTATTCTGATTATGACTTTAAGGGATCAGAAGGTCTTGAAATTGTTGGCTTCTCGGATTCAAATTTTTCCTCTTGTCTGGATGATCATAAATCCACGACTGGCTATATTTTCATGTTGTCCGGAAGAGCTGTCTCTTGGAAGAGTGTGAAACAGACACTTACGGCAGTTTCATCTATGGAAGCTGAGTATATTGCTTGCTTTGAGACTATACGTCATGCTATATGGCTAAGGAAGTTGATATCTGGCATGCACCTAGTTGAGTCAATATCACATCCTCTAACCATTTATTGTGATAACAAATCTGCACTATACTATGCTAACAATCACAGAAATTCCAGTCGTACAAAGCATTTTGATATCAAACTTATGTTTGTGAAAGAGAAAATTGCTGAGTCTCAAACCCGTGTGGTACAAATTCCTAGCACGCAGATGCTTGCAGATCCGCTGACTAAGGGCTTACCTGTAGAAGTTTTTCAAAATCATATAACTTGTATGGGTATTGTGAATTCCTTTGATGCTCTAGTTTAGTGGGAGTTTGAGAACCTTTTATGTTGCAATTTCTCTTTAGGCTTTGTTTACTTCCATGAGTTATGTTCAGTTCAGTTAGATGCGTCTATATCATTTGTATCCCTATAGGATTCAATGATTCTATTGTGGTACGCTATGCATGTCACTTGTTTCCCCATAGGAATCAGTGATTTATGTTGTTATCTTATTGAACTGTGTTTGGAATAAAAAATTTCAAATTTTATTCAAATTATGAAATATCATATTACTTGTTTCCCCATAGGATTCAGTGATTTTGTGGAGTTTCATTTTCTGAATTTTGTTTGTGGCTTGTTTATACAACTTGATTAATTAATGCAATCCAAGTGGGAGATTGTTGGAATATTATTTATGAATTAGCATTAATTAATAAGCCCAATAGATTGGTCTTTATGATCTTATGTGGACCGTGATAGGTGGACCACACAAGTGAGCCCAATGGGCAGAGGCCCAACCCACAACCCAATAGCCGTCAGTTATTTCCTATCTCTTTAACTGACTGAGTCAGAGATAATAGATAATATAATTATTTAATTATTTAATAAGGCGGTTACCGATCTGATTTATATAAGACAATTAGTCGGTAACCGCAAATACACGACTCATTTCTTCTACTTCCATTATCTCTGAACTCTCTGAAGGCTTTGGGAACTTGTGGGTTGTGTGCCTGCCTATACTCGAGGTAATCGAGATTTCTCAAGCACTCATGAATTCTTTAGGTACACATGAATTACTTTATTCTACCATATTTATTATACATATGAATTGAGATATGGGTCTACAAGTCATTATTAAGGCCTAGAGTAAGGTTGAATGAAGGCAAATAATTTCAAAATCACTCAGATTTGTAGATTTGCGCTTAAACTAAGTAAACAAGACAACTTGCAGTCTAACATGAAGAACTAAGATTTTAACCAAACTGAAAAGCCTTTGGTTTTCCTTCATACAGATGAAGCAGCATTTGTCTCCTTGGAAATTTAGAAGACTTCTTTTGACAACTTGGAAATTTGCCAGATTCCACAATAACCTTGATGAGCTATTAGAAGCACTAATTCTAGACACATGTAGATCAGTTTCATTCCATGTACATACATGTTTTATGAAGAAATATGAATGATGATATTCTTGAATAGCTTTGCAAAGATCTAGCTTGTGACCATCATGGATGATAAAGTTCTTGATCTTCCAAATACTATGGATTAAAATAATAAATCTCTCCAAAAGATCAACTTTCCTATATCTAGAATAAGATGTTTAATGAAATCCTTCAAAGATTTCATGTAATTTGAGCAATCCAAGAAATTAGATCTCAAAGAAAAAGCGCCGAACCAAAGAGCCCTTGAAAAGGGGTAGCTGAAGAAAAGGTACGGTATGGACTCCTAAACTTGGTATCCAAAGGGGCATTTGTTAGTAGAATATCAGTGGTGCTTATGAAGAATGTTATTGGTGGGAATTGCTTCATGAAGAAGCTTAAAAAAAACTACTTTAAAGGAAGCTTAGGCTTCTAAAAGTAAGACCAATGAAGTAATTATCAAGATGATTACTGGCCATATTGCTAGTGAGAGACTTGTAATCTAATCTTGAACTGTAAGAGTCAGAGCTGCACCCCTTCCATATCGACTTATCTTATTGTCTTAAGAAAGAGATAAGGATAGAAGAAATAGCTTGACTATTTGAAAAGGATAAATTTGTTATAAGGCATTGACATCCGTTGTAGTGGAAACCAAAGAGAGTTAGTAGAGGAGATATGATATTAGAGACTTTGAGATGGATAAAGTTAGAACTAGATGGAAGAGACCCCTCCTAAAATCAATTTGAGAGCTTAATATTCCTCCCAATACCAATGTTTCACTTTAGTTGTCTAATAATGATGTCAAAACAACTGAAAATAACTTCCATATCCATGATGTCTTATGGGGTTTCTTGATTAGAGCTGGTATGTTGAAATCCACATACTTTCTTTTCATAGAGGAACCCAGAAGAGAATCATTAGGGGCTTGGATCAACCTCTATATTTGCTTAGCTAAGACTTTTATTGACCATATGAATAGGTCTCCGCCCTATACCTCCCACAAGCATTTGGATAAGAAGAGGAAATCTTTGATAGATGCATCTTTTTCTTTCCGTCTTGGATATCCCAGAAAAAATGAATACATTTGGCATCTATCGTGTTGCAAATAGACATGGGTAATTTAACACAAGAAAGTTGATAAATGTTAACAGCAAATAATATTGATTTGATAAGTGTTAACCTTGAAGCTTGCGAGAGGGTAGAGAGATCTTCCATGATGCCAATCTTTTATCAATAGCTTCCTTAATTTGAGAAAACAAAACAGATTTATCTCTACCTAAATCAACACATGTCCCAAGATATTTCCTAGGTTTTTTCAGCCAAAGGAAAACCAAGACAGCTCGCCCATTCTTCTTTAAGGAAATCACAAGTGTTAGGGTAGGGCTCACAATGAGAAAAGATTTAACATGGTTAATCTCCTGACCAAAAATGCCACAAAATTTCTTCAAAGTATTCTTAAGGGATTCCAAGTTGTTCCTTGTACATTCAAAAAATAATAAGCAATCATTCGTATACAAAAAATGAGAAATAGGCTTTGCATATTGACATATCTTGATACCTTTCCATACTCATATTTGTTCTTGAATCTAAATCAGACATGGTAAAATAACATTTGCTGTAATGATAAAAAGATAAGGAGATAATGGATTTCCTTATATGATTCCTCTAGTACGCTTGATCATCTCCGAAGATTGCCATTGAAAAGAAGTTGGTATTCAACAGTAAAAATGCATTGGTGGATTAGATTAATCCTTTTTTTTTTTTGGGAAAAGCACATCTACAGATTCCAATATTTGACACTAATTAATCTGGTTCATCCCCCCCCTAAAAAAAAAAACCTAAACCAAACCAAACTCATAAACGTCATTAAAAGTGTGTAATTTGAGCATGCTAAAGATTCTTTTTGACCATAATAATTAGAGTTGCACAAAGAATAGGATGGCACTGAATTTTGGCTTAACCCAAAGGCCGGTCTCTTTAATGAAAAGAACTAGATTAGGCAACCTGTAGTTCAGTATTATCTAGTGATAATCCAAAAATTAACAGGAGCAAACTTGATCCATAGGACTGAGAGATTGGTCCTATTAGTTCAGTACTCATTTAACTTTTTTTTTCCTCTATAAGAAGCAATAATCCGTTTCCATCTAATAAACTAAATTAAGATAATAAAAACATTTATAATAATAATAATAATAATAATAATAATAATAATTCATAATCATTTTCAACAATAAAAAAAATTTTCTATTATAGTCTAAATGATTTAAATTTATAACTTTAATAAAAAAAGCACTCAACAAACTTTAACAACACTATATTACAACAACAATTTAGAAATAAACTCAACAAATCTTTATACAATTATTTCCTTAACATCAATTACACTTGAAGTATTTGTTAAAATAAATTAATTATAATTATAATAAATAAATTATAGGACTGGATTAGATCAAGTAATCCGGATGTCAATTCTCTTATTCAGTCCAACATGAAGAAATAATTTGATTTTTTCAATCTTTTTGGTCTAATGTCTATTCAAATCAAATAAGACTAAAATAATCTCAAGTTAGATTGAGCCAAACAGAATTTGAAAACTTTTGTACAACCCTAGTAATAACGCATCCAAATAATACATGGAATAATGGAGTGAGGACTGTAGGCCTTCAATCACGAGCCCACAAACTCCACCAAGAAATATTGGGTTTCCATTGTCTTCTCACTGGGCCAATCGACGATCCAAAACTGTTCGGCTCCGTCCCCACTTTCCCGTGATGAAACGGCGCGAACCGCCATAAATGAGCCAGAGGTGGACGTTTCTCAGCGTTCTCTCTCTATCTCAGTATCTCTGCTTCATGGAAAATTGGCGGTTTTCATAGTTCGAACCTCAGGCTCAGCGCATCCTTAGGAAACCTTCTAACTGCCAAAATATCTCATCAATGATTCCCACTTTCGTCATTTCAACGAATTTTGATCTTCCTTTCTTCTTCTTTTCTTTATCGCTTTTAGGACATCTCTACAATGTTTGCTCTTTTTTTACGAACAAAGGAAGACAACTAATTGTGGCGCTGGATTTTGAAGATGTTCGATGGGAAAGTTATCAATGATCAAGTTACCCCACAGGATTCAGCAATGATGCCTCTAACCGCCATGGCTGACGCCTTCGACGAGCTCGCAAAGAGGCTCAAATGTCGGTTAAATGGGTCCATGGGACAAGAAATGCTTCGATTGGGCAACTTCTGCCAGGCTTGCTTTCTGGTATCTTTTCTCTTTAATTGCCTCGGCCTCGCTTTCAAGTTCGCTGAGCTGGAATATATCGCCAAGGTTCGTGGTCCTTTTCTGTCCTTGTGTTTATGTTCTTGTTGAGCATTTAAGGTTCTTTTCATAGATTGATGGATGAAACCTGACGAGTTTGAAGTGAGAAATGTGTACTTGGCTGTACTGATTAAAAAAAAAGGGGAAGAAACAAAAGAAATTCAACTTGTTTGGGATCGAGAGGTGATTATGAATACAAGTGTCGAATTTTTTCTGCGTATTTATGTTTCTTTCTTTTCCCTTTCTTCTTTCTTCTGTGGATTTACATGATGATATTTGAAATGGTGATGAATGTGGGGTTTTTTTCTTTTTCTTTTTCTTGTGTCTTAACCTGGAATCAGAAAACATTACATTGAAAGTGATCTCTGGCACAAATTCTGTTGAATTTTTTTTTTTTTGGGGATCCAAACGGAAATTCAGGTGCATGGTGTGATGGCGGAGTATTGGTATATTTTGCACTGTGAAGTGTTTTGGCGCAACATTTGAAATTGTTGGACGTTATCTTTGCCACTTAATGAGGTGTTATGACTTGTAACTACTATATCTATTGCGATTGGCTGCCAACTAATATGATTATTTATATCGACAAGTTGCAAGAGGACTTTGTATAACTTGGTAGTTTAACAATCAAGCATGTGGTTGTTAGAAAAGGCAGATATGGAGCTAAGGGTATCTTTATCCATCAACATGCTGAATAAACAAGGCTCTTGTTTTGTCCATGCCCTCATTGCATTATGTTTACTTCCGCATGTTGCAATCTACAAACCTATAGGCTTTCTTTTTTGAATTTTTGATATTGGTTTTAATGATTTGATTGATATATTCAGCTACATGCACTTGTGGAAGCATCGAAAAGATTTGACACTCTAGATGATATTCTTGATCATGATATTGCACATGATACGGTCAAAACAGCAGGAAGCTTTTCACGTAATCTGCGTAGAGTTCGACAGGGACTTGATCTCATCAGAGCCATATTTGAAAATTTTTTGTCTACTGAGTATGCAAACACCTTTACAGATGTACTTTTTTACAATTCAGAATATGCCTTTTGGCCTGCAAGATGCATATAATTTGTTTGATATGTAATGTACTCCTCTTTTTCCGACTTTTCAAATTGAAGAGTACTTCTGGAAAAATTTTCAAGATACAGATGGGCATTGCTATTGTCTTCCTGACAGCTCCTTCCATGAATCTGCAGTCTATCATTGATTTCTGTAAATCACAACTAACAAGAACTGTCTCAATGGAAAAGCTTGGAAATTCTTCAATCTAGTTTTTATATTATTTGCGGAAAGCTCTTACTCTGTAGAATACTGTTTAACGTCATAGAGGAATCTCTCTTCTCAGTCAATTTATACTTCCATTGTTTTACGACAGCATTCGTGCTTGAAAAAATATTTTCTGAAGCTGATACTTCAGCTTTAAATGTTTATGTCCCTGTCTTGTGAACTGTCTTAAAAATGATTTTGTAAATTAATCATATCTTCTCAGCACTGATGTTTCATTTAGTATAGATAATTGTGAAAGCTGTCTTCCATGCATTATACCATTGTATGGTTCTCCCCGCTCCTTCTATATGGGCATGTCTGTCTTTTCTATTATAACTTTATAATTATTAGTCTCCAAGTTGTTTTGGACAATGTATAAAGTAATTATTAGTCATAACAATTCAAGTTAATTCAGTGTCCTGTGATTGATGGTGACATCTGATTTATGATTTTCTCATTTTCAGTGATAACTCCTTGAGAGAGGTAGCTTCAACAGCTTATGCACAGGTTTGTGCACCATATCACACATGGGCTGTAAGAACTGCTGTAGCTGCTGGGATGTATACACTTCCAACAAGGGACCAACTGTTGGAAAGGCTCAATGAAACAGGTGAGGCTTACATCAATGTTATTATCATGTATGGTGCATATCTTGTAGGAAGTTTATACACACAGACTGAATTATCTAATATTTGCAGCTACCTTTTGATGTTATTCATGGTTCAAACATAAAAACTTAAAAAGTTCTATTACAAGGCATGGCCAATTAAAAAGTCTTTGTTTGAATTTTTGAATTATCCATATGGCTCCAAGAAAAGCCATAACTTTTCCATTTTTATAGTAACCTTTGTTTGGATAGAGAAAAAATAAGGGGGAGAGAATATTTGGAAGTCCGTCCTAGCATTCTCCTCCCTATCCAAATGAAGCCTAAGGTAAATTTAAATTTTTAACAATGGTGAGAAGGAGAAGGAAGCATGAGTTAATCCGGATTTTCTCTTTCCTTGGGTTTTCCTCTCTATTAAGAACAGAAGAATGACAGGTTTACACGTACTCTCCAAAATCCTGTTATTTTTGTAGTTTCCCTGGTTTTGGCAGTGAACCAATCATTAATAATTTCTTGTCATTTTTAGAAATAGTATATTGATAAATCGAATAAATATAATTAATTGTTGAATTTAAAAAAAAAAAGCAAACTTTTAAGCTTTTTTTTTTTTCAAATACATATTTATAGGGTTGCAAAATCCTCGTGGGACTGTGCATTTGCTTCCCTCTCTTTTTTCAGTCCGTTGAATTGCGTTCTCTCTCTGTCTCTCAACCACTGACCTACCCTCAAAGTAAAAGTTTTGACATGCCTATGGATGGAAATCTTTATGAAACTTTTCTCAGTTATATTTCCTTTTAGTGTGGGCATTGTAAGCAGTTTTCTGTGTGGCTTAGAATCCTGAAGCTATGGTGCTTCAAATCTTTCAGCACTTGTTTTACTATGAGATAAAATAAATTAAGCCCGTTTTATGTAAGAGCTTCTTGATGCTAAGCTTAAAGTCCATTTTGACTCTGTACTGATAACATATTTACATCTCCTTTTTCCAATAACTGTGTAGGTAGCCACTTCTTTGTAAACACTACCAGCTAGGCTCCATGTCCATTTTGCTTTTTAACTTCAATTTTTTTCTCCATATCAAACACTGTTATTGATATTTCATTTTTATTTTTAAACAGTTTGTTTTCTGTCATTCTATTTTTTCCATATAATTTTATATTTCATGATATTGTGTGACATTTTTTCAAATTCTAACATCCTGTGCAATGGCCATCATATCTAGTTCTGTAATAGTTAATTTTTTTCTGTGATGTTAAATGTTAAACAATATCGGACTTGCTTTCAGATTTTTATCAACAAAAGGATTTTTTTTTTTTACATTCTTTTTATGTGGTGTTTATGTCATCAATGGTGCTTGAAAGATGAGCTAGTTTCATAGACTTGTCGGTGGATATGATATGCTAAATTTTGCTTACCCTGAAAATTTTATGGTAAAATACAGTTTACTTTTGTTTAATTCACATGCGTGGACAACAATGCAAGCGCTAAGCTAGGAACTCAATTTCTTCTCCAATTTCTAATTTCTTTCTCAAACTCCATTGTAGACCACCAAAATTAAGCCATAATAGCATGGTTAAGTACTTGTGTGCTATGTTGTTGTTAGATTTTTTATCGAGACATAATGCTATGAAAAATGTTATTACAGATCAATCAGCTGAAAAGAAAATGAGAAGGTACATCAATGCCTCACTACCAGTTATAGAATACATCGATAAACCTGTACCTTTCTCGAAATATTAGACTGGATTGGTGAATTTTACCAGCTTTTCGCATGCAATAGAGTTTCTCAGTTTGTATGGCCGAAACGCCGAGAGAGAGAGAGAGAGATTCAAAACAAAAACAAAAAAGAAGAAAAAAAGAAAGAGATAGGAGACACTCTGGTTTTTTTTTTTTTTTTTGGGGGGGTCTTTTTGGGCGAGATACCCTGTGGTATGTTAGAAGACACACGATTTGGCTTCAGTGAGTAGCAGCAAGGTTTAGACACCCTTCAAATACTTGCTTCACCCTAAAGATGTAATCATGTTAGATTCTCATTTCTGCACATAACCAGAGTTACAGTTTTGTGTTTTCTTTTTAACTTTATCCTTTCTTTCCTTTTTAACAACATTATATATGTTATGGGGAACATCCTGATTCGGCCAATTCTTATGAATCAAAGCAATCAAGATATGAAAGGTGGATTCCATTGTGTAGTTTTTTTTTTAATTAAAGAAGAACAATTTAGGCTCACAAATTCAATTAACCATCTAGCCGTGCCAATTTAGAGAAGTTATCTGAGTGTGTAGTAAAGGGTTCTGTTTGAAAAGTAGTAATGTTAATTAATTTATATTTACATTAAGGGTGGTAAATACTTAAAGGGTATTTAAAAAAAAAAGATAAAGAATAAAGATTTTACAATTTGAAACACTTACCATGTAAAAGATTTCACAATTAGATTACTAACTTGATTGATCAATGTTTCAAATTTAAACTTTTGGAACAAGAAAGAGATGCTTGAGCGTTGGAGCAGGTTAATGCAAAGTGGCATGCAAAGCAGAGTTAGGAAGATATGCTTGTCCCTTTCGTCGATGTTGGCAATGAATTAACCTTTTAGACAAAGTCAGGCATAAAAGACTTGTTATCACAACAAACAACTTCCTCCGGAGTTAGTCCAATCCAATCCA